>NC_091977.1:217423030-217731492 GCF_044704955.1 Pristiophorus japonicus | reverse complement strand
AAGTGGCCCGGGAAATAGTGGATGCATTGGTGGTCATTTTCCAACATTCTATTGACTCTGGATCAGTTCCTATGGATTGGAGGGTAGCTAATGTAACACCACTTTTTAAAAAAGGAGGGAGAGAGAAAACAGGGAATTATAGACCGGTTAGCCTGACATCAGTGGTGGGGAAAATGTTGGAATCAATTATTAAAGATGAAATAGCAGCGCATTTGCAAAGCAGTGACAGGATCAGTCCAAATCAGCATGGATTTATGAAAGGGAAATCATGCTTGACAAGTATTCTAGAATTTTGTGAAGTTGTAACTAATAGAGTGGACAAGGGAGAACCAGTGGATGTGGTGTATTTGGACTTTCAAAAGACTTTTGACACGGTCCCACATAAGAGATTAGTGTGCAAAATTAAAGCACATGGTATTAGGGGTAATGTATTGACGTGGATAGAGAATTGGTTGGCAGACAGGAAGCAAAGAATAGGAATTAACGGGTCCTTTTCAGAATGGCAGGCAGTGACTAGTGGGGTACCGCAAGGTTCAGGGCTTTGACCCCAGCTAATTACAATATACGTTAATGATTTAGATGAAGGAATTGAATGTAATATCTCCAAGTTTGCAGATGACACTAAGCTGGGTGGCAGTGTGAGCTGTGAGGAGGATGCTAAGAGGCTGCAGGGTGACTTGGACAGGTTAGGTGGGTGGGCAAATTCATGGCAGATGTAGTATAATGTAAATAAATGTGAGGTTATCCATTTTGGTGGCAAAAACAGGAAGGCAGAATATTAGCTGAATGGTGACAGATTAGGAAAAGGGGAGGTGCAACGAGACTTGGGTGTCATGGTACGTCAGTCATTGAAGTTTGGCATGCAGATACAGCAGGTGGTGAAGGCGGCAAATGGCATGTTGGCCTTCATAGCTCGAGGATTTGAGTATAGGAGCAGAGAGGTCTTACTGCAGTTGTACAGAGCCTTGGTGAGGTCACACCTGGAATATTGTGTTCAGTTTTGGTCTCCTAATCTGAGGAAGGACGTTCTTGCTATTAAGGGAGTACAGCGAAGGTTCACCAGATTGGTTCCCAGGATGGCAGGACTGACATATGAGGAGAGACTGGATCAACTGGGCTTGTATCCACTGGAGTTTAGAAGAATGAGAGGGGATCGCATAGAAACATATAAAATTTTGACGGGATTAGAAAGGTTAGAGGCAGGAAGAAGGTTGTCGTTGCTGGGGAGTTCCAGAACCAGGGGTCACAGTCTAAGAATAAGGGGTAAGCCATTTAGGACCGAGATGAGGAGAAACTTCTTCACTCAGAGAGTGGTTAACCTGTGGAATTCTCTACCACAGAAAGTTGTTGAGGCCAATTCGTTCGATATATTTAAAAAGGAGTTAGATATGGCCCTTACGGCCAAAGCGATCAAGGGGTATGGAGAGAAAGCAGGAAAGGGGTACTGAGGTTGAATGATCAGCCATGATCTTATTGAATGGCAGTGCAGGCTCGAGAGGCCGCATGGCCCACTCCTGCACCTAATTTCTATGTTTCTGTCATACAACAGATTGAATCTGCAGATTATAGCCAGATTCATTGCTGAAAGACGTGTTCAGCGTACACAGCCAGCGGTCAACCCGTTTTATCCAGATAGTGTCCTGAATGCCATCAATATGTCTATTTTTGTCAACTTTAACCGCGATTGTTGTTTCCTCATGTGTCTTTGTAAGGAGATTAACTATATCAATACCCTGTCCAGTCATAAATTATGGTTTCTAATATGTCTCTATTTATCTGTAGAATAACTTCACGAGGCCTAGTGCTGTGCTTGAACTGCTGTGAACTTAGTCTCTTTATTGTAACTGCAGAGTGCCTTCACCGTGTGGTGACCAGCCTTTTATATAGCTCCTGCCTGGGCCTCCCACAGTTGCACCCTCTAGTGGTCATCATCAGCATCATTGGCAGTCCCTCAGAATCGAGTAAGACTTGCTTCCACTCCTGAAGTGAGTTCTTTGGTGGCTGAACAGTAGTGATACCAGCATAGTATGTACACAGAATATACATATATGACAACATTCCCCCCCAAAGTCTTTGATGCGAGTTAGTTACAGGTTGAGGCGATCCGGAACTCTGTGCTCCCTGGTTGATTGTCTGAGTGTCACTTCTGGCATGAGTGAGTTGGTCGGGCCACTGCTGTCTTGCAGCGTTGTTGATCTGACTGGACTGTTGGAGATGGTGGGATCATCCTCGTGGTTGGTAGCTAGGTCTGTTGCTGATTAGGTGTATGCAGGTGGATCGCTGAAGGTAAGGTCCTCTCCCGGCAGTTCCTGTAAATTGCAATTTGGTCTGGTCCAAATGCTTTCTGCATATTTGTCCGTTAAGCAGTTTGACAACAAACACTCTATTCCCCTCCTTGGCTAAAACAGTGCCAGCGACCCATTTGGGGCCATGACCGTGATTCAGCACAAACACCGGGTCGTTTACAGTGATGTCGCGTGATACAGCTGCGTGATCATGGTACATGTTTTGCCGATAACGCCTGGTTTTCACCTGATCGTTGTCAGGGTGGACTAAGGAGAGCCTGGTTTTGAGTGCACGTTTCATTAGTAAATCTGCAGGGGGGACCCCGGTAAGCGAGTGGGGTCGTGTTCTGTAATTGATCAACACCCAGGATAGGCGGGTTTGTAAGGAGCCTTCCGTGACGCATTTCATGCTCTGCTTTATGGTTTGGACTGCCCGTTCCGCGTGCTGTTGGATGCGGGCTTGAAATGGGGCAGACCTGACATGCTTCATGCTATTGCAGGTCATGAATTCATTGAATTCCGAGCTAGTGAAACACGGACCATTGTCGCTGACCAGAATGTCGGGCAAGCCATGGTTGGCGAACATGGCCCTGAGGTTTTCAATGGTGGTGGTGGATACGCTGGATGCCATTATTACACATTCGATCCACTTATAGTAGGTGTCCACTACAACGAAGAACATTTTTCCTGGAAAGGGGCCTGCATAATCTACGTGGATCCTGGACCATGGTTTTGAGAGCCAGGACCACAGACTAAGTGGAGCCTCCCTGGGGACATTGCTCAATTGTGAGCAAGTGTTGGAGTTGTGCGTGCACCAGTGTAAGTCCGAGTCAATGCTGTGCCACCAGATGGGGGACCTGGCGATAGCCTTTATCATGACTATGCCTGGGTGGGCACTGTGTAGGTCGTGTATGAAGGTTGCCCTGCCTTTTTCTGGCAGGACGACACGGTTGCCCCATAACAGGCAATCTGATTGGATGGACATTTCGTCTTTACGACGGGGAAATGGCTTTATCTCGTCTTGCATTTTTCTTGGGACCGTTGACCAGCCCCCATTGAGGACGCAACTTTTTACAAGAGATAACACAGGGTCCTGGTTGGTCCAGGTCCTGATCTGGCAGGCCGTTACGGGTGATGCTTCACTTTTGAAGACGTCCATGACCAGGCACAGGTCTGCGGGCTGCGCCATTTCCACCCCGGTGGTGGGCAATGGTAGCCGGCTGAGGGTATCGGCGCAGTTCTCAGTGCCTGGCCTGTGGCGGATCGTATAATCGTAGGCCGACGGTGTTAGTGCCCATCTTTGGATTCGCGACGAAGCATTGGTGTTTATGCCTTTGCTTTCCGAAAACAGTGAGATTAGGAATTGTGGCCGGTTTCAAGCTCGAATCTGAGTCCGAACAAATACTGGTGCATTTTTTTTACCCCATAGACACAGGCCAAAGTCTCCTTCTCGACCATACTGTAGGCTCTTTCGGCCTTGGATAGACTTCTAGACACATATGCAACCGGTTGGAGTTTGCCCGCTACATTTGCTTGCTGTAAAACACACCTGACAGCATAACGACGAGTCACATGCTAAAACTAGACATTTACCTGGGTCATACAATACAAGCAACTTGTTCAAACACAGCAAGTTTCTGGCCTTTTTGAAGGTGGCCTCTTGATTTTGATGCCAAACCCAGTCGTCTCCCTTGTGTAGCAACTTGTGCAATGGTTCGAGCAAGGTGCTCAACCCTGGAAGAAAGTTACCACAATAGTTGAGGAGTCCCAGGAATGAGCGCAGCTCCGTTACATTTCGTGGTCTGGGTGCATTCTTGATGGCCTCTGTCTTCGAATCCATGGGCCTGATGACGTCTGCAGCAATCTTCCTCCCCAGGAATTCTACCTCTGGCGCCAGGAAGGCACACTTGGATCGTTTCAGCTGGAGTCCGACTCTATTTAGTCGACTTAAAACCTCTTGCAGGTTGCGCAGATGTTCGGTGGTGTTGCGACCAGTGATTAGGATGTCATTCTGAAATACAATGGTGCGTGGAACTGATTTCAACAGACTCTCCATGTTCCTTTGGAAGATGGCTGCAGCTGAGCGGATCCCGAACGGGCACCTGTGATACAAAAACAGTCCCTTGTGTGTGTTAATGCATGTTAATTTTTTCGATGACTCAGCTGGCTCCTGCGTCATGTAAGCGTAGGTTAGATCCAGCTTGGTGAATGCCTTTCTCCCTGCTAATGTCGCAAAGAGATCATCAGCTTTGGGTAGCAGGTACTGGTCCTGTAATGAAACTTGGTTGATCGTTACCTTGTAGTCGCTGTAGATTCTGACCGTGCCATCGCTCTTTAGTACCGGAACAATCGGGCTGGCCCACTTGTTGAATTCGACTGGTGATAGGATTCCCTCGCGTTGAATTCCAATTCGATCTCCACTTTCTCCCTCATCATGTAAGGGACTGCTCGAACCTCGTGATGAACAGGCCGTGCCTCGGGGACCAAATGGATCTGCACTTTGGCGCCTATGAAGTTGCCGATGCCTTGTTCAAATAAGGATGGGAACATGCTCAGCACTTGAGCACAGGAATCAGCGTCCACTGAAGATGGTGCTCTGACGTCTTCACAGTTCCACCGAATCGTCCCCATCCAGCTTCTGCCAAGCAGCGTTGGCCCGTCGCCTGGTACAACCCACAGAGGCAATTCGTGTATCTCTCCATCATAGGATACTTTTATGTTCGCACTGCCGATCAGTTCCTTGGTGTAAGTGCGCAGCTTTGTCTGAATCGGGCTCAGCTTGGGTCTTTGTTCTTTGTTGCCCCACAGCCTCTCAAATGCCTTCTGGCTCATAAGTGACTGACTCGCCCCCGTGTCCAACTCCATGGAAACAGGAATGCCATTTATCTTGACTTTCATCATCATGGGGAGACTTTTGGTAGTCTTCCTCGGGCTGAGTCGCCTCTCTAGCTTGTACTTTATGATCCTTGCAGGATCGGAAACCTCCTGCCAACTCCTCTGCCATGTTTTGAGTCGCAGTTCTTCTGCACATTCGCTGTGGGTGGCCCTTCTGGCCGCAGCCTTTGCACACAGTGTCTGAATCAACACAGGCTGTTACCCCCACAACGCCAGCATGTTAAACGATTCACATTTACACCCCTTGGCAGACTCTGAGTCGGACTAATTCTTTGATCAACAGTTATTTTCTGCACATTACTTTCCAGTGAGTTTTGATTCTGGGAGAATCCCAACGTTGAGGTCGTGAATGCCTGGCTTAAGATGATGGTCCACGTCACGTCCCGTCCCATCGCGAAAACGTCCCGCAACACATTGTTGAGGAGTTCGCCAAATTCGCACAGTTCTGCGAGCCTTCGTAGGTCGGCGACATATTCCACTAAATCCTGGACCTCGGTGCGGCGGTGTGTGTAAAAGCGATACCCAAGTAAAGGCTTCACCCTCTGTAAACTTTTCTAAACTACCAACGGCAGCACTCTCTGCGTGTAAGTCCGTGATCTATACTCGTCGCCAGTTAATATGTTTCTACTTATCTGTAGAATAACTCCACAAGGCCTAGTGCTGTGCTTGAACTACTGCGACAATCTCTTTATTGTAACTGCAGAGTGCCTTCACTGCGTGGTGACCAGCCTTTTATGCAGCTCCTGCCTGGGCCTCCCACAGTTGCACCCTCTAGTGGTACCAGCATAGTATATAAACAGAGTATACATATATGACAGTTTCCAGCATAATTTCCTATCAACTTTATCATAAGCTGCTTTTAGAACTTTGAAGTCCATGTATAGCTTACCCTACTTGTGTTTCACATATTTGCACTAGGTATGTTATACCAAACAAACAGAGGTGCAAAATTACAACCAAAATTAGCTTGTTTTCTACCCTAAAACTTATCTTCTCAGCTCAGATACCAAGGGGAAAATGCCAAAATGTCAATTGAGCTGATTTGTTTCGAGTGGTCAGATCTCGGTATCTCTAATCGTGAAGATAGACATGATAATTAGAACAATTTCCATGTCGGTAATCTAGAACTTCTGCTAATGCTATTTCTTAGAAATGAGAATCTATCCCTCAGAGTCTAAACTGTAGCTTTCAGTCGGAATATCATCTTAATAGAATCCTTGGTACTTTTACCCATTCAATTGTAATTTAAGGTCTTACTTAATTTATATAATGTTCCATCCCATTTCATTTTAGACTTTTAAAATCCCTTCAATTCTAACCTACTAAATACTGCCTATTCACCTACATAAAAGCCAATACTTAAACTATGACAGATGATTTATTTTGAGGTTACTTTTACAGTGGCCTTGACCCCCACCGCTAACCTCCATATTTTTTTAATTCTATCTTCCATTGTTCCATTTGTCAATCAAACTTTTAATGTTTGTTTTGCCAGGAGAACAGAGTAGCTACACAATGAGGCCAATACCTTGTCTGATATGTTGGCTAGCAAGGCCTGCATTTAATCGCCCATCCCTAGATGTCCTGTCAGCCTGTTCTAATAAACATTTAAGATTCCACACAATATTTGAAGAATAGGGAGCATTCCCAAAGCCATAGCTAATACTTCTTCTCAAGTACTACTACCATAAAAAGATGAACTGGCCATTGTTTGGTGTTTGTAGGACATCAGTGGCACAGAATGTCGGCTACATTTCTCTGTACAAGAGTCAGTGCATTCCAAAAAGTGATTAATTATTACCTGATAAGGCACTATATAAATACAACTATTTATTTCTAAATATAAATAAGTGTTAAACAGGAACTAAAATGATGCACAAATAGAGGTTCCAGTGAAGTCACAGTCCAACTACCGACTTTCTAGCAAAGGCCATTCGATAGCTGATTTCCCCCTCCCGAGCCAATGGAGACAACACCCCAATTCTTACGCTGACTTTACTCCAACTGGATAATTGAACTGGTTACTTTTGACATACTTTGGTCAACATTTTGAGATCATAGTATCTTTGAAGGTTGCAGGACAAGTTGAGAAAGCTGTTAAAAAGGCATATGGGATATTTGGCTTTACAAATAAGGAGGCATAAAGTACAAAAGCAAGAAAGTTATGCTAAGCCTTTATAAAACACTGGTTAGGCCCCAGCTGGAGTATTAAGCACCACACTTTGAGAAGGATGTCAAGGACTTAAAGAAGGTTTAGAGAAGCTTTACTGGAACGGTACCAGAGATGAGTAACTTCAGTTATGAGGAGAGACTGGAAAAACCGGGGTTGTTCTCCTTAGAGCAGATAAGGTTAAGGGGAGATTTGATGGAGGCGTTTAAATTATGAAGGGTTTTGATATAGTAAATAATGAGAAATTGTTTCCAGTGGCAGAAGGGTCAGCAACCAGAGGGCACAGATTTAAGATAATTGGCAAAAGAACCAGACGATATGAGGAAAAAAATACGCAACAAGTTATGATGATCTGGAATACACTGCCTGATAGGATGGTGGAAGTGAATAAATACTTGAAGGGAGAAAATTTTCAGGACTTTGAGGAAAGAGCAGGGGAGTGGGATTAATTGGATAGCTCTACCAAAGAGCCAGCACAGACACGATGGGCCAAATGGCCTCCTTCTGTGCTGTATAATTCTATGATTTTACAACAATAATACTGCAATTCCACTTCCCCTCAGCTTGAGAACTATGAAAAGGTTGACATTTATGAACACCTCATCTATCAATCAATTTAATTTTTTTTGAAGTTTTAATCTGCGTGAGTCCAATGTCAAAGTGCCATTTGAGACTATAATACTCCATAAAATTAATGACTATTTTCTGTTGTGCCAACATAAGATCAGAATTAGGAGCAGGAGTAGGCCATTCAGCCCCTTGAGCCTGCTCCGCCATTCAATAAGATCATGGCTGATCTGCTACCTCAACTCCACTTTTCTGCACTGTCCCCATATCCCTTGATTTCCTTAATATTCAAAAATCGATCTCTGTCTTGAATATACTCAAAGACTGAGCCTCCATAGCACTCTAAGGTAGAAAATTCCAAAGATTCATTACCCTCTAAGTGAAGAAGTTTCTCCTTATCTCAGTTCTAAATGGCTGACCCTTTATTCTGAGACTGTGACCCCTGGTTCTAGACTCCTCAGCCAGAGGAAATATCCTCCCTGCATCTACCCTGTCAAGCCCTGAAAGAATTTTGTATGTTTCAATGAGATCACCTCTCATTCTTCTAAACTCCAGAGAAGATGGATCTAGTATACTCAATCTTTCCTCATCGGACAATCCCCCTATCCCAGGAATCAGTCTGGTAAACATTTGCTGCATTCCCTCTATGGCACCTACTCTAAGGCAAGTATATCCTTCCTTAGGTAAGGAGACCAGAATTGTACACAGTACTCCAGATGTGATCTCACCAAAACCCTGTATAATTGTAGTAAGACTCTTGTACTCCAATCCCTTTGTAATAAAAGCTAACATACCATTTGCTTTCCTGATTGGTTGCTGTACCTGCATGTTAACTTTCAGAGATTCATGTACAAGGATACCCAAGTCCCTCTAAACACCAACATTTCCCAATATCTCACCATTTTAAAAATACTCTGCTTTTCTATTTTTCCTACCAAAGTGGATAACTTCATATTTCTCCACATTATATTTCATTTGCCATGTTCTTGCCCATTCCCTTAGCCTGTCTATATCCCCTTAAAGCTTCTTTGCAGCCTCCTCACAACTTACATTCCCACCTAGCTTTGTATCATCAGCAAACTTGGATATATTACATTTGGTCCCCTCATCCAAATCATTGATATAGATTATGAATAGCTCGGGCCCAAGCACTGATCCTTGAGGCAACCCACTAGTTACAGCCTGCCAACCCGAAAATGACCTGTTTATTCATACTCTCTGTTTTCTGTCTGTTAACCAATCCTCAATTCTTGCAAGTATATTACCCCCCAATCGAATGAGCCTTAATTTTGTTTAATAACCTCTTGTGTGGCATCTTATAGAATGCCTGAAAATCCAAATTCACTACATCCACTTGTTCTCTCTTATCTATTCTACTATTTACAACCTCAAAAAACTCAAACAGCAGATTTTTCAAGCATTATTTCCACTTCATAAATCCGTGTTGACTCTACCGAATCCTATTATTTTCTAAGTGCCCTGTCACCACATCCTTAATAATAGATGCTAGCATTTTCCCTCCGACTGATGTCATTCCCCGTTTTCTCTCTCCCTCCTTTCTTAAAAGTGGGGTTACATTAACTTCCTTCCAATCTACAGGAACCGTTCTAGAATCTATGGAATTTTGGAAGACGACAACCATTGCATCCACTATCTCTATCGCCACCTCTTTCAAAACTCTAGATGTAGTCCATCAGTTCCAGGGGATTTATCGGCTTTCAGTCCCATTAATTTCTCCAGTACTATTCTTTTACTAATACTAATTTCTTTCAGTTCCTCATTCTCGCTAGACCCTTGGTTCGCCACTATTTCCGGGAGGTTTTTTGTGTCTTCTTCTGTGACAACAGACACAAAGTATTTGTTTGGTTTCTCTGTCATTTCCTTATTCCCCATTATACTTTCTCCTGTCTCAGTCTGTAAGGGACCCACTTTTATTTTCACTAATCTTTTCCATTTTACATACCTATAGAAGCTTTGGCCATCTGTTTTTATGTCTCTCGCTAGTTTACTCTTATATTCTATTTTCCCTTTCTTTATCAATTTCAGTGAGCATCAACATCAGGGAGCATAAAGGACAGGGAATGCCTCAAATAGAGAAATGAAAATTCAGAGAATATCACTGCTACTGCATACTTGCTAGCCACCAGTCATATAGAAGCCCACAATTACAAACATCACTTCGCCATCCCAGGAACGAAAAAAAAATTCTTGCAGCTAGGGAACTTGGATAGAGAAAACGGATTATATTTTGTTTTGAAAAAAATCCTTATAACATAGTACTAGTATTTGTAAAATATTGCACAGGAAGTTCAGCACTTTGTTATAGCGTCCTCACAAAATAAACATTTTCAACAACTTTAATATTTGTTTCCCCTTTTCAAATAATTCTGTAACCAGTAGCACATAACCAGATATGAATGACTCTATGCAATATATTTTTATATGACTCCTGTTATAGTTCTGATAGTTAAAAAAAACGAACTAGCACACGTTTTAGCAATGTACTTTTGTTCCAGTGTGGAGGGTATGGTTGCTGACATTACCACTGCAAATGGTTAATCAGAGTATGGAGTGTGCCTGCCAGTTACCAGGGGGGAGATTTGTTTAAATAATGAAACATATGCTGGCAGTTTATTTGGGTCAATTTCATGATGTTTGAGAATGATACTGCTCTGGATCTCAGTGAGTCAGCACAGGTCCGTGTATTGAAATATAGAAACTCAGCAGCTGCTAATAGGCAAGCGTTTCTATGGTTACGCCGTGTGCATTATAGGCCAATTCCCCTTTGCATCACAGTTTTACCGGTCACTAAGAACATGAACATTTTTACATTACTCAAACTGGTTAACTAGACTTGTTACTTTTGAGATTGTATTTACATTTGAGTCATTGGTACCATCCTCCCTACATTTTCAAATGATTGTAACGTTCATAGTTTGCGGAATGTGAATTTTTACATATTCTCTTCAACTTATATATTTAAAATGTGAGGCACCCGGTTTATTTAAATAATCCTCATGGCAAAATCCAACAGCTAAACGTGCGTTATATGGCAGCTTAATGCTCTGCATCAATAGCTAATCTGCAGGTTATTTTGTCAGCAAATACTCCGATTGAGGTGCACAATGTTGCACCATTTTATTTTTGTATTAACTGAATGAGGCAACTTTAAAATCGTTATTATATATTACGTGTCTAATTTTAGCAACAGCTCAATCGACAGAGACAGCCCCAAGGAGAATATTTCTGTGAACTGAATATTAGGTGACCTACAATTTCTGTGCTAAGTGTTTGCACTTTTTACATACCCACAGGTGCAAAGCTCGCAAATGCATTTCCTCTTCATGATGTTGATTGTAGTCGGTATAAACCTTACTTCGTGCGGTCTGTGTTGGTTATAAATCCGTGCGGGTATCCAAGGAATCCGCCCCAGTAACAGCTGAATTCGCAACACTTCTCCCTGACGTGTATTACTTCAACATGTCACATGGTGAACATAATCCTTCAATTGAGATGGAAATAAAACAGCTCCAACAGAAGAAAGAGACCACAAATAGCGTTTCGTTTTTTTAAACTTACAAATGGTTAAAGATTGTAGATTGTATTTGAATAGCTAAATTGCTATTAAAAGGTCAATTTGTAAAGTTTTTAAAAAGTTAAAAAAAACGCAACATGTAATTCAAATCGGAAAATGTCACATGCTTTGAAATTGAGCTGTGCAAATATAGGGCACAAATGTTAAACCAGTAGGTATGTAATTGCTTTGCTATTTTAAGGGAACGTAAGTGTTGTGTATCTGAATCTGAACACACCAGAACAGACATTTGTACCGAGGCGGTCCACAAGGGAAAGAAAGGCTCCCGACTGTCTCACCTTGTAAATAGTTTTCACTTTGACTTTGGCAGGGGGGGGAAAGTGATGTTGTGCATCCGTAAAGCATGCACTCCTATGTTCCGCCACCAGGGAGCGCATCCTCTGAAGTCCCAAGGGATCCCAGCATTCCTTGGGAGCACTGTATATGAGCTGGCCCCCAAGACCTGTTCCTCACTCTGGAGTGTCTTATTAAAGATTGAGGTCACTGTTACTTTAACCTCCCTGTGTGCAGCCTCATCTGTGTTAGGAACACAATAACTGGCGACGAGAATATGAATCCAACGCAAAGATGCAGCAAATTGTGGGCATCCTGGAGAAGTTCTCGGAGGGTGAGGACTGGGAAGCCTATGTCGAATGGCTAGACCAGTACATTGTAGCCAACGAGCTGGACGGAGAAGGAAGCGCTGCAAAAAGGAGAGCGGTCCTCCTCACAGTCTGCGGGGCACCGACCTACAGCCTCATGAAGAATCCTCAGGCTCTGGTGAAACCCACACATAAGTCGTATGAGGAGCTGTGTACACTGGTTCGGGAGCATCTTAACCTGAGGGAGAGCGTGCTGATGGCGAGGTATCGGTTCTACACGTGCCAACGATCTGAAGGTCAGGAAATGGCGAGCTACATTGCCGAGCTAAAGCGACTTGCAAGACAATGTGAGTTTGATGGCTACCTGGAGCAAATGCTTAGAGACTTTTTTGTACTGGGCATTGGCCACGAGACCATCCTACGAAAACTTTTGACTGTAGAGACACCGACCCTCAGTAAGGCCATTGCGATAGCACAGGCGTTTATGTCCACCAGTGATAACACCAAACAAATCTCAGCACACAAGTGCTAGCAATGTTCATAAATTAACTGGAACTGTGTTTGCGAGCAGAAATGTACAGGGCAGAAACTACGAGTCTGCAACTGCTAGCAGGCCTCAGGTGACCCAGATGACTCAGAGTCCACAACAAAGGATGAATGCAAGGCAATTCATACCTTGTTGGCATTGTGGAGGCTTCCATTCAGCCTATTCATGCCACTTCAAAGGACATGTTTGCAAGAGCTGTGGAACAATGGGGCACCGCCAACGAGCTTGTAAACGAGCTGCAAGCTCTGTAAAACCTGCTAACCACCACGTGGCAGAGGAAGATCGGTCCATGGTGGATCAAAGCAATTTTCGGCCTGAGAGTGAGGAGACAGATGCTGAAGTACATGGGGTGCACACATTGTCGACAAAATGTCCACCTATAATGCTAAATGTAAAATTGAATGGCTTACCTGTAGCCATGGAACTGGACACTGGCACTAGCCAATCCATCATGAGTAAAAAGATGTTTGAGAGACTGTGGTGCAACAAGGCACTCAGACCAGCCCTGAGCCCCATCCACATGAAACTGAGGATGTACACCAAAGAGCTCATCACTGTTCTGGGCAATGCCATGGTCAAGTTCACCTACGAGGGCACGGTGCACGAACTGCCACTCTGGATTGTTCTGGGCGATGGCCCCACACTGCTTGGAAGGAGCTGGCTGGGCAAATTCCGCTGGACCTGGGATGACATCTGAGCATTATCACATGTCGATGAGGCCTCATGTACCCAGGTTCTGAACAAATTTCCTTCCCTTTTTGAGCCAGGCATTGGAAACTTTTCCAGGGCGAAGGTGCGGATCCACTTGGTCCCAGAGCCACAACCCATTCACCACAAGGCGCAAGCGGTACCTCACATGATGAGGGAGAGAGTGGAAATCAAGCTGGACAGGCTGCAACGTGAGGGCAACATCTCCCCAGTGGAATTCAGTGAGTGGGCCAGCCCGATTGTTCCAGTACTCCAAAGTGATGGCACGGTCAGGATTTGCGGCGATTATAAAGTAACTATTAATCGTTTCTCGCTACAGGACTAATACCCGCTACCTCAGGCAGACGACCTATTTGCGATGCTGGCAGGAGGCAAGACGTTCACCAAGCTCGACCTGACTTCGGCCTACATGACGCGGGAGCTGGAGGAGTCTTCGAAGGGCCTCACCTGCATCAACATACACAAGGGACTGTTCATCTACAACAGATGCCCGTTTGGAATTCGGTCAGTTGCAGCGATCTTCCAGAGAAACATAGAGAGCCTACTCAAGTCTGTACCACACACGGTGGTCTTTCAGGATGACATATTGGTCACGGGTCAGGACACCGCCGAGCAGCTGCAAAACCTGGAGGAGGTCCTCCAGTGACTGGATCGCGTAGTGCTGCAGCTGAGGAGGTCGAAATGCGTCTTCATGGCAATAGAAGGGGAGTTTTTGGGGAGAAAGATTGTGGCGGATGGCATTCGCCACAGACGCCAAGACAGAGGCTATCAGAAACACGCTCAGGCCACAGAACGTCATGGAGCTGCAGTTGTTCCTGGGACTCAACTGTTTTGTTAACTTCCTACCGGGGTTAAGCACCCTCTTAGAGCCCCGACATGTGTGATTGCGCAAAGGTGAGAACTGGGTATGGGGAAAAAAAACAAGTAATTGCTTTTGAGAAAGCCAGAAACATTTTATGCTCCAACAAGCTGCTTGTATTGTATAACCCGTGTAAAAGACTTGTGCTAGCATGTGACGCGTCATCATATGGAGTTGGGTGTATTACAACAAGCCAACATTGCGGGGAAGTTGCAACCTGTCGCCTATACTTCCAGGAGCTTGTCTAAGGCTGAGAGGGCCTACAGCATGATTGAGAAAGAGGCATTAGCGTGTGTATTCGGGGTAAAGAAAATGCATCAGTACCTGTTTGGCCTCAAATTTGAGCTGGAAACCGATCACAAGCCCCTCACATCCCTGTTCGCTGAAAACAAGGGGATAAATACTAATGCCTCAACCCGCATACAAAGGTAGGCACTCGCGCTATCAGCGTATAACTATACCATCTGCCACAGGCCAGGCACCGAGAACTGTGCGGATGCTCTCAGTCGGCTACCATTGCCCACCACGGGGGTGCAAATGGCGCAGCCTGCAAACTTGTTGATGGTCATGAAAGCATTTGAAAATGATAAATCACCTGTCACGGCCCGCCGATTAGGACTTGGACCAGCCAAGATCCTCTGCTGTCCCTAATAAAAAAAACTGTGTACTGCATGGGAGCTGGGCCAGCATCCCCGTTGAAATGCAAGAGCTAATCAAGCCGTTCTAGCGGTGAAAGGACGAGCTGCCCATTCAGGCAGACTGCCTGTTGTGGGGTAACCACATAGTGCTACCAAAAAAGGGCAGGGAGACATTCATCTCGGATCTCCACAGCACACACCTGGGTATAGTAATGATGAAAGCGATAGCCAGATCCCACGTGTGGTGGCCCAGTATTGACTCTGACTTAGAATCCTTTGTACGGCAATGCAGCGTATGTGCTCAGTTGAGCAACGCGCCCAGAGAGGCACCACTAAGTTTGTGGCCCTGGCCCTCCAGACCATGGTCGAGGATCCATGTCGACTATGTGGGCCCGTTTCTCGGTAACCTGTTCCTGGTGGTGGTGGATGCTTTTTCAAAATGGATTGAATGTGAAATAATGTCGGGACGCACCGCCACCACCACCATTGAAAGCCTGAGGGCCATGTTTGCCACCCACAGCCTGCCTGACATACTGGTCAGTGACAATGGGCCATGTTTCACCAGTGCCAAATTTAAAGAATTCATGACCCGCAATGGGATCAAACATGTCATCTCGGCCCCGTTTAAACCAGCCTCCAATGGGCAGGCAGAGCAGGCAATACAAACAATCAAACAGAGCCTTAAACGAGTCACAGAAGGCTCACTCCAAACCCGCCTGTCCCGAGTATTGCTCAGCTACCACACGAGACCCCACTCGCTCACAGGGGTGCCCCCGGCTGAGCTACTCATGAAAAGGACACTTAAAATCAGACTCTCGCTGGTTCACCCCAAGCTGCATGATCAGGTAGGGAGCAGGTGGCAGCAACAAAATGTAAACGATGGTCGCGCCACTGTGCTACATGAAATTGATCTGAATGACCCTGTCTATGTGCTAAACTATGGACATGGTCCCAAGTGGATCGCGGGCATGGTGATAGCTAAAGAAGGGAGTAGGGTGTTTGTAGTCAAACTAGACAATGGACAAATTTGCAGAAAGCACCTGGACTAAACGAGGCTGCGGTTCACAGACTGCCGTGAACAACCCACAGCAGACACCAGCTTTCTCGAGCCCACAACACACACCCAAAGGACCAACGACACCACCCCAGACCAGGAAATTGAACCCTTTACTCTCAACAGCCCAGCAAGGCCAGGCTCACCCAGCAGCCCTGCAGGGCCAACAACACGCCAGTCCAGCAAGGGCACAGCCAACACACCAGCACAGACATTTGTACTGAGGCGGTCCACCAGGGAAAGAAAGGCTCCCGACTGCCTCACCTTGTAAATAGTTTTCACTTTGACTTTGGCAGGGGCGGGGGGGAAGTGATGTTGTGCATCGGTAAAGCATGCACTCCTATGTTATGCCACCAGGGAGCGCATTCCCTGAAGTCTCAAGGGATCCCAGCATCCCTTGGGAGCACTATATATAAGCCGGCCCCAAAGGCCTGTTCCTCACTCTGGAGTGTCTTAATAAAGACTGAGGTCACTGTTACTTTAACCTCCCTGTGTGCAGTCTCATCTGTGTTAGCAACACAAGAACATAATAATTCGGAGTAGGCCATTTGGCCCCTTGAGCCTGCTCCACCATTCAATAAGATCATGGCTGATCTTTCACTTCAACCCCATTTTCCTGCACTATCCCATCCCTTAATTCCCTTAATATTCAAAAATATATCGATATCTGTCTTGAATATACTCAAAGACTGAGCTTCCACAGCCCTCTGGGGTAGAGAATTCCAAACATTCACCACCCTTCAAGTGAAGAAGTTGCTCCTCATCAGTCCTAAATGGCTGACTCCTTATTCTGAGACTGTTATCCCTGGTCCTAAACTCCCCAGCCAGAGGAAACATACTCCCCTGCAGCTACCCTATCAAGTCCTGTAAGAATTTTGCATGTTTCAATGAGATCACCTCTTCTAAACTCGAGAGAATATAGGCCGAGTTTACTCAATCTCTCCTCATAAGACAATCCCCAATTCCAGGAATCAGTCTGACGAACCTTCGTTGCACTCCCTCTATGGCAAGTATACCCTTCATAAGGTAAGGAGAACAAAACTGTACACAGTACTCCAGAGGTTAATAAAAATCTATCCATCTCAGATTTAAAATGAACAATTGATCTAGCATCAATTGCCGTTTGCGGAAGAGAGCTCCAAACTTCTATCACCCATTGCGTGCAGACATGTTTCCTAATTTCACTCCTGAAAGGTCTGGCTTTAATTTTTAGACTATGCCCCCGAGATCTAGAATCCACAACCAGTGGAAATAGTTTCTCCATCTACCATATCTTTTCCCCTTAATATCTTGAAAACGTTGATCAGATCACCCCTTAACCTTGTAAATTCCAAGGATACAACCTTAATTTGTGTAATCTCTCCTTGTAACGTAACCCTTGAAGTCCAGGTATCATTCTGGTGAACCTATGCTGTACTCCCTCCAAGGCCAATATATCCTTCCGAAGGTGTGGTACCCAGAGTTGCTCACAATACTCCAGGTCTGGTCTAACCAGGGTTTTGTATAGCTGCAGCATAACTTCTAGGCACTGTATTCTAGGCCTCTAGATATAAATGCTAGCATCCCATTAGCCTTTTTGATTTTCTGTACCTGTTCATGACATTTTAATAATCTACCAAGTCTATTTGGACCTACACAGTCTTTAGCTTTTCACCATTTAGAAAGTACCCTGTTCTATCCTTTTTAGGTCCAAAGTGGATGACCTCACATTTGCTTACAGCGAAATCAATTTGCCACAGTTTCACCCGTTCACTTAATCTGTCGATAGCCCTTTATAATTTTATGCTATCATCTATACTGCCTACAATGCCACCTAGCTTTGTGTCATGGGCAAATTTGGATACATGACTTTCTGTGCCATGATCCAAGACATTGATAAATACTGTGAATAGTTGAGGCAACACAGATCCCTGTGGGACACCACTTGTCACCTCCTGCCAATTTGAGTACCTACCCATTATCCCTACTGCCCATCTCCTGCCGCTCAGTCAATTTCCTAACCAGGTCAATAATTTGCCCTCAATTCCTTAGTTAACAATCTTGTCTCAAATGCCTTCTGGAAGTCCATATATAATAATTCATAGACATTCCCCTGTCCACTACTTTAATCATCTCCTCAAAAAATTCAATCCGGTTTTTCAGGCATGACCTACCTTTCACAAATCCATGCTGGCTCTCTCTGATCAACTGAAAATTTGAGGTGTTCAGTCACCTTATCCTTAGTTATAGACTCTAGCAATTTCCTGACAACAGATGCTCGGCTAACTGGTCTATAATTCCCTGGTTTCCTTCTCTCTCCATTTTTAACTAGCAGAGTGACATGTGCAATTTTCCAATGTAAAAGAACAGTTCCCGAATCGAATGAATTTTGGAAGATTATAGTTAGGGCATCTGTAATGTGCTCACCTACTTCATTTAAAACCCTGGGATGGAAACCATCTGGACCTGGGGTATTGTCACGCTTTAGTGCCATTATTTTCTTCATTACTGTTATTTTACTTACATTAAATTTTATTGACTCCCTGTCCTGATTCAGTATTGTTTCCTTGGGATTTCTGGCATGCTATCCTCTTCTTCCACCTGTAAATACTGATGCAAAATAATTATTCAACATGTCCGGCATTTTCTTATCATTGATATCACCGCTTTCAGTTTAAGGGGCCAACATTGCTCCTGACAACCCTCTTTTTCCTAATACAATTGTAAAAAATGGTGTTGATTTTGATATCCCTTCCAGGTTTCTTTTCATACTCCCTTTTTGTAGCTCTGTTTTGTGACCTTTTGCTGTTCTTTGTATCTATCCCATTCACCAAGATCTGAGCTAATCTTTGCATTTTTGTATTCTTTTTCTGTTAGTTTTAAGAACATAAGAATTAGAAACAGGAGTAGGCCATTTAGCCCCTCGAGCCTGCTCCGCCATTCAATATCATGGCTGATCTGGCCATGGACTCAGCTCCACTTACCCGCCCGCTCCCCGTAACCCTTAATTCCCTTATTGGTTAAAAATCTATCTGTGACTTGAATACATTCAATGAGCTAGCCTCAAGTGCTTCCTTGGGCAGAGAATTCCACAGATTCACAACCCTCTGGGAGAAGAAATTCCTTCTTAACTCAGTTTTAAATGGGCTCCCCCGTATTTTGAGGCTGTGCCCCCTAGTTCTAGTCTCCCCGACCAGTGGAAACAACCTCTCCGCCTCTATCGTCTATCCCTTTCATGATTTTAAATGTTTCTATAAGATCATCCCTCATCCTTCTGAACTCCAACGAGTAAAGACCCAGTCTACTCAATCTATCATCATAAGGTAACCCCCTCATCTCCGGAATCAGCCTAGTGAATCGTCTCTGTACCCCCTCCAAAGCCAGTATATCCTTCCTTAAGGTGACCAAAACTGCACGCAGTACTTCAGGTGCGGCCTTACCAATACCCTATACAGTTGCAGCAGGACCTCCCTGCTTTTGTACTCCATCTCTCTCGCAATGAAGGCCAACATTCCATTCGCCTTCCTGATTACCTGCTGCACCTGCAAACTAACTTTTTGGATCCAAAAAGAGTTTCATGCACAAGGACCCCCAGGTCCCTCTGCACCTCAGCATGTTGTAATTTCTCCCCATTCAAATAATATTCTCTTTTACTGTTTTTTTCCCCCAAGGTGGATGACCTCACACTTTTATGCGGTCCCTTACCTCTTTTATGCGGTCCCTTACCTCTTTAGTCATCCATGGCTTTTTGGGGGGCAAGTAGAGCTCTTACCCCTCAGGGGTATAAACTGGTTCTGTATCACCTTAAATTATTTTTTGAACATCTCCCATTGATCTGTCGTTTTACCCAGCAACAAATTTTCCAAATTTACCGTGGACAATCTCTGTCTCATCCCACTGAAGTCAGCCTTACCGAAATCCAAAATCTTAGCTGTTTCGCATTTCTCTTTCAAACACTACGTTGAACTCGATCATATTGTGATCGCTATAGGATAAATGTTCATGCATAGTTAGGCTGTTAAATCTAGGTCATTACTCATTACTAAATCTAATATGGCATGCCCCCTTGTTGCCTCAAGAACATATTGTTGTAGAAAACTATCCTAGACACACAAGAAATTCACTACCTTTCTTATAAGTGCTCGTCAGCTTATTCCAATCTATGAAAGTTAAAATCCCCCATTAAAACCACTCTGCCTTTACTACAAGCTTGTCTAATCTCTGCATTTATACAATTTAGCACTTCAGAGGTCCTATACACAACTCCTACTACTCTTAAACCCTTTCTTATTTCTACCTATAGTCTCCTCTGCCTGCTTACCTCACGTTATATCCTCCCTTATCATTTAAGTGATTTAATCCTTAATCACTAAGGCTACTCCTCCCCCTCTCCCGTCTTTCCTGTAGACCTTATAACCTGGTATATTTAGTTCCCAGTCCTGACTGTCCTGCAGTCATGTCTCAGTAATGGTTACTATGTCATTCCCCCCCACCAAGTTGAATTTGTGACTGCAGTTCATTCAATTTATTCCTTATACTCCGTACGTTTGTATAAAGAATGCTTATTTGGGCCACACGTCCTAGCCTCCTGCAGCTCTAATGTTTTATTCATGTTTCTTATTTCTCTCTCTTGGTTTAATCACTTTACATCTTTTAGTTTCCCCATTACCTTTGGTGCCTAAAACACGATTTATTACTCTACTCTTCTCTTTTGTTTGTTTTTGAACTATAATTGATACATTTTCTACCAGAGCCCCCACCCCACCACCTTTTTACTAGTTTAAAGTCCTTATAACCACCCTATTTATCGTTTCCGCTAGACGCTGGTCCCAGCCCGGTTCAGCCCATCCCAGCGGTACAGTTCTGAACCTGCAACTCTCTACGAGGTGTGATTAAAGTCTGGAGCAAATTGTACAGACACTGCTCCCCTTCCTTTATGTGTCGGAGCGTCTACAACTCACACTCAAGCTCAATGACTCCAAGTCGGTGAGATTCGAGACAGAGGCATCTACTGCAGATGTATTTGCTCGGAACACTCGTCCACAAACTCCCACATACTGCAGTCCACACAACCTGCTCTGCCATATCTTAGTCTAGATTATATTACTTAAGCTTTTTTCACACGTTAACTTGCATTAAGCACTAAAATACTGGAAAATAATTTTAAATGCCTCTATTTATTTATTAGAAATAAACTTAAAACATGTCCCTAATCTGATCCGGGGAAAAGAAAACTCACCAATCAGCTCTTTCCCTTGTGCTGCTCCTCCCTTAGAGTCCTTGGATTCTGTGGCTCCCCTCCTCCTTTTGAGTCTGATATGAGAAACCACCTTCCCCCTCTCCATCAAATTTCTACTATCACCAAATTCTTCCATTCTGCTTGCGATCTACCTAGCTCTGCCTCACATGCAGTTATACCAGATATCAGAAGGCCTGCCAAGGAGTTTCAGCACTTTAGAAAGATTGGAAGTCTGCTTCCAGCCTGTATGGTGTCATCTTGCAGAGCATCACCTGTCTGCAGTGTGTGGTCCCCTCCAGAAACGCTGCATCTGGACCCTCACAACAGGAGCCAATGTCACCAGTCTTTGCAGCTTTGGCGGAAGCTCAACCAGCTGCCATGCAGGCTCTGGACATTACCTTGCAGAAGCAAAAGTCCACCTTGAATGATCGGATAGGGACATTCAAGGAGTCACTCTGCTTCTATAGTGTTCACTCCTGCAAATCAGTGGAAGTGCCGAACCTTAGGGAGTGGCACTACGTGATTAATACATGTGGCCCTTCTCAGGGAATCTGCTTCTTTACAGCCTGCTCAACCACCCTGAAGTCATCAGCCACGAGGATCTCTCGGGTCCCAATTTGAGCAACAGCATCCTTCCACCAACTTTGCTGAAGCCACTGTACCTCGTGGGAGTAATAGTAAACTTTTTATAAAAGTAACCATGCATTGAAACTTGGGTGAGAAATGAATTGAATTCAAGTATTGTGTTGGCAATTAAATAAATCACTATAATCATATCTAGCACTTTGGTCTGCAAAGCATTTTAATAGCATATTCTGGCTCTGCATGTCATTTATATTGAAGATGGCTGAATGGTTTCAATGTTGCTTAGCATGATTAAGGGAGCAGCAAGGATGTAACAAGAACTGTTAAAGTAAAGGGGCTTTGTTTAAGTTTTCAGGGCACAGCAAAGAGCTGTTCAATTAACTATTCTTGATGCAAGGTGGCCCTCTGTCTGCTGTGCAATTCCTCATCTGATGAGGACTGCTGCAGTTTCTCTACCTCCTCCAAATGCAGGCATCTCTATGGTAAGGTTGTGCAGGATGCAGCACACCACTATGAGAATATATTAGGGAGCCCGAGACCTGTGCAGACTCCTAAACCTGTTTCAGCAGCCCTACAGGTGTGCTCAATTACGTGATTGTACCAGCAGTGGCTCAGTGGGTAGCACACTCGCCTGTCAGAAGGTTGTGGGTTATTTGGTCATTATCACATTGCTGTTTGTGGGAGCTTGCTATGAGCAAATTGGCTGTCGCGTTTCCCACATTACAACAGTGACTACACTCCAAAAGTACTTCATTGGCTGTAAAGAGCTTTGAGGCGTCTAATGGTCGTGAAAGGCGCTATATAAAAACACATCTTTCTTTTTACATGTGTTGATCAAGGGCTCTGGAGCTCGGTCATGAGCCACACATGGAGGAGGTATCCTGTCCCCCAGTAGCCATCCTGTTACATTCATGGAAGCATCAAAAATTGGGGGAAATTGTTGAGTGCCACACAATAAAAGCCTCATGACAACTGCGTGGGTATCTTGCACAAACTTCCATGATCCTGTTTCTGTGATTCGATGAGATATTGCATGATATCCTTCCTAATCACAAATGCTGCAGGCTGGGTCCCTGGATGTGAGGGAAGCCAGCCTGCCATTGCTGCAAGCCCGTGTTAGGAAATATATTGCATTGGTTAGCCCTGGAAAACTCAGCATTAGAGGCCTACTTATTGCAACTGTGTACTACAGGCTGAAATGTAACCTGTAACAGACGGAATGAACCAGTGATTTTGACAGCAACTGGCACAGCATGGTGCCCTGCTCCATCGGGCAGTAGGTCCCGTTACAGATGGTTGCAGAGCTCTTCAACTGCCTGCTTAGAAAAGCTGAAACTTCTTCAAATAGATCCAAGAAATTGACTCGGACTCTTACATGCAGTCCCTCCTCACCTGCTGTCTTTGCATAGATCCAACTGGTGCATGTGCTGGTTGCTTAGGCTGCTGCTCCATCTCTTCTCAACTGTTCTTTTATCCAAATGAAACTAGCAATAATAGCACCTGTGCTAAGCAGAGAGCTTACTTCAGGGTGGAACAGACTCAAGGGGCTAAACAGCCTCCTCCTGTGTATGATTCTTTGGGGCATTGATCACCTTTTCTACCAGTGTCTACATTTTCTTGTATTCCTTCCAGTGAAACTCCTCTTTGCTTTCTGCAGGTTTTGCAAATTGGTCATATTTGCTTATTCAGAACATAGATTTTCAGTTTTCAGCCTGCATGTTCAGCATCCTTTTTTTAAAATAAATTTGTGCACGAGATGTGGGATTCACTGGCAAGGCCAGCATTTATCCCAATCACTAATTGCTCTCAAGGAGATGGTGAGCTGCCTTACATTGGATATACAGCAGACCATTCGGCCCAACCAGTCCACGCAATGTTCTTGAATCGTTGCAGTGCATGTGGTGAAGGTACTCCAACAGTGAATTTTGATCCAGCAATGATGAAGGAACAGCGATATATTTCCAAGTCAGGATGGTGTATGACATAAGAACACAAGAGCAAGAATAGGCAATTTGGCCCCTCAAGCTTGCTCCACCATTCAATAAGATCATGGCTGATCTTATACCTCAACTCCACATCACATTTCTCCATGTTACATTCCATTTGCCATAGTTTTGCCCACTCACTTAGCCTATCTATATCCCCTTGAAGTCTCTTTGTATCTTCCTCACAACTTACATTCCCACCTAACTTTGTATCCTCAGCAAACTTGGATACATTACATTTAGTCCCATCATCCAAAATCATTGATATAAACTGTCACTAACTGAGGCCCAAGCACCGGGATCCCACTAGTTAGTCTGCCAACCCAAAAATGACCCATTTATTCCTACTCTGTTTGCTGTCCGTTAAGCAATTCTCAATCCATGCTAGTATATTACCCTCAATCCCATGAGCCCCAATTTTGTTTAATAACCTCATATGGCACCTTATCAAATGCCTTCTGAAAATTCAAAGATACCACATCCACTGGTTCCCTTATCTATTCTGCTAGTTATAACCTTAAAAAAACTCGAACAAATTTGTCAAACATGATTTCCCTTTCATAAATCCGTGTCGACTCTGCCCAATCTTATTCTTTTCTAAGTGCCATGTTACCACATCCTTAGTAGTAGGGAAAATGCAAGAATCTATTGTCAGGCTAACTGGTCTGTAATTCCTAGTTTTCTCTCTCCCTCCTTTCTTAAATAGCAGGATTACATTTGCTACCTTCCAATTCGAGAGAACCTTTCTAGAACCTATGGAATTTTGGAAGTTGACAATCAATGTAGCCACCATCTCTATAGCCACCTCTTTCAAAACCCTAGGATGTAGGCCATCAGGTCCAGGGAATTTATCAACTTTCAGTCCCATTAATTTCTGCAGTACTATTTTTTTTTAAATACTAATTTCTTTCAGTTCCTCATTCTTACCAGAAACTTGGTTCCCCACTATTTCCAGGTTTTTTTTTTTGCATCTCCCTCTGAAGACAGACACAAAGTATTTTAATTTCTCTGCCATTTCCTTACTCCCCATTATAATTTCTCCTGTCTCATCCTGTAAGGAACCCACATTTACTTTCATTAATCTTTTCCTTTTTACATACCTATAGAAGCTTTTAGTCTCTTTTTATGTCTCTTGCTTTTTTACTCAAATTTTATTTTCCCTTTATCAATTTTTTGGTCCTCCTTTGCTGAATTCTGAAATTCTCCCAATCCCCTGGCTTACTGCTCTTTCTGGCAACATTATAAGCATCTTCCTTTGATCCAATACTATCCTTAACATCTCCTTAGCCACGGTTGGACTTTGTGCCTTAAAGGAATGTATATTTGTTGGAAATTATGTATTAATTCTTTAAATGCTAGCCATCACTTGTCAGAAGCCTTCAGACCTTCTAATGTAGTTTCCCAATCTACTTTAGCCAAGTCGCCCCTCATAGCTATGCAGTTTGCTTGGTTTAGATTTACAACTCTAGTTTTGGAAATCACTTTCAAACTTAAATATAAAATTCTAACATATTATGGTCATTCTTCCCCATGGGCTCCTTTACTACAAAGGTTATTAATTAACCCCCTCTCATTGCAAAATAGCCTGCTCCATAGTTGGTTCCTCGACATACTGATATAGAAAACTATCTTGTATACATTCCATGAATTCATCCTCCACATTACTGCAAATGTGGTTTGCCCAGTCTATGTAAAGTCCCCCATGATTACTGTATTACCCTTGGTGCATGCATTTCTAATCTGGATTTATACTCTGCTCTACATTACAAATACGGTTTGGTGGCATATAAACAACTCCCACCAATGTCTTGTGCTCCTTGCTGTTTTTTAGCTCCACCCAAATGGGTTCTACTACTTGATTTTTGGGGCCAAGATCCTTTCTCTCTACTGTCTTTATCCCATCATTTATCAGGGCAACCCTCCTCCTTTTCCAATTTGCCTCGCTCTTCTAAAAAAGTTAAGTATCCTGGAATATTTAGTCCCTAATCTTGGTCACTTTGGAACCACATCTCTGTAATGGCTATTAGATCAAATCTATTAATTTCTATCTGCACTATTAATTCATCTATTTCATTGTGAATGCTTTATTACTCTCTCTTTTTGACCCAGTTTATTTATTCATTTAAAAAAAAACCCTGCTCTGGAGCCTTTAAATTTAAAAGCAGCAAGAAAAATACACTCTTCTGAATCTTCACTCTCTCCTCCCTCCTCCCTCCTCCCCCATTATTTAAAGCCCTGTCCATTGCTCTAGTTATGCAATTCACCAGGACAGATTCCAGCCTAGTTTAAGTGGTGCCTGTCCTAACAGAACAGGCACTCTTTGCCCAGTACTGGTGTCTTGGAGGTGATGTTCCCATGCGCCTGCAGCCCTTGGCCTTCTTGGTGGTCGAGGTCGCTAATTTGGGAGGTGCTGCAGTGCATCTTGTAGATGGGGTATGGTAGCATAGTGGTTACGTTACCAAACTAGTAATCCAGAGGCCTAGAATAATCATCCGAAGACGAGAGTTCAAATTCCACCATGTCAAATTCAATTAAATAAATCTGGAATTAAAAAGCTAGTGTTAGTAATGACCATAAAACTACCAGATTGTCAGAAAACCCAACTGGTTCACGAATGTCCTTTAGGAAAGGAAATCTGCCATCTTTACTTGGACTGGCCTATGTGTGACCCCAGGCCCACAGCAATGTGGTTGACTCTTAACTGCCCTCTGAAATGGCCTAGCAATGTACCAAACCACTACAACAAAGTCAGCACTGACAGTATCTTCACCTGTATGGACTATAGCAGTTCAAGGTGGCTGCTCACCACCACCACCTTCTGCAGGACAATTTGGGATGGAATAAATGCCCACCTTGCCTGTGATGCTCAAGTGAATGAATAATGAAAATCTTGTAGATAGTGCACACTGCAGCCACCATGCACTGGTGGGTGAGGGAGTGAATGTTTAAAGGTGGTGGATTGGGATGCCAATGAAACAGACTGCTTTTATCAAGCTTTCAGAGCAGTATTGGAGCTGCACTCATCTAGGCAAGTGGATAGTATTCCATCACACTCCTGACTTGTGCCTTGCAGATAGTGGAAAGGGGAGTCAAGAGGTGAGATACTCGCCACCTCTTGTAGCCAGTTAAGTTTAAGAATGTCATCAGGTCTTACTGCATTCAGACTGCTTCACTATCTGAGGAGTTGCAACTGGAACTGAAAACTGTACAATCAGCAAACATTACCACTTCTGACCTTATAAGAACATATGAAATAGGAACAGGAGTAGGCCATACGGCCCCTCGAACCTGCTCCGCCATTCAATAAGAGTATGCTCGGCTCGACCATCTTCAGCTGCTTCATCAATGACTTTCCTTTCATCATAAGGTCAGAAGTGGGGATGTTCGCTGATGACTGCAGTGTTCAGTGACATTCGCAAATCCTCAGATAAATAGCAGTCCATGCCCGCATGCAGCAAGACCGAGGCTGATAAGTGCCAAGTAACATTTGCACCACAGAAATGCCAGGCAATGACCATCTCCAACAAGCCCTCGACATTCAACAGCATTACCTTCGCTGAATCCCCCACCATCAACATCCTGGAGGTCACCATTGACCAGAAACTTAAACTGGACCAACCATATAAATACTGTGGCTACAAGAGCAGGTCAGAGGCTGGGTATTCTGCAGCAAGTGTCTCACCTCCTGACTCCCCAAAGCCTTTCCATCATCTACAAGACACAAGTCAGGCTTGTGATAGGTCATTGATTAAGCAGCTGAAGATGGTTGGGCCAAGGCTGCAGCCCTGAGCTCCTGCAGCAAAGACCTGGGACTGAAATGAACCACAACAATATTCCTTTGTGCTAGGTATGAATCCAGCTAGTGGAGTTTTCTCACCCCCGATTCCCATACTTCAGTGTACAGTTTACTTATAACAATTACAAATATAAACTGCATGTCTTTGCTACTATACCAACAGTAAGATTTGCATTTATTAGATTCTGGTACCAAAATTATAAAATTGCCCAGTTTATTTTTGAAAGGGTATCCTGCTTCCAGTAGAGAAATCGGAGGGCTTTAGACCCAAATAATTAACTGTATATAGTCACAATGTAATTCCAGACTCCCAACTGAAGTTGAATGATTGAAAAGTTAAGCAGCAAGGTATGGGGGCCCCCCCAGAGTGTACTCTACCTGTAGTCTTAAACAAGATCAGAGAGAAACCATCAGTTGTAGATGATCTAAGAATTAATTTCTGCATACACAAACTTTATTATAAACTACAAATGTTACATTTGCTAATGGCAAGTACAAAATATTAGTACAAGAAATAAGGAGAACAAGAAAGTGATAAATGGATTGGAGGATGTTTAAATGTTTTGGGTGAATTCAGGAAGTTTAGCTTGGCATCACTAGGGACACATTTCCAACTTTTACACCTAATGTCAGTGTCCAACATGGCCAAGGTAGCTAAAGATAGATTGCAGCCATTCTGGATGACATTTCAATGACTGCTAGTATTAAAATGGACAGTTTTACTGTAGACATGTATTTCATTGGAATTGGGCAGTTGGGAGAGCACAAACAATTTAATTTGGGACCCTCATATCCCATTACGCTGGACTAATTAGAACCCAAGTCAGAGGTAAAATGACATTGTGACACCTACTGTCCAAGACTGAAGTCCACAGCTGCTAAAAAAAATTGCAAGTTAGTGACTTTTGTATAAATTAAAATGTGCAGTATGTACAAAGTTCATGAAAAAAGTTTTAAAATTCCAAATTCTGGTTTCACCAAGGCAAGTAATATCTTCTGCTGGTCAACATAATTATTTTCCATTTCAGGCACCCAGCCATGAACAAATACACAGTGTAGAGTAAAATTACCTCTGCTCTACTTCAAGACCAACTAGATTGGCCCATCCCTGCTAAAAACAAACAGTTTTGAAGCTTTCCAAACTTATTTCACACAGGGTCTCAACAGTGTGGGCTGGATCAGATTCTAGGTCAGAGGCGAAATACCTCATTTAACCCATTGCAACATTCAGTCCCTGTTAAAAGTTCATTATTAAGGAAAGTGCCTTGAACGACAACGGAATTTTCGCAAATGGCCTTTGAAGTTCTTCATCTGAAAATTAGAAAGAGAAAGAAAGAGTTAAAACCAGTACTCCCACAGAAACAAAAGCTGTTTACCAGCAAGCATCGTTTAAAAGGCAGCATTACTATAAGCAGTGAAGCTATAAAATACCAAGTGTGTGGTGCTTACAGATCAGTTACTGGTGGTTGGACCAATTTGAAGTAACGAAGCGTGTTACAGCTTGATAACACTACAGTAATACATACACTAGCTTGCATCTCCATAATCAAATGGTTCACCTATGGACCACTTGCAGTACAAAGTCTAAATTTCCTAGTGGGTCTTGACTCGAGATGGAGCAACACTGAAGAGATGCAATCCACTATTCAATATAATGGATTCTCCAGAGGAAGAAACACAGTTGACTATCATTAACATAGGAGGCTAATGCCTTGCAGAGGTAAATTGCATGTTTCAATCTCCGTCACAAACAAACAAAAAAAAATGGTAATATACTGGTGTAATTCATTTCTGTACAACTCTGAATTTGCCATTTCCAGTTCCTTCCAATACTATCCACCAGGAATAACAGTCTTGGAACATTGGAACAATGTTATTTGGCTCAAAATGCTCTCTTCAGATGACCTAATTGAAGGAAAACAAAATCTAGAACTGTTGTATTTCTCAGTTGAAGTGGACATAGTACTTAAATTGCACATGCCCACTGTCAAACACCATACGAAGTATATGGCTCACATGGTTCAGTTGAATTAGTCTCAGGCCTGGAATGAAAGCTGCAGGCAAACAGAATTTACAGAAAAAGGCAAGAATTGTTTATATAGCCCTTTGAAATTGGAAGGGCCCAAGCTACGACACAGAAAGGAGGATAAGAGTTAGGGCAGAAGACCAAAGCAGCTTTTGAAAGTGGAAAGAGATAGGGCAAAATGGAATGGTTTCAGAAGAAAATGCCAGAGTGTGAAGACAAGATGGCTGAAGGCGCTGCCAACAATGGCGGAGCAGGAGGAAAACCTGAGAGTCAGAAGAATGGAGTGCGCAAAATTAATCTGTAGGATGCAGTGGAGGGATTTGTAATAAAAAGGTGCAGCGTCAAAAATCTAGAGTTCCGGAATCCGGACCGATCAGTGGCAGGATCGTCCGGAATCCGGACCCGCCGACCCTGGGGCCCCGCCGCTGCCCGACCTCTGACCTCATCGTTCTTACCTCAGAACCCGACCCGCTCCTGCCGGCCTGGACAGCCCCTCCTCGGTGGGACCCCGCCGGCCCAGACAGCCCCTCCTCAGCGGGACCCCCTCCTCCTTGATATTCCAAAATCCCCAAAGTTGGGCTTGGGTGTTTCCGGATTAGTGACACCAGAAAGACGATTGAAAGTCCAGAAATGCCCACAATCCAGAACGGCCTCGGGTTCCGGATTCTCGACGCTGCACCGGTGTTACAATTTCACAATCAATGTACTGGAAGCCAATTGAGGGCAATACTAGGGTTGATACATGTGCAGAAAATGGGGGTGGCAGGGTTCTGGATGGGTTGCAATTTATGCATGATGGAGCTCAGAAGGCTGGCCCAGGAGAATGCTGGAAAGGCCAAGTATGGAAATGCCAAAGTCACGAAGGAGGGTTTCAACAGCACAAGTTGAAATATGGAGAGATGCAAGTAGACTATCTTAAATGGACTGGATATGGGTTTGACGGAGATGCACTAATAAGTGGAGCTTCACAGTAGTCAGTTCTGGGTCTTTTTGCGGTTAACATTCAGTAATCTGTGGAGGGTAGTTAACTGTTCAAACAAAAATTAGAGATGATTGTTAACTGTGGACAGGTGACCAATATAAAACGATTCACAGCATTCAAAAGGAAGTATGTCCATTATCAAAGATGGAAAAGAACTTGGATTAATCATCATTCTTTGAAAGTCATAATGTGAACATTGTAAAGCTGTTAAACAGAGTTAATTGGGTACAGCATGGAGGTATTTAAGTTTTCTAATGTGTAGGTCACCGAGGATCCTGCCGACTGGGTTCGCCACGAAAACCCGGTCGCAAAGTCGGCCAAAATCTAGCCCATAGTCCATTAAGAGCTTGGGAACAAATCAGTTTAGGTGTTGGTACTTTCCCACCCACCTGCTTGGGAACTATGAGATGATCATGGAACGCTTAAGCATCAATAATCTGTCCCCAAGAACTGTTTCCTTTTACAAGAGAGCTCTACAGGTCGATCTGCTAAATATGCCAGGGTGAGACCATTTGGTCACCTGCTTGTCTAACATGCAGGAACCCATCATGCTAGAGTTCCCAAACCAAACAGAAAAAAAACATTGAGATTAATTCTCACTATACATGTGTGCACTCTGAGGGGGTGGGGTGTACTTCACTAATGTAGCTTGGGTGCAGATCAAAAGTCAAGCCTTAAGAATCTCCAAGTGTGGATGGAAGTTTTAACTACTGAAACAGCACATCTTAACTGCACTGAATATAGTTTCCTGCCATTTGTCCAGCTTCGACCTCCCTACCAATTGAAGCATTTGCTTACAGGGTTACTGGGATTCAAGTGGTTTAAAAAATCTCAGCTGCCAGCAACAAATTCCCATCAATCAGCCAGGCTGCTCAAGTAACAATGACTTAAGAGGAACAAGGACCTGCTTGGCAAGGATATAGGATTATAAAGACCGTCAGAGGATCAACTTGGTTTCAATTTCCCATTGTTTGACATCATTGGTGTTAATTTGACCCCAAAGAGATCTGCCAACCCTTTATCTGCACCATCCTCAGGATTGTCACTAGTTAGTTACTAAACAGACGATGCGCACAGGTTCACTAGGCAAACAATGCCGAGTGGCACAAGCACAACTCAAAATATATAAAATTAACCACATCTTTCTGATCATAGCATGGACACACCCCAAAAAAGTACATTCATCAATTGGAGGCGAAGAGATTCAGCAGCAACCACCTGCCTCTACAATCCAAATAGGTACTAAACCATGGATAAATGAATGTGCTTTCATACTCAGATCATTGACCTATCTATACAGAAGATGCTAATACAAGGTTTGATAACAGAACTGAACAACTTAACATTTTAAACCTTTTCTGCTGGGAATAATTGAAAAGCCACTGCTGTTGATAAAGTAGAACTCTTAGCTCAGGATTATAGTTCAATCTTATCAGGGGGTTGGTCATTTGGCTCGAGAAAACCTCTTGCAGACATGACGTACAATTTTCTTGTACCAAATGAATCACATGGAGAACAAAAAAGCAACAAGTCATTAAACAAATATCAAACATTTTAATATACAATATGGGCATTAAACAATTACCACACACCAAAGAAAAAAATTCCAGTTACCTACTACTGTAAGCAGAATCACAGCTATTTATCTGCTGACATATGCTAATAATCAAATGCATGTACTTACTCTTTGAAGGAATGAGCTGAGAAATGGCAAAAAGGCAATCTTCAAAGAGATGGAGAGCTTCCCAAAGAATCAGAAAATAAAACAAGCCTTTGGAATTCCAAAGACACTGGTGATAGAATTTCCAAAAAATTTGAATCCAGGGCAAACGGTTTATCAGCATTATCTATTTCCTCATTCACATAGTCTATTTCACCCTTAAGTTCAGACTTGCATTGCTCTTTACCATCACCGCTACTATTGAAATTAGAAGCTCCCATATGTTCAATTAAATTGATCTTTTCACTTCCACCATACCCTGTGGCCAAAAATCCCTTGGGCGTTTTCCCCAATCTATTGCTCCAATCCTGCAGGTCCAAGTGGGAATTATCTAGTTGATAGACATCCACGCTTTTAGAACAGTTAAAACTGTCATTACCAAGCACATCAGGAATAGTCTCCTGCAAAATTCCAAGCCTTGGAGGCTTCGCTGAGCTGGAAAGTGTAGCAATAAAATTGTGAGATTCATTCCAAGGTAATGTACACTCCAAGTCACGTTCAGTATCAAAGGATGAAAAGGACTCAGAGTTTTCCAAAGTGAATTTGTTTTTGTACATTTCTAATCCGAAATCTTGAGACAGTTTCTCCTTTTTAATTGGAGATTTGGCACTTAATCTCCCTTGAGTCACAAACTGTAGACCGTGATCAGATTTAGTCTCATCTGTTGTCACAGTGCTAGAATCATCTTCAAAACTTAAAACTTGGGATCCAGAAGACAGAGAGAGAATTTTATTGCTCAATGCATCGTCTGTATCACTACCCGTGGTTTTACGACTGAAGTGATGTGGTTCATCTTCAGATCCAACATCTGAGCAACCCATTCCTGATCCCTCCCAATTACTGTGTCTGTATTTGGTCTTTTCCCACAGGTGATCAGGTGTAGGAAGCTGGTTGTTTCTCTTTTCATTTCTGGTGGAGTGACAGTTTGAGCTAGCTGATTCTGCATCAAGATTGGAAGCATTCTCACTCCAACAGCGGGTCCTTCTTCTGACAGATGGCAATATTTTTCTATCAGCTGACACAATCCAGCTTTTCTGTATTTCACCAATTTCAGTACAGCAAAAGGGAATAGTCTCATCATTAACTGACAGGTTTATACATGCAACAGATGAAGATTCTTCAGGCTTTAATAGAACTTGGCCATTGGTACAGTGTGTGTGTTTTGGATGTGTTGATACAGATTCCTCCTGGTGTTTCCTTTGCTCAAGCTCCGATTCCTGAACTGCACATCTCCATGACTTCCTAATATCTGTAACTGTAACAAATTAGTTTTATTGAGCGCTTTTGAAAAAACCACAAATTACCCAATCAATAAAAAAGTGAGGGGTTTGGATATTTAAAAAATTCTTACAAAGGGAAAGGATATGAATTTCAGCAAATCAACCTTACTTAAACCAAATATTCATTATGTGCAGTGCTTCCCAACACCAAACCCGATCTTGCCTTTTATCAGTTTGTTCCCATCTCCTCTTGCTCTATAGTTATGATTTAATTTGAAATAGGACTCTGGATTAACTGCCTATTTCACTTACCTTGTATACCTCCATAATGTTTCCATTAATTTGCTTACTTGCAAGGTTCAAAACTTCTTGTAATTCAGTCTTCGGAGAACAACTTCAAGTCCCTTTTTTTGCAACACTCCAGGGCTCAGCAATCAGGACCAAATGCTGTACTCAAGGCAAGGCCTGAGCAGTACATTGCACAGCATCAGCATAGCTGCCACAGACTTGCAGTGATGTAGCAATATAGCTCCACATTATTTTTATTTTGTTGATTGCTGCTCTGCAATGACTGGACATGGCAAGTACTGAAATAATCTGCAGAAGTTGTCAACACATCTGTAGTCCTCAGCTCTCAGTTTCTCAAATAGCTAGTTCCACGTCATTCATTAAAGACAAAAAAATACAAAGCAACGTGCAACTGATTAAAATTCACCTATCATAGTTCTGCCTACTTGCAAATTCCATCTCCATCCTTCTGTAGTTTCTCATCGAGCCATCTTCCGACCCTCCACCTGCCAAAAACTCCATCTCTTCCAAAACTCTGCTGCTTATATCCTATCCTGCACCAGGGCTCACTTGTGCATCACTCTTGTCCTCACTGGTCTACATTGGCTCCCATCTCAAATTTAAAATTCTCATCCATGTGTTTAAATCCCTTCATGGCCTTGCCCCTCCCTATCTCTAATTGGCCAAGAATCTTTGAGCAGGGCATCTCGTGGCAAGCACAATAGATTTCTTTCCTCGCTTTTCAGTTCAAATAATTTTTGCGCCGCAAATTGCCAACTAGGACCTTGATGAAAGATGGGACTAATAGTCCATCTCCTTAACCAATGAAATTTAAGGAGTTGAATGGTTAGTGTTATTTAAACAGTTTATTGAAATGTCACCGAGTTTCCTGCAGGAAAATGTGTAGTTTGTTTTTTTTGTCTATGGAACATGACAAACATACATCTGATTGAAGACCATGCCCTGCCCAGGTTCAGCTGGTTAAGAAATTCAGGAACCAAATGTAGCTGCTGCCTACATGAAAGCTATATATTTTCTAGCAATTCAAAGTTTGATTTTACTTGAGCAATCAGCATGGTGATGGATTGTTCCTTACAATTGAAAGCAATGTTTATGGGGATGATGCTCAGAATAAATTAGCGTGCCCCTTCAGGTTCCTCTGCCTTGTTTTACATATTCCCTAAACTCTAGTGGACCAACATACTGGTTGATTGGGGGAATAAGTAAAGTTGAAATTCATTTAGCCTTGACTTTATTCCCAGACAGAATCCACAAATCAAATTTGCTGATCTTCCTCTCTGCTGGTGAGAAATATTTCTTGCCTTGCCAGCCAGTTGCTAGCCCACGTATTCTCAATTTGCAACATTCCAGTAAAACATTTCCAATCAGTGCTCCTTTTTTGTTTTCTTTCACAGTTCCATCATTTAGATGTATTCTCCAATGCATCTTTCCCCCTCAGTGAAGGATTTACTTCCTTTTATAATTTCCCCAGTTTAGCTTGCATCCTGATTGCATGCTTTGTGGCGAACAATTATTAATTGTAAATGGATTTCAAAGTGGAAGGCCGTTGGAACATAAATTACCCCATTAACAGGGTCTACACACCATGAAATAGCAGCCCCAACTTTCTGCAGCAAGGCTAATTCATATTTACATGCAGCAATTTCTTGACACTCAAAAGGTTGATGGTGAGCTCCAGTTTTTACGAGGCTAACACCGCAAACCATCCAGCAAATTTGTGGCGATTCGCAACTCATGGTGCATCTCTTTGCCACAAATGGCTGCGTTTAACATCTTTGCAAAAAATTCTGGGCCGATATCGTTCCTCTAACTGACTTTTCTGCACTCGCAACCCTACTATTGGAGGGATCGCCTTCAAAAATGCAAATTGTTGTTGCACCAGCCTCTCGAGTAACTTTATCAAGGCCAAAATGTCCACTTGAGGTAAAGTTTTAAAAAAGAAAGTCAAGGAAATCACTCCGGCAGGATCCTCCCCTTCTGAAACTATGGTGGGTACCATTTACTAGGTTATTTTGAAATAGGTAACCATCAACTTTGCTCTTGATTCCATTACATTGCTACTTAGTGGTGCAAGACTAATGGATTTAAAGTTAGGTGGGTCTGTTTTGGCACTTTTGAAAAGTGGTAGCAAGTTGGCTCATCTCTAATCCAATGGGATTTCCCTTATATTCAGTGACTCCCTAATGGTTACCATCAGCGAATTGTAAACTTTGCCCCCAACCTCATTTTGCACTCAGTCATTTGTGGTTTGATTAGTTTTGAACTCGAGCTGGTCTAGAACCCTTTGTAAATATCAATGTTAGTAAGCTTAGTTGTAAAATCTCTGATAATGGGAGACCTGCTACTAGTGAATACTTCTAGAAGGTTGTGGCTGACAAGTTTGGCTACAGAACAATAGTGGATACGCTGCGAAGTAATTTGTTAGTTGTGAAGCACTTTGGGATATCATGAGGGTATGAAATACACCATAGAAATACAAGTTTAACTATTTTAAACTTCACCTTCACTTTACTGATTTTTCATCTTTATCAATGAAGAATTGAGATCTCTTAATCAGTCAATACTAAGTAAGAATTTTTCTTAGGATCCTCTGTAGCAGTCAGAAAACAGGCTAATGAGGCACGAAACAGAGTAACCAACACCAGCGATACTAAACAGAGCAAAGCACACAGTGACAACCAACACCAAGCTGGCTGTTCAGCAGGCCCAATTAGGCTGTTATATGCCATGAGCCATTGCTGGGAATGACGAGAGTCAAACACGAGTAATGTCAGGTGGAGGCAGATCTGGACTATGCTTCAAAAGTAATTCATTTGCTGTGAAGAGCTTTGGGACATCATGGCATGATATGAATACAAAGTTTGTTCTTTCTTTGTCACAAATTCAAATGCTTGCTATTTTGATCATAATTTTAATAGTAGTCACCTGCAAAAAAGCTTGTACTTCCAAGTCTACAGACACAGGAAAATTAGTAAATTATGGTTCACATAACTCAGCATGTGCTTAGATTTAAAAATCAAACTATGAAACTTACCCAAGTGTTTGGGTGTCCTTGGAAGCTCTGTTTGTGCAATAAAGGGATTGTTCACCAGCGAGACAAATATGTCTTCCAGGGCCAGATGTTGCTTTTGGGATACTCCAGGTGAATCTTTGGTGATAGTATCTGCTACCTGTAGAAGGAAATCATTCACCAATAAACATTCAGTTGGTTCTTGGTGTTTTGGAGCCTTGGACAAGTTGTGCATTGCAATGGGCAACATTACTCTAAGAGCTAAAATACATGATTAATTATCGTACTTTCCCAAAATAAATGAGCTTTCCACATAAGGTGTGCAATCAGGATAGATTTGGATTAAGTGTTTTGGCTAATTTATACAACTATGTAAATCAGCAACGAGATCTTCAAGGAAGAGAGATAGCTTGGGTACTGCTCAGACACATTCCCTCCAGGGGCTAAAAGGAAGGGTATCCAAAGCAAGAGCATCATGGATGACGAAAGAAATTAAAAAAAAAAAACAGAAAATGGAGACTTATGATAAATGTCAGGCTCATAATACAGTAGAGAACCAAGCCGAATACAGACTGAAAAAGGAAATAAGAAGGGCAAATAGAGAGTGTATAAGAATAGATTAGCAGGTAACACAAAAGGAACATTCAAGACTTTATAAACATATAAATAGTACAAGGATAGTCCAAGGAAGGCTTGGGTAGATTAGAGATCGAAAATGAATTAATTGAGGATGGAGAAGGCATGGCTGGGGTACTGAATGAGTACTTGCATCTTTTCACAGTAAAGGAAGGGATAGAAAAGTCACCCACATCCAGCTGGAATGCATCAGAGATTGCTCAGGGAAGCAAGAGTGGAAATAGCAGATGCTTTGGCCACAATCTTTCAATCCTCCTTGGATAAACCAGGTAACGATAGGTCAATCAGTCTCACGTCAGTGGTATGGGAATCTCTATAGAGATAACCTGGGACAAAATTAACGGTTACTTGGAATAACATAGGTTAATAAATGGCAGCCAGCAGCAAAGTATGGCTGACAAACTTGGTCAACTTCTTTGATGAAGTAATAGAGGGCTGATGAAGGTAGTGCTGTTGATATTGTGTATATGGACTTTCAAAAGGCATTAGATAAAAGTGCCACATAATAGACTGGTTAGCAAAATTGAAACCCATGGAATTAATGGGGCAGTGGCAGTGTGGATACGAAATTGGCTAAGAGACAGAAAGTAGAGAGTAGTGGTGAACGGTTATTTATTGGATTGGAAAAGAGTATAAAGTAGTGTCCCACCAGGGGTCGGTATTAGGACCACTGCTCTTTTTGATATACATTAATGACTTGGACTTGGACTTGGGTATACGGGGCATAATTTCAAAGTCTGCAGGTGACACAATGTGAGGAGGACAGTAGTAGACTTCAGGAGGATAGAAACTGGTGAAATGGGAAGACATATGGAAGAAATTTACCAGAAGTTTGAATGATGCATTTTGGAAGGATGAGGAGAGGCAATATAAATTAAATGAAAGGGGTGCAGGAACTGGGGGTTCACATACACAAATCTTGGATGCTGGCAGGACAAGTTGATAAGCCCAAAGAACATATGGGATCCTTGGCTTTATAAAGAGGCATAGGGCTACTATCCATTTTGCTGGCTATCGCCCAAAAAATGGGCGATGTGGCAGCCTTCATGATTGCTGGAACATCGCCCATTTTTTGGATCTCGACTTTCGGCTCAGTGATAGCCCAGCGATGTGAAATGGGCGAAGCGATAGTCCAGTGATGCGAAACGGGCCAAGCAATATGGAAGGCAAAGCTTCCCTAGCAACAGCCTTCCACACATGTGCAGAAGGCAGAGAGAGAGAGAGAGAGAGAGAGAGAGAGAGAGAGAGAGAGAGAGAGAGAGAGAGAGAGAGAGAGAGAGAGAGAGAGAAAGAAAAAGCACAGCAAAGGAAGAGATTAAACATAGTAGATACATACAGAAGTAAAAAAAAAAATCAAAACTGAGACATAGTGGAGAAAGAGTCGATAAAAGAAAAATCGATAAAAAGGAAAATGTCTTCATCCAGCAGTGATTTAGAGGGAGGGGGAGTGCGTGCAGGGCAAGACCATCGTCCAGGAGGTGCACTCCTGGTGGGCCCAATTAACCCGGGGTGGGCGTGGAAAATCTCCACCCCAGATCTACAGAAAGCTCTGGGCCAAGATTGCAGAAGTCATCTCCTCGGCATCCCACGAGACGAGGGGGCCCGACCAGTGTCGGAAGCGCTTGAACAGCCTTGCTGCTTCGGCAAGAGTAAGTACAGATTTTATAGTGTATTGATGAAAATTGTAATTATAATAGTAAATCTCCTGGATTGACTTTAATTTTATTATTATTACATCTATATAATATATATTCTCTGCTAAAGTCTGGACAGGGCTATGAACCTGTGCCCTTTTTAAGACTCTCTGGCTGCTGTCACTTACACAGGGACCCAGCATATGGACTGAGGAAGAGCTTCCCGTGCTCACTGTCTGCCCGGAGACACCTTTGGACATTAGCTCCTGTCATTGCAGAGTTCAATGGTGATTGTAGTAGAGAGATGTGTGTGTCAAGCTGCAGCTCCTAAACACGCAAATCTTTGTTATAACCGTGCAGCAATTGTGGATCTTATTTGCATGCAACGTTGGAAACTGTTGTCGTTCCATGATATTACCTAGTCAATTAGCTTATGCCATGCTCTTTCCACGTTTGCAGAAGATATCGAACAACCGTTCAGAGCAGAAGTGCACCGGAGGGGGCTCTGCCCAGCAGTTGCAAAGGACGGACCCTGACGAACACGTGACGGCACTTGCATCACGTGAGTAATGGGTCCAGCAGTTTTAAAGTAATGTAACGTCATTTAATTATAATATATCATTCGTATATGGTGTTATACATGCAGCCTCTGTGCTACTCTCAAGTTGACAACATAAGAAATAAGAGCAAGGGAAGGCCATCTATCCGCTCCCCATAAACCCTTACTCCCTTATCATTCTGTCCATCTCCAACTGATCCAGCCTCCATAGCTCTCTGGGTCTGTGAATTCCACATTGATGTACAACCAAATGATGCATTAATATGTAACATCTCTTGGTAACATTTATTGTAGTCATGCTACTCCTCCTACGTATGCCAACGCAGCGCAATAATAGTGCATCATTCTGTTCTAATAAGCTCAATTGTGTTTTGAAGGTCAACCACCACCAGAGACGCAAAGGGAGGCAGCACCTGCACCTTTGCAGGTGTCATTTGCCACGGGTGGTGAAGAGAAGGAGGAGGAGACTACCGACCCAGAGAAGGAAGTAGTTATGGAAACAGAGGAGGATGCCCCTTTCATCTCAGACAGTGGAAGCCGCAGCCACTTTGTCGATTTCAACCAAAGAGGTCGGGTCAGCCAGTTGAGCACACGCTTCCTCTGGCCGATCGGATAGAGGGCTTGATCACACTGTGCGAGGAGCTTGTCGCAATTAGTCGCGAGCATCTCCAGGCATTCATGATGTTCACAAGGAACATGTCCTGGGTGTGTGCTGTGCAAGCGGAGGTTTCGCAGCAGACACTCTTGGAGATGCACGCGCTGACCACCTCCATCGATGCTTTGTGGCATGCGTTGTTGGCGGGACACGGCATGAACCCCAAGGTGCCGCTGTCACACACACCATGAGCACCAGCATACAAGCGAGTCAGGAGGCTCTTCCTACTGACTTGGAAGATGATGCCCCAGCTTAGTCTCCACCTCCAACACCCCCCCCCCCCCCCCCCCCACAAACAACCGATCGCATCACCATCACCCCCACCCCCACCACGACAGGAAGTTTTGCAGTTGCCCGCTACACACCAGACGCGCCTTGGTACCCGGGGACCAAAACGGGTGGGGTTAGGACACGGCGCGAGGGGTACAGGATCTGGAGGGAAAGGTGGCCACAGGTAGGGAGGGGGGTGTATTGTTATTTTTTCTTGTTTTTTTAAAATTTATTGTTGGGCGATTGTTGGGGTGGGTGGGGATTTGTTACAGTTGACGTTAAATTACTACATCTTTTTATTGAATTTTACAATTGTTGTGCATTGTCTTCTAAGAACGTTAAGTTAAAACATTAATGCAACTGTTGCACAACAATGGCCAGGCCAGGATAAAACTTAACGCAAATGCAACTGTTGTCTAACCGTAACCGTCCCCCGAAGCGTTCATGAGCTGCTGGTGCAACAGCTTTACAGCCGCATAACTCCCATGGGGTTTCTCCAGTCTTCCAGGAGGTGGGACCATGGATTCAGAGTCAGGCAGATTGTCCTCCCAGAGGTCCTCACCAGCCTCATCCTCCGCCTCTTCCGTCCCCACTCCTTCCTGAGGTGGACCGGCAGCCCCATGTGGCAATTGTTGCCTTCTCCTTATAGCTAGGTTATGTAACATGCAGCACACCACAATAAACTCAGTGACCTGGTCTGGGTTCTATTGTAGGCTTCCTCCAAAGTGGTCCAGGCATCTGAAGTGTTGCTTGAGCACTCCAGTTGTCTTTGACTATATTGCGTGTAGCTATGTGACTTTCGTTGTAACGCTTCTTGGCTTCAGTCAGGGGATTACATGGGGTGGGGAGGGGGGTCATGAGCCAGCTGGCAAGGCTGTATCCTTTATCCCTCAGCATCCAACCATGACCTTCTGGCGGACTGTCAAACATGTCTGAGATAGCACTCATGCAGGATGTGCACATCATGGATGCTGCCTGGAAATTTAGCATTAACTGCCATGATGATTTGGTTGTGGTCGACAACGAGCTGTACATTCAGGGAGTGGAATCCCTTTCGGTTACGAAACAACTCCGCATTCTGTAAAAGTGCTTTCAGGAGGATGTGGAAGCATTCTATTGCTCCCTGCACCTTGGGGAAGTTTGCTGTTCGCGAGAAACACAAATCGCTCTAGATCTATGCCTCCCTGGTCATGGGGAAGTTTAAAGTCCATCCTGTGAGCGTAAAGGGCTTCAGTCACCTGTCAAATGGAGCAGTGTGGTGTGCTGGGAGATACCACAGATATCACCAGCTGAAGCCTGAAAGGAGCCCGATACAGTAAACTTTACCTGAATGGGCAGTACGGTCCTGATAGTGCTGGTAGGCTGCAGATCCTCCTTGATGAGCTGGCATATCTCATCGATGAACCCCTTCCGGAAGCGCAGCCTCTTAAGGCACGCATTAGACAAGTTGAGGCAAGATTGCTTTTCCCTGCAAGTTCGTCGGCTGTACGTTCTCCTCCTCCACATTAGTCTGCCACCTCTTCGATTGGCCCCTTCACTAAGCTCTACTTCAGATGCCAGCATGTGAGCATTTACAAGTAATGGTAGAGAAGCTACAGGCCCCGTCGCTATTATCACTATTGTTATAAATGATCTTTGTACTAAAAAAAAATGTATAAATGTGAGTTGATCCATCAGTAAAAGGCCCTTAAATAACTCAAATTATAAGCCCTTCTTGTTTAAGCAGCCTCATTTCCTCAGATGTTCAAAATGGTGTCCGAAGTGCCGAGTACTGTGAGGAAGGCCAGGTAAAAGCAGCTTTTCGGCGAGTGATCAGCCCGGCAATGCGAGGGCAATAACCTCAGCGAGGCGACAGGAAAGTTGGGCTGGCAATTTTCCAGCCCAACTTTCCACTTTTTAATCAAAACGGGCGATAGCCTGCCGTTTTAGGAGATATATGGGCACTAGGCCAGCGATCTGAAGTGAAAAGTCTGGCCCATAAAATTTTAAAAAGGAAATTATAGTAAATATTTATAATTCACTGGTTCAGCCTCAGTTGGAGTATTGCATCCAATTCTGGGCAAAATGCTAAGAAGGATGTCCAGGCTTTGAAGAGGGTGCAGAGATTTATCAGAAGGGTACCATGGATGAGGGACTTGGAAAAGCTGAGATTGTTCTCCTTACAGCAGAAGTTAAGGTGAGATTTAATAGAAACTCAAAATCATGAGCGGGTTTGCCAAGAGTTCAGAGGGAGAAACTATTACCACTGGCAGGAGGGTCAGTAACCAGAAGATACAGATTTAAAGTAGTTCGCAAAAAAGCCACAGGGGAGATGAGCAGTGTTTTTTTGGAATGTACAGCCTGAAAGGGTAGTGGAAGCAGATTCAACATTAACTTTCAAAAGGGGATTGGAGAAATATTTGAAATGGAAAAATTTGCAGGGCTATGGGGGAAAGCAGGGTGTAGGACTAAATGGATAGCTTTTGAAAGAGCCGACAGATAAGATGGACTGAATAGCTTCCTTCTGTGCTGTATCATTCTATGATATAAAAAGGGGATGTTTACTAACCTCTTCTGCCAACTGGTCAACAGTCTTCTGAAGTTCTCTTTTCTGAAGACTTTCTTTAGGTTTATTCAGAAGTGCTGGATCTTGGGCTTGGTCCTTTTGCTGTATTACCTTCTGATTTGCATATGGAGTCTGCAAACTACTTTCAAAAGGGTGCCTATTTACCAGTGGTATTTCAATTGATTCCTGAGAAGAAACACATTTTTATATTGGTTTGAATACTGGCAAGTATAATTTGCATTGCTAGAGACACATTATATTCTAATGTATTTATGAATATAATGCAACTGATTTTAGTCATCGCTGTATCCTTTGCAAATGTAATATGAAAAGGTTTCTTACCTCTCCAAGACAAGAACTCGTTTCGTCAGTTGGATCTCTAACTGGAGTGTTGAACCTACAAGATTAAAAGCTTGAATTAAGGGAATATCGTTCCACTCATAGTTTTTAGGTTGAATTGAACCTTAAGTGAAGGTGAAATAAAAAATAATGAAATTAAATATAAACTCCTAATGTTCAAGCTTACAGTACTTTGGGCAAGTTAACATTCACAACGATCTCGGTAAGTCTCCAGCTCATTCCAACATTATTTTGCGTACACAATTATTTCAGTAGTTGATTTACAAGGTACAGACTATTTATGCACAGCTCATTATGCCACACTGATTGCAATTCACGCATCTTGTTTGCCCCGTATCTGTCCGCTCCAATTTCTCTCAAGTTGGCTCGGTCATCAAAAGGCTCATTTTATTCTAGGGAGATATTGGTGACAACTAGAGTAAATTTGGCTCTAGTTGTGTATCAGCCTCCCAGGGGATTAGAAACATAGAACAGGAGTATGCCATTCAGTCCCTTGAGCCAATTACCTGTTATGTAGATACAAATCCTCATTTTCTGAGAGATAAAAGTTTTAAAAGGTGATGTACACATTGCAATTTGAGGTAATATTTTTCTTAGCAAGTTAAGTATTTTTCAGCATGTTAAATTTAAGCACTAGCAAACCTTAGTAGCCAAGTCATATTTCCCCCCCAGGTTTAAGATGGGTGACTGAGGAGAACATTGCTCCGTTCCACTAGGTTTCTAGAACACCAATTGCAGGGTAGCCTCAACTTTACTGTATTTAGCAAGTGCTTGCCAATAAATTGTATTCGGTATCCACCCACCCACTCAAATCTTGTTGGTTAATTTGATTAAAATCAGTGATATATTTTCCATGTCAGCAGTCTTTATTGCATGGTTTATAACTTTAAAAACCAACTCTAGACTGGACTATTCCAATACTCGCTTATCTCCCACCCTACATAAACTGGAGCTCAGCCAAAACTCTTCCATGGCCTCGCTCCTGCCCTTCTCCAACATCCTCAAGCCCTAACCCCCCCACCACCAGGAGATCACTGCACTCTTCCAAATCCAGTCTCTTGCACATCCCCGATGTTCATTGCTCCACCATTGGTGACTGCGCCTTCAGCTGCCTGGGCCTCAAAGCTCTGGAATTCCCTGCCTAAACCTCTCCATCAAGACGCTCTTTAAAACTTACCTCGTTGACCATGTATTTGATTATCTGTTCTAATATCACATGGCATTTTACTATGTTACAGGCCACAATTTCCCTCTATTTATGGTTTTTATTTGAACATTGATTAAGTAGTTTAGGGGTTGAAGATTCTACCTTTAAAATGTAGTCATCACATGAATAATGCCTGCTTGGACAAGGCATCTGTTGAAATGTACCCCAATAAGGGTTGAATACTTTAAGAAAAGTGACAGAAAAAGTTGACAACAAAAAACAAGAAATTGCTTCAGAACGGCTTAAAAATAGAAAAAGGTTGCTTTCTGTTGTAAGATTGCAGACTGCCATCTCAAAATACAGTAAGGAACATTAAGCCACTAAAATTGGAAAGTAGCCAACTAGGAAATTCAGGTATGGCAATACAAATATTGTTCAAAATGGCCAACAAATATAGACCATATCCTGTTTCTTTAAAAAAAGATGGATTTAAAATTGTATGTTAAAATTAATGATGCAAGATGAAAACTAAATTTTACTAGATCATGAGATGAGGGGGTTGACTTATGAGTAGGTTGGACCGCTACTCATTGGAATTCAGAAGAATGAGAGATGATCTTATCGAAACGTATAAGATTATGAGGGGGCTTGACAAGGTGGACGCAGAGAGGATGCTTTCACTGTTAGGGGAGACTAGAACTAGGGGGCATAATCTTAGAATAAGGGGCCGTCCATTTAAAACTGAGATGGAGGAATTTCTTCTGAGGGTTGTAAATCTGTGGAATTCGCTGCCTCAAAAGAACTGTGGAAGCTAGGACATTGAACAAATGTAAGAGAGTCAAGACAGTTTCTTAACCAATAAAGAATTAAGGAGTTATGGGGAGCAAGCAGGGAAGTGAACCCAAGTCCATGATCAGATCAGCCATGATCGTATTAAATGGCAGAGCAGGCTCAAGGGACTGTATGGCCTACTCCTGCTCCTATCTCATGTGCTTATGTAACATGCAAGATGTGCAACCTTCATTGGATTCAAGGCTATAACTTCAGTGAAAAAGTAGTTGAGGGCACTAGAGTGTACCTTCCAGAACACTGCAATTTTGATGTGCTTGGATCATTAAAGCTTCTTGTAACACTCCCTATACCACTGTCATCTCTCTCTGAACTTCTTGTACATGGCTCTTGGGGCCCTATTAAAAAAACAAAAGAAGAAAAATTAAGTTTCAAATCCTTGCTCAGTGCACAATAGATAATTCCAGTCAAAGTAACAAATTAAACCAAACTCCCTCGTAGCAGACTTTTTCATGTGCTTATATAAAAAAAAAAGGAGAAACTGGAGTTAATTTTAAGTTATAGGATTGAGTATTAAAATTTGTACTTCCTTGCATCCAATTTAAAAAAAAAAACATATTGCACTCCCTTGCTGAGGCAGCAAGTAATTGGCAGCCAACCTTCCACCAATGCTCCTCTGGAACCAACTGAAATGAAAGTTAACATGGAATGGACAGCAAAGTAAGATGCTGTGGTAGGTCTATATAATTAGAGCTTCAGATTAACAATTTCTTAAAACATCCTAAAGAAAATAAACTAAATTTTTCCCAACTATGAAAACAAACTAGGGTTTCATTATTCATTTTGTGAAGAAGAATGGAAAACCAAGTATTTTGTTTTTTTTAAAAAATGGTGAGAAACTATAAAATATTGGTGTTCCGAGATTTAGGTGTCCTCGTACAGGAAACAGTTAGCATGCAGGTAAAGCAAGAAATTAGGAAGGCAAATGACATGTTGGCCTTTATTGTAAAGGGGTTAGAGTACAAGAGTAAGGAAGTCTTACTACAATTGCACAGGGTTTTGGTGAGAGCACACCTGGAGTGCAGTCCATAGTTTTGGTGCCCTTATCAAAGGAAGGACATACCTGCCTTCGAAGCAGTGCAACAAAGGTTTACTAGATTGATCCCTGGGATGAGAGAGCTGTGCTACGAGATTGAGCCAATACTTTCTGGAGTTTAGAAGAATGAGAGGTGATCTCATTGAAACATAAGATTCTGATGGTAGATGCAGAGGTTGTTTACCATGGCTGAAGAGTCAAGAACAAGGGAACAGAGTCTTAGAATAATGGTTGGCCATTTAAGACTGATGAGGAGGAATTTCTTCACTCAGGGTTGTGAATCCTTGAAATTCTCTACCGCAAAGGGCTGTGGGTGTAAAGTCATTCAGTATATTCAAGGCCAGGATAAATAAGATTTTTGGACTCTTGGGGAATCAAGGGATAGTGGGATCGACAGGAAAGTGGAGTTGAGGTCGAAGATCAACCATGATCTTTTTAAATGGCGGAGCAGGCTTGAAGGGCGGTATGGCCTACTTCTGCTAATTCTTATAGTATCATATTTAATCCCTACTACAATATGGCAAGCTAGGCATGTAAAAAAGTGGTAGTTAACCAGTGAAGGTGAGGAAACAGGCATATCATCATTGAGCGCATGCAGAAGAATATGGTACTGAGCATTAATTGGAACAGATATGGCAAGGTCAAAAAAGCAAGATTGGAAAAGGCTTTTTTTGGTTGTGAGTCGCTGGAAAAGCAGTATAGGTGGAAAAGTTTAGGCAGATCTGGGCCATGTTGCCTGAAGATTACCACTGATGGTGAAGTGAGGCCAAGGTTAGAAGAGCACATTGGCACACAGGATTGAAAGCAGCTGCAGTTAGAGAGGAGAGAGACAGAGGAATTTCTAAATTAAATGAGGATATTCAACTCAAATGTGATGGGGAACAAAGGAACAAATAGCCAAGAGAGATCAGCAAGAACTGGGAAATAGGACTTGTCAAATAGGAAATGGGCAGCAATTTTAGAATGAGCTGGAGTTTGCATATCATGGAGTTCATTGGGGAAGCGGAGCCTAGAGATGACAAAAGGCACATGAGGGTTCCAGTGTGAGGAGTTGTGGGGGGGGGGGGAAGAGAAAGAGAAAGCAGGGATGAAGAAAGATAAAAGAAAAATGGAGACCAAGAGATAAGTGGAAGCGGGTAGCCTACAAGAGGCAGAATATGACATTTGAAGTTCAGCTGAAGGAGAAACAAGAGAGGGGTGAGCATGCTCTGGTTCAGGCTGAGCTAGCAGCTGGGGTGGGCAATGGTACCAAGGGCTGGAGTGTACAATATTTGGAGAAGTCTTTGATCTTGCTGAGGTTACATTCAATAGAATTCTGGCTAATTAACTACTTGATGTTGAAAAAGCAGTCCAACAACAATGCAAGCAGTACAATCAAGGGAGATGGTGGAGAGGTAGAACAGAGTATCAACAGCATACACATCAATGCTGATACAGTGGATACTGACGATGTCACCAAGAAACATGCAGATGAGGAATATAATGGGGCCAGGAATGAAACACAGATAGGAGGAGAAATCACTACAGGAAATGTCTCAGCGACATTGGGACAGACTGGAACGGAAACCAACAAGGACAATGGGAGAGATTAACAGCACTGAATGCCACAGAAGGGGCGAAGACTAGTAAAGATAGTATGCTAAAGGACACAATTTGACCGAGGAAATGGAACTGAAGGGCTTCCAACATGAAACAACAGATAAGGAAGCACGGAACCAAATGGCAATGTTAAATGTACATGTTAAAAAATACATTTTGCTCTCATTTTTGCATACAAAATCTAAACATAAAATAGGCTTGGCTACTATTAATCTTTTCTACGTCCATAGCAAAAGGCAGCTTTAGTAAGCAGTCCAGCATTGCCCCATGATCTGAAAGTTAGAACTTTATGTAAACCATGAAGTAAAATTTTCCATCGATTTAGCAATTACTCTTTTACCATAATGTAAAGCACCAGAGATCAGTGTGGGATGCCGACCAGGTACTCCTATCCAGTCCTAAAGAAGCACCAAGTTTATTTGCAAGCATTAGATGAGAAAATATTTAGTATTTGTACCTCAGGAGAATGGGATAACCAGCACTTTTTAGTCTGGTAAGTTATTTATTTGGCCAGAATGGAATGCCTACTGCAATTTGATTACTGCAGCTATTGAGGGAATGCCACATCAATGAATGTACTCCCCAGTGACAAACCTGCATACATAATTTGAAAAACTTCTGATACATCCAACAAACTTGATCTGATTAAGCAGTGACATCACCAATGGCTGACCACCACCTCTTTCTACATTACAAGTGACTACACTCCAAAAGTACTTAATTAGCTATAAAGTGTTTTGAGATGTCCAGTGGTCATGAAAGGCGCTATATAAATCCAAGTCTTTCTTTCTTGTAACTTGTATTTCCAACAGAAGTGCGTGTGGTCTTTCTTCCCCCAAAGGAAAATTAGTAGGAGCCTATTTGAAATTCATTATATACTGGTCAATTTAAGGATTCATATACAAGCGAGCAAGTTACAAAACAATTTCATTATACTTCATAAATATTTGAATTAATTGCACAATATTACAAATGAAAGTATGGTTTTTCATGCAAAAATTAATACATAAACAGCTCTTTACAGTAGTTACTTGTATATCATAGTTTTCAGACAAAAATGTTCACTGTAGATCAGGCCTGAATTTCTCCACCTCCCTTTGCTTTAGAAGTGCTAAATTACTTTATACAAAATAAACTACTATGGTGAAACGGCATGAAGCATCAACTTAATCATGCTTCAAGCTGTTAAACATCATGCCAGGGAATGAGAAAAACACATGAGATCCAAATAAAAATAGAATTTAGGAAGTGAGGCTGTTAATTTTTTTTTTTTTTTAAATTGCATTTACCTTAGTCAGAAGTCAAGATGGGAACTGAAAGATGGAGAAAGCTGGTTGAAACACACTCTTCCGGCTAAGAGGGAGGCAGCAATGCAATGCAGGTTTTGCAGCAGAGGGAGAAAAAAGGGATACACAGCAGAAAGATGGAAAGGCAGATTAAAAATATTCTAGTTGAAAAGGTAACACGAGCACGTTGTAGTAAAGAATTAGGAAAGAGCTCAAGGTGAATAGGGCAATAGATGATAGAACTGCCAAAGTGAGTTTTGTTTGGCCTTTGTGAACAGGACCAGGAAACAAACGAAGGGATATCAATTAGGTTATGCTAAACTTGTCAAACCAAGGTTCTATACTGCACACAATTCTGGTCTCCATAATCTGAAAAGGATAGAGGCACTGTGGAAGGTGCAAAAAAGATTTGAGGGAATGATAACACAACTGATGTTATACTCCAGGAAAGATTTAACTGGCTGAGGCTCACTCTTCTAGAAAAGAAAAGGTGGAGGGGTGATCTGATAGAAGTTTTATGAAAGGGTTTGATAAGGCAGACGTAAAGATATTTCAACTTGCAGGCGAGACCAGAACTAGGGGCCATAAATTGATAGTCACTAATAAGGATATGTTCATGGGGCGAGATGAAGGGTAGGAGGCTCGTGTGGAGCATAAACAATGGCATAGATCGGTTTAGCCGACTGGTCTATTTCTGTGCTGTACATTCTACTGAATTTCTCTTCCCCTCAAAAATGCAACGATAATGGTTATATCTCAAGTATACAGTCAAATGGAAAAGAACAAGCAACTTGAAATGTTGGCTGGCAATAGAAAGGTCAGTGATTGACTTAATTTTCAGGTGGTATGAGTCAATCAAACAAAATTAAGTTCTTAAGTAAATCTTAACATTTTTGCAAATTAATATATTTTGTATATTTGTATAAATGATCACAAAAACAATTCCTGCTCAGATGTAAATTAAATCTTAATTCTAGATGGATAAAAGGCAAATTACAGGAACTGCTACGTGGTGTAATTAGCACCTTTTCTGAACCTACCTGGAAGTGCTGCAGAGTGTGAATAAAATATACTGCTTTTATAAGCTTCTTCTGAAGCTGGCTCAAAAGACAACGGTGGCATGGTCGGTAGAAGATCAAGGACCTAAAAATGCAACACATTCCCATTAAATTGAACAACCATAAAATAGTTTTTTTTTGTGAAGCGGAATGGAAATTGATTTAATGCATCTGAATCACAGTAAATTTCAACTACATGAGGACACAATTATGAAGTAATTGAAGGTAATATGATCAGAATTAATTGGCAGCTTTGCCTTGAAGATAAAAGGCAAATTACAATCAAGATTACTTGTTGGCAAGTAAAGTTGTATTCAAATCATGCCTTTGCCTTGTCCAAATATCATTTCGAAATTACTCAAATTTTATACAACATGTCAAGTTTAATAGGGCATGAAAACAAGTGTGTTATTTTGGGGTAGAAGGAAGCATTCTAGCTTGGACAATTTTAAGAAAAACAAATCCATCACATCTGGAACAGTCATGAAACAGAAAAGACCACTAAGCCCATCAAACTTGTCCCTCCAATACATTAATTTGCTTAGCCTGCATTCAGCCAGTCTTGTTTGTGCCAGTTCTTTGGAAAAGTTGTCCAATTTAGTCCTACACCTATTTCCCCATAGCCCTGCAAGTTAGTCCTCTTCAAGTACATGTCCAACTGCATTTTGTATTCCTTAATATACATTAGATTTAAATGGCTCCCATCTGGTCTCATTATTATGTGTTTTAAGTGCCCATGTCTTGTATGCTGCAGGTGATGTCCCTTCTTGTACAACTTCTTTCAAGACTATTGAATTTGAACTTCTCCAATCTTTCCTCACACTAACTCTACGCTGCATTCTGATACACATTTTAAGATTTGGGTTCAATCATAAAACAATACAGGAAATTACTTATGCTCAAAAATTGAAATCAAGAGTTATGACAACATTGAAGAAGGAATGCTTCCCCATATCAAAGTTCAACAAGAAGTACTACTTACAGGATACTTTTTCCTCACTGGAGAAAAACCAGTTCTACTCAAATACTGTTCCCATTTCTTATCCCATGCACTTTCCATTTTGGCTATTGATGTTTTCACAGAAGGGATAAGTTCATGTGTTATCTTCTGGCTGTGAAAAGAATATGACTCAATACAACCAAAAGTTCAGTTGATGACGACTGAGAAATAACATACTAAGAATTTCATGCAGATTATCACAAACTAGGAAGTGATTTCAGTACATCATTTGTGATCAGAAATCAGCTACATGAAATAATAACATAGAATGCATTAATTGGTGACCAACACAAAACAATTATATACAAATTAGTCTCAAAGCAAGATCCATGCTAGCCACTTACCAAGTAGCAATGTTCCCACTAAGAATATTGGAAGTGGTTTTAGAAAAAGATAAGTGTATTTACATTAAGCAGCAACTACATTCATTTTCTAAAGAAACCATGAGCAAAAGTCAGTTGTTAAACCCAGAGAAGCCATGAACAGTTCGACATCCTTGTACCCGGCCTCAGCCATCAGCCCTGCCTGCCTCCAGCCGCCTTCTGGTTAATGAGTTATCCAGCCTGGCACTTCGGTTGCGCCAGCGAGACCAAGTCTCGGCTTTGGTTAATGATTTGAGCCGAACCGACCTGCCCCCCGCCCAACCCGGGTGGGATAGTACGGGCGGACGGACAGGGGGCGGGGGTTTGCTGTGCACTGGAGCCCGGGCTCGGCTCACACCGTTCTGGAGTCCCGATTCAGGGAGAGAGAGAGAGAGCGTCAGAGGGACAGGCGACAGCGAAGCGAGAGATATGTATTTAGATTTTGAAAAATTTATTTACAAAGTTGTTTGAGATTTATCACAGGCTACTTCTCCAATCTACAAATATGCACTGGAATTTAACATATGCAGTTATAAGAACTAAGAAATAGGAGTCGGCAATACAGCCCCTCGAGCCTGCTCCGCCATTTAACACGATCATGGACTCGAGTCCACTTCCTTGCCTGCTTCCCATAACCCCTTATCGGTTAAGAAACTGTCTATCTGTGTCTTAAATTTATTCAATGTCCCAGCTTCCACAGCTCTGAGGCAGCGAATTCCACAGATTTACAACCCCAAAAGACAGAAAGGAGAGGAGTAAAAGTGGAGGGCAGAGAAACCCAAGGCAAAAAACAAATAGGGCCACTGAATGTAAAGGAGCTGCAGGAGGGGTCAAAACTAAAAATCATGGATTAAAAACTAGTATTAAAACACTCTACCTAAACACACGCAGCATTCAAAATAAAGTAAATGAGTTGACAGCACAAATCATTACAAATGGGTATGATTTGGTGGCCATTACAGAAACGTGGTTGCAGGGTGGCCAAGACTGGGAATTAAACATACAGGGATTATCTGACAATTCGGAAAGATAGACAAGAAGGGAAAGGAGGTGGGGTAGCTCTGTTAATAAAGGATGATATCAGGGCAGTTGTGAGAGACGATATTGGCTCTAATGAACAAAATGTTGAATCATTGTGGGTGACGATTAGAGATAGTAAGGGTAATAAGTCACTGGTGGGCATAGTTTATAGGACCCCAAATAATAACTTCATGGTGGGGCAGGCAATAATCAAGGAAATAATGGAGGCATGTGAAAAAGGAACGGCAGTAATCATGGGGGATTTTAACCTACATATCGATTGGTCAACTCAAATCGCACGGGGTAGCCTGGAGGAGGAATTCATAGAATGCATATGGGATTGTTTCTTAGAACAGTATGTTACTGAACCTACAAGGATACAAGCTATCTTAGATCTGGTCCTGTGTAATGAGACAGGAATAATAAACGATCTCCTAGTAAAAGATCCTCTCGGAATGAGTGATCACAGTATGGTTGAATTTGTAATACAGATTGAGGGTGAGGAAGTAGTGTCTCAAACGAGCGTACTATGCTTAAACAAAGGGGACTACAATGGGATGAGGGCAGAGTTGGCTAAAGAAGACTGGAAACACAGACTAAACGGTGGCACAATTGAGGAACAGTGGAGGACTTTTAAGGAGCTCTTTCACAGTGTTCAACAAAAATATATTCCAGCGAAAAAGGGCGGTAAGAGAAGGGATAACCAGCCGTGGATAACCAGGGAAATGAATGAGTATCAAATTAAAAACCAATGCGTATAAGGTGGCCAAGGTTAGTGGGAAACTAGAAGATTGGGAAAATTTTAAACGACAGCAAAGAATGACTAAGAAAGCAATAAAGAAAGGAAAGATAGATTACGAAGGTAAACTTGCGCAAAACATAAAAAAACGTATAGTAAAAGCTTTTACAGATATATAAAACGGAAAAAGTGTGACTAAAGTAAATGTTGGTCCCTTAGAAGATGAGAAGGGGGATTTAATAATGGGAAATGTAGAAATGGCCGAGACTTTAAACAATTATTTTGCTTCGGTCTTCACAGTGGAAGACACAGAAACCATGCCAGAAATTGCTGGTCACAGGAATGTGGGAAGGGAGGACCTGGAGACAATCACTAGGGGGGCTAGTGCTGGACAGGCTAATGGGACTCAAGATAGACAAGTCCCCTGGTCCTGACGAAATGCATCCCAGGGTATTAAGAGATGACGGAAGTTATAGCAGATGCATTCGTTATAATCTATCAAAATTCTCTGGACTCTGGGGGGGGGTACCAGCGGATTGGAAAGCAGCTAATGTAACGCCTCTGTTTAAAAAAGGGGGCAGACAAAAGGCAGGTAACTATAGGCCGGTTAGTTTAACATCTGTAGTGGGGAAAATGCTTGAAACTATCATTAAGGAAGAAATAGCGGGACATCTAGATAGGAATAGTGCAATCAAGCAGACGCAACATAGATTCATGAAGGGGAAATCATGTTTAACTAATTTACTGGAATTCTTTGAGGATATAACGAGCATGGTGGATAGAGCTGTACCGATGGATGTGGTGTATTTAGATTTTCAAAAGGCATTCGATAAGGTGCCACACAAAAGGTTACTGCAGAAGATAAAGGTACGCGGGGTCAGTGAAAATGCATTCGCATGGATAGAAAATTGGCTGGCTAACAGAAAGCAGAGTCGGGATAAATGGGTCCTTTTTGGGTTGGAAATCGGTGGTTAGTGGTGTGCCACAGGGATCGGTGCTGGGACCACAACTGTTTACAATATACATCGATGACCTGGAAGAAGGGACAGAGTGTAGTGTAACAAAATTTGCAGATGACACAAAGATTAGTGGGAAAGCAGGTTGTGTCGAGGACACAGAGAGATTTAGATAGGTTAAGCGAATGGGCTAAGGTTTGGCAGATGGAATACAATGTCGGAAAGTGTAAGGTCATCCACCTTGGAAAAAAAAACAGTAAAAGGGAATATTATTTGAATGGGGAGAAATTACAACATGCTGCGGTGCAAAGGGACCTGGGGGTCCTTGTGCATGAATCCTAAAAAAAGTTAGTTTGCAGGTGCAGCAGGTAATCAGGAAGGCGAATGGAATGTTGGCCTTCATTGCGAGAGGGATGGAATACAAAAGCAGGGAGGTCCTTCTGCAACTGTATAGGGTATTGGTGAGGCCGCACCTGGAGTACTGCATGCAGTTTTGGTCACCTTACTTAAGGAAGGATATACTAGCTTTGGAGGGGGTACAGAGACGATTCACGAGGCTGATTCCGGAGATGAGGGGGTTAACTTATGATGATAGATTGAGTAGACTGGGTCTTTACTCGGAGTTCAAAAGGATGAGGGGCGATCTTATAGAAACATTTAAAATAATGAAAGGGATAGACAAGATAGAGGCAGAGAGGTTGTTTCCACTGGTCGGGGAGACTAGAACTAGGGCCACAGCCTCAAAATACGGGGGAGCCAATTTAAAACCAAGTTGAGAAGGAATTTCTTCTCCCAGAGGGTTGTGAATCTGTGGAATTCTCTGCCCAAGGAAGCAGTTGAGGCTAGCTCATTGAATGTATTCAAGTCACAGATAGATAAATTTTTAACCAATAAGGGAATTAAGGGTTATGGGGAGCGGGCGGGTAAGTGGAGCCGAGTCCACAGCCAGATCAGCCATGATCTTGTTGAGTGGCGGAGCAGGCTCGAGGGGCTAGATGGCCTACTCCTGTTCCTAATTCTTATGTTCTTATGTGGGAATTCCAGGACGCTTAAAGAGCAGGTGTGGAGCAGTGGCGGAGCATTAAAGAGCAGGGAGGCTCCGATTCAAAGCAACAAAAGGAAAAATCATGCTGACATCGCAGGAGAGCAGCTAGGTGATTGGTTGGTGAGTATTACAGCTTTTCTTGCTTTCCAAGTTTGGGAAGGGGTTAAATTAAGAGCCGAGAATCAGTAATTAGCTGGTACTTACTAAATTAATAACTTGATACATAAAATAATTAAGCAAAACTAAAATACCAATTGAATGAAAGATTTAACTATTAAATTAATAAATTAAACAAGTTTAGAGATGGCAGGGCAGGTGTGTCGTAACTGCTGCATTTGGGAGCTGGTGGAGAGCATCACAATCCCAAGCAACGAGTGTGTGTAAAGTATTCCAAATGCTCGAAACCAATTAAGCACAGAAATGCTGCAAAGACACAAGATTACTCAGCATCTGTAAAGCTAAAAGATAATGCGTTCATGTGCCATTCAAAATAATTGCCAACAAAATAAAAAAGTGCACGTGCACCACATTGGCTTCAGACAAAACTTTCTTCTGCGCATTCTGGTCTGAACACTGATTTTAGCCGCTTTCAACCCAGGCTCTCTATTTGTGTTTTCCCAACAGTGTCTTTCATTGCAGGTTTCCTGTAATTTGTTTTGATCATTGGCCATTTTCCTGCTCTTTTGTTCTTGAATCTCTCTATGCCTTTATACAACCTGCACATTTCTTCAGTTTTACAATAAAACTGTTTGAACACTCCCCCATAATCCCAATCACCCTTAAATTGTCTGCTCAGTTCTATTCAAGGCTTGTTCCATCTTCCAGTTTTGACATGTGATGGACAGATGCCATCGATTTATATTGAACACAAAACCATTATTTGTTTAAATGCCATATCTGTTGCACATTGAACCTAACTTTTGAATGCAATAATTAGTAAAAATCATAGAACTTTCAATTATATTTTCTCTACTTCCCCAGAACAAATAAGGTACAATATTAATTTCACCTCACAAAGCAACTGGATTGAGAAAACAACCCACCACCAATTGGTTAACCCAGCATTTACCTTTTTTCTTTCATTTCAATTAATTCATTTTTCAGGAACTCTGCCAGTCTTTCCAGGGAAGAATGATGTTCCAGTTCTGCTGGGCCCACTTGGTAGTCAGTATGAAGTCTGAGAGACCAATTGCATAGCTGGATTATTGCTGCAAGATTCAGTTTACCAGCTTTGTACAGGTCACCAATCTGTAAATAAGCATTATATGTTAGGAAATGATTCCAATTAAGAGCACTATATGGTGTTTGAAGTATTTTAAGTCACAATTGAAATTTCACCCACCCTTTCACTAAACAGGTCAAGTTTGATGATCCAAATATATTTTTGCCTATACATTGTAATAAAATCTTCATGTTTTCCATTTCTATTTGAAGTGAGTTTCTGAATCCAAGTCATTGATGCAAATTAGAACCAGTAGCGATCCCAACATTGAGCACGGAACCACTTAACTCAGTGCTCACCCTCCAGATCATAACTCCTTTAACAAGTACCAGTTGTTTTCCATTGTCTAGCCATTTTCTTATCTGTTCAAGATTCCCCACGGCTTTGAGCTTAACCAATAAGCCTTTAATGCAGAACTTTTATCAAATGCCTTTTGGAGGTCCAGGTACACCACATAGCAGGGTTTTCCACAGTCCACCCGAGGTATCACTTCCTTAAAGAAGTTGGAGGAGATTAGTCAAGTAGGATATTGCTCTTCTAAATCCATGTTTACTAGGTCAGTGACATGTCAATTTTAAGTTTGCTTTACATTTTCAGTACCATTTCTCTTTGGATACATAGTCTATGACACAGAAACAGGCCATTCGGCCCAACTGGTCAATGCCAGTGTTTATGCTCCACAGACACCTGCCCACACCCCTCTATCTAACCCGCTCATGTATTTATCCAGCTTCATTACAACAGTGACTACACTTAAAATCGGCTGTAAAGCATTCTGGGATGCCTAGTACTCTTGAAAGGTGCTATATAAATTGAAGTCTTTTTTCCCTCTTAAATGCAACAATGCTATTTATAATATGGAGACCAGAACTGTGCATGGTACTCCAAGTGTGGTCTAACTAAGGTTGTATACAAGCTTAACATAATGGGCTGCATCTTCGGGTTTCTCGACGAAAATGTAAGTGATACGTGAAAATTAAGTTCGCTGAGTTACCGATTTAAGGCCTAGTTTTCGGCACTTGTTATCTCGCAAAGGGAGGCATTGCACAATTATTCGGGGCGCAAAAACGCAATTCTTGCCTACTTTAGTGCAGGGCAGGGAGCGCTGCGAGAGAGGTCTTGGGAATTCAAAAACATTACCAAAACCCTTACCTAACAAATTGCTGCACAAAAAAAACCAAACCTTTAACTTACCTGGTTTTCAGGTTTTCCAACTTACCGATGCTGTCAGGACTTTTACCCGGTGGTCTTCTGGGCACGCCTTACGGGTTGGGCGAATACCGAAACGCAAACGGTAACAGAGTTGTTACATGTGCTGCTGCAAACAAGGAACCAAGGATCTCGACCGGAGTGAATAGCAAACCACCCGAACTTCTCTACTTTTCAATTCTAACCCTCTAGCAATGAGCCCCAGTGCTTGGTTTGTACTTTTTAAAATGTCTTTATTAACCAGAGTTGCTTCTTTTAGTGACTGGTATATCTACCACTAGATCGCTTTGTTCCTCTACCCCATTTAGACTCTGATTATCCAATTCTGTGGCCTCATTCTTCCTACCAAAATCCACCACCTCACACTTAGCTATATTGAAATTAGTTTATTACTCACCCATTCTACAAGTTTATTAATGTCTTGTATGTTGTCACCCTGTGCTCGCTGACCTACATTGGCTCCCGGTTAAGCAACACCTCAAAATTCTCACTCGTTTTCAAATCCCTCCACAGCCTCACCCCTTCCCATCTCCAATCTTCTCCAGCCCTAAACCCTCCATGGTATCTGCACTGCTCCAATTCTGGCCGCTTGTGCATCCCCGATTTTAATCACTCCACAAACAGTGCCTTCAGCTGTCGAGGCCCTAAGCTCTGGAATTCCACCCGTAAACCTCTCCGCCTCATTACCTCAGTCCGCCTTTAAGATGCTCCTTAAAACACATCTCTGAGCAAGTTTTTGGTCATTTGCCCCAATATCCCCTTATATGGCTGGGCGTCAAATTTTGTCCGACAACGCTTGTGAAGCACCTTGGGATGTTGTACTACGGTAAAGACTCTTATATAAATGCAAGTTGTTCTTGTCATTCGACACAAGCCTCGTGGTTTTACAATGTCTAATTTTTCATGCAGGTGGATATTGGCAAAGTACTTGATGTATTTGCCATTTCCTCCTGCACTACAAGCTTGTGCCCATCTCTTAGCAGCCTTGTCCAAACCCTGACAATACTGTTGCAGCTACATTTTATTGCTCTTTTTGCTATTTCTCCTCATACTTTTATCTTGGACTTTCCAATTCCCTACTTGCAACTTTCCTATATTCATTATTGTCCTTAGCTTACTTTATCTGCCCAGTATCGCTAAATAAATATTTTACTTCCACATGCTCCCACTTTCTCAGTAGCCTCAAACTTTTCCTTCTCAGTTACTGTAACTCATTATCCTTATACCTAAACCATAGAATATTTTGCCTAATTCACCTTTCTGGGCTAACTTTGACAATCTTCTCACACTATAGTAGAGTTCAAAGTATAGGGGACCTAATGTGCCTGTTCCAGCTTTCTAATGGAAATAATTTTTCTGCCTCTCAAAACAACAATCGTCACCATGCCGGCATATGCAGCTTCTATTTTGTGCTGAATTAGCACAGGCTGCTCTGTCACTTACAATTTTGGAAGACTTAATTTTCATTGTAGCTGAAGAAGCCTTCGTTTTTATTTTATTTTTCACAACTCAGTGACAGTGGATAATAGTCTAGGAACAGTAATAAAATCTGCACTAACAGCCAAAGGATATTTATAAATGGTGCCCCATGATAGAAATGCAGGCAAGACTTTAAAAAGCTTGAAACCAATGTCATTTACACAATTAGAAAATATACTGAATGAGAGTTGGGAGGGAGAGCAGAAGAGTCAGTCAGCAACCTCCTCCATATCTCTGGGTCTGTTGTATGTTCTGTCCATACTAGGAGCCCAAGTTTCCACATGATTTGCGCCTGATTTTTTAGGAGCAACTGGTGGAGAACGGACTATCTTAGAAATCGCAATTGTCCACATTTTTTTTTCTGCAGTTCTAGTCAGGTAGAACAGTTCCACTTTGGAACAGAATTTTTTCTTCAAAAGGGGGAGTGTCCGGCCACTGACGCCTGATTTGAAAGTTTCCACAGTGAAAACATACTCCAAACTAACTTAGAATGGAGCAAGTGAAGATTTTTGTAGAACTGAAAAAACCTGTTCTACACATTAAAAAAATCAGGCGCAGGTTACAAATTAGGCGTCCAGAACGAGGTGGGGGGAAGGGAAGTCATTAAATTCTACAATAAATCCTTATTTATACTTATACAAATAAATCCAACCTGAATAAACATTTATAAGCAAAGAAAAGATTAAATAAACTATCTTCCTACCTGTGTGAAAGTGCTTCAGCCAGGGAGAATGCTGCAGCAAGCCTCACAAAATGAGGCAGCGGTTCCCGAACGCGGGGGCGGAGGGGGGAGGAAGCCGTTCCAGACAGCCGGCGGGAGGGAGGGAAGGAGACAGAAGGCTGCAGGAAGCCTCAGAAATTGAGGAGCCATTTCCCGACAGCAAAAGGGGGAGGTCGTAAGGAAACGGCTGCCTCAACTTTGAGGCTTCCTGCAGCCTTCTCAGTGCTGATGGCAATGTGCTTTCATTAAAAAATGTTCAAAAACTAAACAGCTACAAAGAACGACAAAGAACTACAAAAATGGCCGAGTGCCAATGTTTCCTTCACACTGCGCGTGCGCGAACGCTCCAACGTGCACGCGCAGCGTTGCCGGTAGGAAAAAAATTTAAATAGTACCCGCCCCCTCCCACTTACAAAATCAGCATGCGTGTAGGCTCCGCCCCCCCTGGGCGCCACGCCAAACAGACAAGGAGCTGCAGGGCGCTGCAGAATCGCGCGTTTTTTTTTACGGCACCGTTTTAGGCTCAAAAAACGGGCGCCCAGCTCGGAGGTGCGCCCGTTTTTTATTGTGTGGAAACTTGGGCCCTATGGATCTATTCAGGTTTAAATCAATCAGTGTCAAACCAGGGCTTGGTTTTCACCCGTCCTAACTGAGTTACTCCACTTCCTGAGCTAATTGCACTCCAGTCCCAAGGGACTTGGGTCCTTGTTGTAAAAGTGGCAAAGTAACTCGGTGTCGTATCCAAATCTTTTGCCATGATCCTGTGTGTTTTATATTTGCTCAAGCGATAGAATTATAGGATAGACAGAAGTCCGTTTCTGCCCCCACTCCGCTTGAAGATCTACAAAAGCACAAATAGGCTGGACCTGGCTGACTTGGCAGATATTTGCTGCTTTACAAGCAGACTTTTGATGCTCTCCATTTCAGTTTGAAATCTCATCTCTGATTGGAGCCATTTTTGTACCTGTGTTTTGTTAAAAAACGGGCGTCCCTTCGAGCTGGGCGCCCGTTTTTCGCGCCTAAAACGGCGCCAGAAAAAAAAACGCGCTATTCGAGCGCTCTGCAGTGCCTTGTCTGTTTGGCGCGGCGCCCAGGGGGGCGGAGCCTACATTCGCGCCGATTTTGTAACTGGGAGGGGGTGGGTACTATTTAAATTAGTTTTTTCCTGCTGGCAACGCTGAGCGTTCGCGCATGCTCAGTGTGAAAAAAGACATTGGCACTCGGCGATTTTTGTAGTTCTTTGTAGCTGTTTAAATTTTGAACATTCATTAATAAAACCACATTGCCATCAGCACATCAGCACTGAGGCTTCCCTTCTCACTGTCTCCTTCCCCTCCGCGGCAACAAGCCGCTGTCTCCTTCCCCTCCGCGGCAACAAGCTGCTGTCTCCTTCCCCTCCCTGGCAACAAGCCGCTGTCTCCTTCCCCTCCCTCCCCTGCACGGCAACAAGCCACTGTCTCCTTCCCCTCCCTCCCCTGCACGGCAACAAGCCGCTGTCTCCTTCCCCTCCCTCCCCTGCGCGGCAACAAGCCGCTGTCTCCTTCCCCTCCCTCCCCTGCGCGGCAACAAACGCCGGTTTCCTGCGAACAATGGCTGAAGCACTTTCACACAGGTAGGAAGATGGTTTATTTAATCTTTTCTTATAAATGTTTATTCAGGTTGGATTTATTTGTATAATATCTGTAGAAGTATAAATAAGGATTGATTGTAGAATTTAATGAGTTCCCTTCCCCCCCCCCCCCCACCTCGTTCTGGACGCCTAATTTGTAACCTGCGCCTGATTTTTTAATGTGTAGAACAGGTTTTTTCAGTTCTACAAAAATCTTCACTTGCTCCATTCTACTTTAGTTTGGAGTATGTTTTCACTGTGGAAACTTTCAAATCAGGCGTCAGTGGCTGGACACGCCCCCTTTTAAGAAAAAATTCTGTTCTAAAGTAGAACTGTTCTACCTGACTAGAACTGCAGAAAAAAAAATGTGGAGAATTGCGATTTCTAAGATAGTCCGTTCTCCGCCAGTTGCTCCTAAAAATCAGGCGCAAATCATGTGGAAACTTGGGCCCATTAAGATTGTAATTGCTCTCCATTTGCTAAGAAAAGCAATAGAATTTCAGTACAAATTTACATATAGCCTGGAGTAAAGACTCCACTGCGACTCGAAACCTACAACTCAGGTCCCAAGTTTGATCCTCTGTGTTTAGTGGATCTCAACCAGGTTGAGGTCTTACAATTGGCAGTGACAGTCAGAGTTCACACTCCCAATAGATAACTCTGCTGCAGAGTGTTGTGTGGATGTCAGGCAAGAACTGCATCAGATGTTCTTCATACTCAGAGTTTTGGTGCATTTACAAACAATGCCCGCTTGTGAAGTATTGGAGGGCTTCTAGTTTAACCAGGAGAGAGAGTTAACTTCTCGGAGACCAAATTTGGCCAGTACAGATTTCTGGCGCACTCTAGGTGCGCCGCTTTTCTGGAAGAAAAAGGGCGACAAAAATCTTCAGGCCGAGTTTAGCCGCTCCTCAATAGTGGCACGGCGTGGCAGCTGGATTTGGGGGCGGAGCCAGGTCCCGGCGCTGAAAACAGTGCCGGGACCTCTGCACATGCGCGCTAGCCCTGGCCGAAAGATCGCGGCGGGCAGCCCAGTCAGGGAACAGGGCTTAAATGCAGCGAGGAGAATGGGGTTGCAGATTGTGCTGTGCTCCATTCAGAAGATGGCCAGGACCAGGCAGACAGTATGCAAATCAACCGGAGGGAAAGCTCCTTGCAAACAGCTGGCGACCAAAGCGGCCAGGAAGAGCGCTCTGGCCATAGGCGGAGTGAAGAAGCCTCATCGCTACAGACCTGGCACCATGGCTCAGAGATCCGCCGCTACCAGAAATCCACCGAGCTGTTGATCTGTAAGCTGCCCTTCCAGCACCTGGTGCGGTAGATCGCTCAGGACTTCAAGACCGACCCACGCGTCCGCAGGGAGCGCCTCTAGACTCCCCTTGCCCAGCTCGAAGCTTTAACACCAAGTGCAACAACGTGCAATGGTGAGGCAGAAACTAATGTGATGCGGCAGTGTGATGGAAGTTTTAACTGGCTAAACTTGCTTAAATGGACAAAACGAGAGCAGGCGACTGGTAGTGCCCCCTTTTGAAAAAAAAACTGAACTTTAAAAAACTAACTCACTCACTCACTTACACTGGAGCAGCTTAAATGGGGAGAATTGAATTTTTTTAAGTTACTCCAAAAAAAAACAGAGCAACTCCTGGGGAAACTTGGGCCCTTTAAGAGGGAAGAAAGAGGAAACCGAGGAGTAGGGAAGCTTTCAAAAATATTTTCAAATTCTCTTATTTACATTCAAGGTCATGAATTTTCCATTTAAACAATTGGAATCACTCCTGGTTCACTTGTTTTTTTTTTTTAAATTCTGCCTGAAACTGGAATCTTTATGCAATGGGAAACTTCAACAAGCATACCGTTTGAGATACTATGACGTCTACTCACCTGATCTGCTTCATTCTCAATCCTAACTACTAATGGTCTTGGGACTTTTAATGTGACATCTGTTCCATCAAGAGTGTACAAGTCCACGCGTCCCTCCACAATAGAGTCAATAACTTCCTTTTCTTTTTCCAGCTTAGACAATGTATCCGTTACTACATTCCACATTTCACGCAGCTGAACGAAAGAGGTTTGTGGTACAAAAATTAATTAAAGTCTCAACAGCACATAACATACACATTCGTTAATCAATGCTATCCAAAATAAAATAAATCTTCCCTTCCACAATGTCTCAATTGAGTGGCCACCAATGTAGTTTCTCTTGTCAGTTACTACCATTCTAAACTAATTTAAAATAATCTCATTAAGAACCATAACAGGAACAGTTTGTTTTCCTAAAAATCTTGGATCAATCTGAAGAGACCAAACGATGACAGAACTATTGAATTACAAGTTCCAAAATTACAAGTTGGTTACAAAAGTCTTCTTGGCTGATGTCATATTAGCTGGTCTGATTAGCAATTAGTGCCTTCAAAGTAGTACAAGAATCTGATGGACACCCAACTAAAATTAGTGAACGGATCAAACAGGTTTTTTTTTTTAAATTTAAAAAAAACCTGGAGTAACTGAACAATTCAAAATAAATGCAAAAATGTGACCTTGAAATTTATTTCAAGAATTGCGAATATGAAATACAAGCAAATTTCCAAACATGTAGCAATGTTTTTTGCACTTCTAGAACACTTTTCAGAACAGGGTTTGGCATCCAATGCCTGCTGTTTTCAATAATGTCGCTCCAAGACACATTACAAAAAAAATCACGGCATAGCCTGGCAGGGGGACGGCTACACTCCAGGCTCTTCACACAATAAAATTAATAGTAACATTTTTAAACCAACAGAAATTTCTGCAAAGACATTCTTTAATAAAACAGCAGGAGGAACACCACAAAAGTGGTGGGGGTGGAGGGGAAGAGAAGGGGTCAATACACTCAATAAAAAAAAACTTAAGACTTTCCTTCAATTTTAGCTGCGAGTTGAGTTATCAACAATTCAAAAAAAAAAAGTCCAAAGATCACCGTCTAACAACTAGATCGCAACTTGTGTTAACAGTCATTCAAACATTAAAGCAGTAAATTGTATTCCCTTAGCTTTTCCTAGCAACATGAAGTGCTTGACCGACTGCCAATTTAAGCCAGGAACAGAAAGTTACAAGTAACGAAAAGTACCATCAAGGTCGGACTTTTGTAGGTGAAAAGATATCAAATATTTGATGTCGTCAATTGTCAATTTGATCAAAGCAAAAAAAAAAACAATAAAAAAAAAAGTGATTTTGCACAAACCTCATTCAGTTTCAGAATATGTTCTTCTGTGAAGCCGCAGGCACCTCTAGAAAAAGAAGTCAAATTGTAAGAATTCTGCTAAATGGATTCTCTCAAGTGCACAACTTTGCACAGAACATAATTTAATTTTCTTCAATAGCTCAAATAAGAGCAAGAAATTTAGGATGCAGCCAGACTGCTTTATAATGAAATTGTTCAATTTTCAATCCACCCCAGGTCAATTTTCATGCATTGCTTATAATCTACTCCAATCAACATGGAGTTACTTGGGACTTTAGACCATTAGAAGTTACATGGGTCTTGAGCAGCAACGGGGGGAAAAAAAAGTCGTCAAGAAAAGATGCACTGCCAGCTATCTGCGTCTATACACTGAGTAGTTTCAAATTAGTTTGTAGGTTACTACTGTATTATAAGCACAATCAGTTCTCCCTCCTTTCCCCACCGGTTATTAAACAATCACTGGTCTCCATCTGAGAGACTGCAGTTCCTAGTGTCACACCCAGACCCCCATCACCTGCGAGTGGTTCTCTCTCTCTCTCCACATACAGCAGGACTCAGGCCGTCATGCTGCACGAACTCTGTGCCAACTTGGGTAGGGTCGTGATGCAAGGGATGGGGGAAAAAGGAGGAGAGCGAGAGAGCGAGGTAACAGACATTCGGTGCAGGTGTTGTTTTGTCGTCATCATTTTATAAAATGTTTTTAAAAGTTTACAAATTCTGTTCAAGTTCAAATTTTATTCAAGTTTCAAAATTATGTTTAACAAGTTTACAATGTTTATTAAATTCTTTTGTTCACCTTAACCATTCCTGTGTAGTCTCATTTGCAGAATAAGAGCAGGAATAGTCAACATGGTGGGATAGAGTGGCCAGGCAACGGTCAAACGTGCCGTTCATTCTTCAAGCAAAGAATTGAATCATGAGCTGCTGACGCAATGCTTTTGCAGTGGCAAAAGCTGCACGAGACCTCCTATGGTGGTGGTAGTGGCATGGGTTCATTGCCAGGCTAGTCATCGTTCCCTCCCCACCCTTTCCTGAGGTGGTCCTGCAGGCCCCATCGGCAAATCCTGTCCCCACATGGCTAAGTTGCATGCAGCACACCACAATGAACCAATGAACGCAGACCAGCTGAGTGGAGTATTGCAGGCAGCCTCCAGAGTGGTAGAGGCATCGGAAGCACTGCTTCCGCACTCCAATTGTCTGTTCGACAATATTGCGTGTGGCTATGAGTCTCATTATAGCAATGCTCGGGTTCTGTCTGAAGGTTCCCGGGGGGGGGAAAAAAAAAAGTGTCATGAACCAGGTAGTGAAGCTGTAACCTTTGTCCCCCAGAATCAAGGTGTGACGTTGTGATTGACACTCGAACAGGCATGAGACACTGTTCTCACGCAAGATGAAAGCATCATGGATGCTCCCTGGATATTGGGCATTGACTGCCATGATGCGCTGAGTATGGTCGCAGACGATCTGTACGTTCATGGAATGAAATCAGTTTCAGTTTCAGTAATCTCTGGATTGAGTAAAAGGTGCGCACAGGGCGATGCGCATAGTCAATGACACCCTGAAGCTTGGGGAAGCCAGCAATTCATCCAAAACTTGCATTCTGGGCCTCCTTGGTCATTGGGCAGTTTATGACGTTCATCCTGCGTGCATACAGTAAGTCACCTGGTGACTGCAGCAATGTGTAGTGCACTGAGAGATGGAGCACATATCCCGTGATGGTTGAAAAGAGCCGGAGGCATAGAAGGCAAGTGTCACAGTCACCTTCACCTCGACGGGCAGTGCAGTCCTGTTACCGCTGGTAGGCTGTCGGTCTGCCTTTGAGCCTGTAAGCTCGTGGGGGTAAGGCCTCCTCCCCATATGTCTGCAACCTCATTATGCTCATTAACAAGCCTTGTTTCAGGTCAACGTTGTATAAATACAGCAGCAATGAATAATGGCTGACATAGTATAGCCTCCTTTTTAAAAAATAAATGTCCTTAAATATCTGTTGAAGTTTTGTGAATTTATAGTTCATTTTACTGTGTAAAATGCAGCCTTCTTCTCCAAATCCTTTTATGCGCTGAACTTCTGCTCAGTTTTCAAGATGGCGCTGTTAGCGCCAGGGTTCAACTGGTTTTTGCTGGCGGGTTCACGAGCGGATGGTAAATCAGGCAATATCGCAAAATTTTCCACCCGGGGCGATAGCGCAGCGTTACACGCCGATTGACAATCGAAACGGTGAAAACATCGGGTAGGCACTAAGTTTTAGCACCGCCGCAAAACCACTGTTGAAATTTCTGCCTGGGTGCAAAATGTTGTGCGACTCATTTAGTGCCAAAGAGTTGTTTTTGCACTTTGCCCAGACGAAGAACCTTTTGTAAATCTAGCCCGATGCTTTTCAGAGCACATCACAAGCACAATTACAGGTTAATTTCTGTTGGAAAGAGAAGTCTGCAGACTGATAAGGAACAAGCACCTGACAACCTGTAAAGTTTCCCAACACCCAACAGCTATTAACTTGTAACTGACCCATTATGATCATTTCCCCACAAGAATCTGAGTAATGGCCTTAAACAGGTCAAATTAGCAGCTAAACATCACAACCACCTCCAGACTGATAATTAATTGATCTATGATATTAATTTTAATTAAACATGCAACCCATCTAGCAGTACACTTTACAAAAAGGTAATCCCTTAAACTGCCTGCAAGTTCAGAGAATTCCCTGAGTCAACCATGTTACTGTTTCAGTTCTATGCTGGCACTGAAATAAAGAGTCATACTAAAGCTACTCAAATGCTAGAAGTAGCTTTATTTTTGCAAAAAGTTAACCTTATTCAAGACTTCAACTTTCTTCTGTATCCTCCCCTTGATCTCAACTGTTTCCCAATATATACCCTATTCTAACCATTTTCCTTAAATAGTACATAACTGACAACCTCCCATAGTTCAGTTTGGATTTCAGGCAATTTAGGGAAATAGGAATGGAGACATTTTTATTTTAAGATTGATAAAAGATCACAAAACAAGACATGTCCAGATGAAATATTAATGTTCTTTTCTCAGTATGCAGAGATAGAGTTTGGATCGATTATCGTGGGAAATCAGCATGATCTTCTATAGATCCACTAATGGGCTTATAACCAAAATACCACTAATGACTCTTACTTTTCCAGGTGATCCTTCTTTTCAGCAGACGGTTTCTCCAAGATTGCATTTTCTTTAACCAATAATCTAGAGACAAATCCAAAATAAATACTCAATTGTTAAAAAGGAAGCTTATTACAAATGATTAGTTAAGCCAACAGGGTGTGACTACTTATACCCTATTTGAGAAATACAATTTGCATTTAGATAGCATCTTTAATGTAGAAAAGTATCCCAAGGCACTTCATAGAAGCATAATCAAATAAAAATGGATGCTGAGCTAAAGAATGATATTGAGAAGTGATCAAAAGCTTGGTCAAAGTGTGTTTTAAAGAGGCCCTGAACAGAGGAGAGGAAGGTAGAGGGATGGAGATAATGTGCAAGAGATCAGCGTTGGAGGAAAAAAGTTCTTGGTGGGAGAGGAAGACGAGAGATATGGAAGAGCAGGGTTTTAAACACAAGGATACAAATTTTAAAATTGAGGCATGGGGGGACCAGGTGTCTATGGAGGTCAGCAAGGACAAGAGGATAATACACCCTCATATCCCACTAAAATCAGGGGTATACAAACTGTTCTCCACATGCAACCTCTGGGCCCAGGCAACTCCGTTCGACTTGCTCATATTTCTGATTTGTTCTGTTTTACCCGTGTTCTGCACTGTTGCCTCATTGCTGAATAAATTTCATCAGCTATCTGAAATATATACAAACTAACAGGAATTTGGACTTAAACTTTATATGTAGGCCCAAGGCATGTGTTCCATGAAGGGAGAGAGCTTCAGCACCTCTTCACTAGTTCAACAACATCTGAAGTATAATACTAGACATCTAAAATGTCCTTTTTACCCAACAATGAGAACACAGATACTTCTGGAACCACATCATCTGTAATCTTACTTGATGGCTGTGTTCACAAATCCACATCCTTCTCATGTTTGCCACTTTTCCAAAACAAGTCCTTACACACCAAAACTGAGCAAAACATGAGGGCACAGGCCATGAAAGGCAACTTTAGCACAGGACGCATTTATTTCTAAATAGCTGGTGATGAATTGGTGGAACTGGTTACATAGAAGGGCAACTGGGGTTATTGCAATTGACTTTTAAACCAGATGCTGTAATGGGAAAATACTAGGATTGGTTTCCAGTGAAGGTCAAATGAGCTACAGGGACTTCATTCAAATGCATCCTGTGGTCATGAACTGCTTGGAGTGGTCTTTTACTGCATGTCAGAATTGAGGGGCAATAGGAAACTGGGTGGTGCAATGTGCAATATAATATTCTACCCACAATGTGTTTCAGTAGTTTACATTCATGGCACAAAACAGTTTTGCACAAATTGACAAGCAAACAGGCCTCAAGGGTGGCTTCTATAGCACAAAGTGGTAGAAAGTTTGATCCCTTCTCTAGCAACTGAATTTCTGGTCTCAGCCACATCAAGATAAGTGGATGCCAAACACCTTCCCAAAAGCTCGCCTCCAAGAACAGGTGCAAGTGGATTGGCTGGATCGGGCAAGAAACCTGTAAAGGATGGGGAACAGAAAAGAAACCAAGCATTTCACTTACTGCAGCACATAGTCCCTTTCCCATAAGCAATTTTTACTTATGGTCGGAAGTACAAAATGTCAGGCTGACAGCAGTTGTATCTTAAGTTCGAGCCACAAGAGTTTCAGTCTTGACTGGTGAATGCTTAACACCTACAATGGATTAAAATTGAAACTGCCTCCATTTCCCATTCCTCAAACAGAGCACAAATAATGAAGCTGTACAATTTTGCATGGTTTGATCCACTATTTCAATGCGTGCAAATAACTCTTGCACATCAAGAGGTTGGGAAGGCCGTGGCCATCTCATTTTCCTTGAAAGCTTCGTGGATGGAGACAAACTGAGCAGCTCAAAAAAGCATGCAGACTGGAAAGGGACAGACATATTGGCTCCTCACCCAGCAGAGGAGTTTTAAACAAAATTTGTTCCTCAGACGCTGGCGACTGACAAGGGTGCATTTATGCTATCCCTAGTTGTTTTAACAAGATGCAGGTGGGCCTTCTCCTGCTATCATGATCTTATTGAATGGGCGGAGCAGGCTCGAGGGTCTGTATGGCCGACTCCTGTTCCTATTTATGTTTTTATGTCCTTGTGATGGTGATCCCACAATGATGTTCAGTAGAGAATTCCAGTATTCTGCCCCAGCAACAATGAAGGAAGGGTGATAAGAATCCAAGAATTAGGTCAGCCCCTCGAGCCTGCTCCACCATTCAATATCATGGCTGATCTGCCACTTAAACTTCGCTATCCCCATAATATCCAAAAATCTATCGATCTCTGCCTTAAATATACTCAACAACTGAGCATCAACAGCCCTCTGTGGTAGAGAATTCCAAAGATTCACCACCCTCAGTGAAGACATTTCTCCTTATTTCAGTTCTAAATGGCCAACTCCTTATTCGGAGACTGTGAGCCCTGGTTCTAGACTCCCCAGCCAGAGGAAACATCCTCCCTGCATCTACCCTGTCAAGCCCTGCAAAAATTTTGCATGTTTCAATGAGATCATCGCATTCTTCTAAACGCTAGAGAATATAGGCCTAGTCTACTCAATCTCTCTCATAGGACAATCCCCCCATCCCAGAAATCAATCTGGTGAACTTTTGTTGCACTCCCTCTATGGCAAGTATTTCTTTCCTTGGGTAAGGAGACCAAAACTGTACACAATACTACAGGTACGGTCTCACCAAGGCCCTATTTAATTGCAGTAAGACATCTTCACTCTTGTACTCAAATCCTTTTGTAACAAAGGCCAATATATAATTTGCTTTCCTAATTGTTTGCTGTACCTGCATTTTAACTGTGTGATCTGTGTACAAGGATACCCAGGTCCCTCTGAACACCAACATTTCCCAATCTCACCATTTAAAAAAAACTTGCTTTTCTATTTTTCCTACCAAAGTGACTAATTTCACATTTCTCCACATTATATTCCATTTGCCATGTTCTTGCCCATTCACTTAGCCTGTCTATATCCCCTTGCAGCCTCTGCACAACTTATAAAATTAGGTGGGAATGGATCAGCAAATATGAATATTACATTTGGCCCCCTCATCCAAATTATTGATCTAGATTGTGAATAGCTGAGGTTCAAGCACTGATCCTTGTGGTACCCCACATTAGTCTGCCAATCCAAAAATGATCCATTTATTCCTACTATCTGTTATACACAAAGTCAGCATGGTGTATGACTTGAAGCGGAATGTAGAGGAAGTTGGTAAGACGATAGCTACTTGTGACCTCTGCAACCAAGAAGGTGCAGTAAGTGCTGTTAAAGTTAACTTGGCAAGTTGCCACAATGCATTATTTAGACTCAACATACTCCAACCGCAATGCGCCAATGGAGGAGAGGATACATATTAAATCCAATGGCAAGGACACCAACCAAGCAAACTGATTCGTCCTGGATGGTCAGAGCTTCTAGGGTGTTGTGGCTGCACCCATCCAGACGAGAATTTCATTGCAATCTTGACTTTAGCCACATAGATGAATAGGCTTTGAGGGCAGCTGCTCTCAATAGCTGCTATTTAGCTCATGGCAATGTCTGGAACAAGACAGTGATGGGGTCTGGTGCCAAGTGGTTTTACCAGAACCCTAATTGAGCAATGAGTAAAATATTGTTGAGTGCTTACTCAACAGCAATATTGATGACTCCTTCCATCACTTTACTATTCTTTGGGCGGTGGCCAATGGGGTAGTAATGGGCTTTAAAAAAATAAATAAAGGACATACCTAGGCAATGTTCCACGCTATCGGTTAGAATCTAGTGTCGCATCTATGCTGGAACAGCTTCTCTAGGGGAACAGAGCACTCTGGTACACCCTTAAGCTTCATGGTATAAATATATAACTTTGCACATTGTAAAATTCAGACACCCAAATATACTCACTCTTCCCTGGTTTTATATTCTCCAACGACAAAAGCTTCCTTCTGAATTCCTTCTAAAAACAGATTGCCTGCAATGCAACTTTTCATTGCTGCTAAATGGGAATTTTGTGGTCTTCCTCTCATTTCGATAGGTTTCCAGGTACCATCTTATTTGTTAACCGTGCAGGAAGGGGGATGGGGAGAGAAAAAACATTAGAAACAATATTAGTAATTCATTTAATACCAGATGTTTAGCTCTAATATTTATAGTAGTAGAAAAATCCCATACATGCACAGTAAACTCTCCTTCAAAGCAGAGCAAGCATCAAATATATGGCATAAACCATTTGCATCTCTTAAATTAGAAGTGCTAAATTTTAATAAGAACTAAGATTTTCCAATTACATGGAAAACTTTTCAATGGTGTTCATTATACTGCTTACATCACAAATTCCCTTCTTCCACAAAAGGTTGAATCTATTGTTTCAAGTATTGTGAATTTTTTTAATGCGGTACAAGACATTTGAATCAATGCAATAGAACTATACTGCAGTTAAATAGCTCCAGAGTTTTGAAACAAGTATTGTAGGAATGGAGCTAGATAAAAATCAAAAGATACAAGCCCTTTGAATATTTTCTGGTTGGCAAGTCAAATATAGACAACATAATTTCCAGATAGATTAGGTCCTGCAGCACACGACCAAGTCTATTATCTTGGTTATCATCTCATGTATTCCCAATTGAATCCAACACCCATCCTGTAAAAGGAATCCTGGATCATCATAAAACAGACAAATTATTCCTTATGATTTAAAATCTGACATCTCAAGTCCAAACTAGTCCTATATAAAAATTATATGGCAGACTATTACATTGACTTTGTCAATTTGTGTGGTAATTTGGCATATTGCAAAGTACCCTTTAAATATACTTAACTCCAGCCCTAGGAAACACATTTACGATATTAATTTTTAAACTTCTGCAAACCCGATGGAATCCCTAATTAGCAAGGTTTCTTATTTTGATGTTTACATCACCCCTTTACAGTATAGTTTGAGCATATTGACTTTCTTCCTCCCTAGTTTAATGTCAAATCTAACAGATATCACAAAAGTTCATCTCTAATTCATCATTGGCTTCCTCCAGTGATCTCTATCCCCAGCAACCCATGAAGAAGTGAGCTTAAGACTTGTAATCTATTACCATCTATAGTAGTGTTTGCATCCCTCCATCTCATTCCTGTTATAACTAATAGTGACCAAACTTTACAAAACGTATCAAAATCACAATATACTCAAAACTTTCCCTGCACCCAATTTCACATTTCCTCTGCTCAAGAAGCCCCTCACATTTTGTTTAAGTAAATTACCCACAATACTCCCCAACCCTGCTTTTAAAGTATACACATCTAAAATCTCAAGTTTTAGGCTGTAGAATAAAAGTAGTCAATTTTTTAAAAAAATTAAACAGATTCAGAATTAATCAATGATGCAATAGCCATCTTTTGCCATCAGATAGTGCTTCAACTTATTCACTGGTGATCTCCAGTGACAAACACACCACAGTTAGATACATTGGGCCAAATCTTGCTGAAGCAAGGCATTGTGCAACATATGCCGTTCGACCTTTCTCTCGCCCTTCAACTTGAAATAGTGCCATAACTTGCTGGAAATGTGAGCTGATGACCGAGTGGCAAGTGCAACGGGGCATCTGGGACAATAGTATCTTGCTTCCAATTAGATTTAAAGATAAGGAATGACGATGGAAATAGGGTTAATTTACAGTTAAACCAGTACAGAAAGAGAGGGGTAAAGAAAGATTGGACAGAGAAAAAGTGTGGTTGAGGCAATCAGCAAAGATGTATTTAAGGGCAAGCTAGATAAGTACATGATAGAGAAAGAAAAAAAAAAGGATATGCTAGTCGGGTGAGATCAAGTCAGGTGGGAGGAGGCTCATGGAGCTAAACACTGGCATTAAACCAATTGGGCCAAATGACCTGTTTCTGTGCCGTCAAATTTTATATAATTCTTTAAAAAAAAATGAAGTTCCATTCAGGCAAAATAGAGCTTTTTAAAAAAAAACATTAGAGTGAACAGTTTTAAAAAAAACCCTGATCTATATTCAAATCCAGTCCAGACTGACTAGATGGGGTCACATCTCACAAATAGAAGCTATAGTTTAATTCCAAGCTCCTCATAATCACAAGTACACAACATACACTGTCCACAAACTCAGAACAAATGGTCTCTTTCTCTCTAGAAGGATAGCCAAGGTAGGAAACCAGTGTTACACTGGTGCAGTGACGTACTCTTTGGAGGTAGCAATTTAATCACATCAGATGCAGAGAAAAGCTCCCTCCACTCACCGATTCAAGAATAATGGTGACAGAAAGTGTCACATTTCTGGCTTGATGGCATGATTAAAAGTTATGCTCATCATTGCTAACGCCATCACTTTCATAAAAATGTAGTTAAAAATCTGGTCCATTAGTTTAATGTTGCAGGTTTAGATGGAGGAAAGCTATATCCAATAGGTTTGTAATTCAGAAACATCACCCGAGCAACACAATGTGGAAACTAAAATAAATACCCAAGTTATGAGTTTGAAGATTACTTATCTGAAAATCAATTCAACAGTTAAGCACGCCAAATCCACTAATACCATGAATACAGAACCTTGGCTGTAGTATCTACACAAAATGTTACCAATGTGCCATAAAATCAAGAGGTGCAACAAGCAGAGGGCAGGCACTTTTCCCAAAAAGGAGGAATACCAGTTATTCTGCATTAACTCTACATATTGCAGCAACTCATCATCATCATAGGCAGTCCCTCAGAATCGAGGAAGACTTGCTTCCATTCTTAGCATGAGTTCTTAGGTGACTGTACAGTTCGATAAGAGAACCACAGTCTGTCACAGGTCGGACAGATAGTCATTGAGGGAAAGGGTGGGCAGGGAGCCTGGTTTGCCACACGCTCCTTCCGCTGCCTGCGCTTGATTTTTGCATGCTCTCGGCAACGATACTAGAGGAGTACAGCGTCCTCCCGAATGCACTTCCTCCACTTAGGGCGGTCTCTAGCCAAGGACTCCCCAGGTGTCAGTGGGGATGTCGCACTTTATCAAGGAGGCTTTGAGGGTGTTCTTGTAACGTTTCCTCTGCCCGCCTTTGGCTCGTTTGCCGTGGACGAGTTCAGAGTAGAGCGCTTGCTTTGGGAGTCTCGTGTCTGCCATGCGGACTATGTGGCCTGCCCAGCTGAGCTGATCAAGCGTGGCCAGTGCTTCAATGCTGGCCTGGATGAGGATGCTAATGTTTGTCCTCCCATGGGATTTGCAGGATCTTGCGGAGACATCGCTGGTGTTATTTCTCCAGCGACTATGGTGCAGTAAATGTGAAACAGTCTGCAGCCCATTCCCTTGGCAAGGTAGATCAGAACTAAATAGATTGGCTTTTAGTCTAAAATGTTATTTTAAATTCCATTCCTACATACATATTACAAAGAACCAACCATTATATTCAAAGAAAATTTATAATTCATTAATACAAGTCAATGATTTGAATACTGAAGTGAGGTTATTCCAAAAGATTAGCCAAGAAAATGCACTTACTTTCAACTTGTTCATTAAACAGGTGCATAACCACATATTTTGCAAAATAGTACATGAGATTAATAAATTTAGGACCTCCAGGAGAATGAAAGAAAGAAGCCACAACTTGAGGAAAACTGTTTCCAACTTCATCCTTAAAAAGGAGAGATTAACAAAAAAAAGTGAAGTTGAAAAACATTCCTCATTTAAGAGATTATATTATATTCATTCTATGAGTACAGTTTAATTTCATATGGTCATTCTCCTATAGGGAAATAGAACCATGGATATACTCTTAAACAGCACTGAATTGCCAGTCAGAGGTTCTACTAGCAAAAGACTGATATAATCGGAGTTATTTTTTTTTAAATTTAAAAAAAGCTCAAAGTAAGTTGCATCATGGTCAACAGATCAATGACACCAGGTATTGGAGATTTCCGAACCAGTGGCAGTTATCTCACAAGCAGTCAACAGATTAGCGCATTCGTCACCGAGGCTTTTGCTATGCGTAAGGATTAGACAGTTAGAAACATTCCATTCTTAGTTTCTCTGTTGCATCTGTTTAGACGATGCTACCTTCTGCACCAGTGTTTCAGATAGGTCTTCCTTTCTCCTCAAGCAAAGATTGCCCGTTGCTGTGGTTGACAGGACTCTTGACCGTGTCCATTACATTTCCTGCACTTCTGCCCTCACCCCTTCCATTCGCTTCCAGAACTAAGATAGAGCTCCCTTTGTTCTCACCTTCCACCCCACCAGCCTCCACATTCATCAGATCATCCAGCGCAATGCCACCACCAAAGACAGTCGTCTCCCTTATCATTACTCCAAGGGACCGTTCCCTGGTCCACTCTTCAAATCATTCACAACAACCCTTCCACAGCACCCTCCTGTGCAAACACAGGAGATGCAACACCTACTCTTTTAGCTCCTCCCTTCCAATCATCTAGGATCCCAAACACTCCTTCCAGTAGAAACAGCAATTCAATTTAATATACAGTATTCACTGCTCACAAGTCTCCTCTACATTTGGGAGACCAAACGCAGATAGAATCTTGGAAATTTATAGCACGGAAGGCGGCCATTTCAGCCTATTGTGTCCGCGTCAGCCTAATCCCACTTTCCATTTTGCAGAACACCTCCATTCAGTCTGCAAACGTGACCCTAAGCTTCCAATCACTTGCCATTTTAATTCTCTGTCCTCTGCCATTTACACTGTTCCAATGGAGCTCAATACAAGCTCGAGGAACAGCATAATCTCTTTCAATCAGGCAAATTGCAGCTCAACATAGAGTTCAAAAACTTCAGATCATAACCACAGCTCCCATTTTTTCTTAGATAGCAGGTCCTGATATTGCCATTTACAGCTCATCTAGACGCATCTTTTGTTCTTCACTTGTTCCATTACTATCCCCTTGCACCATCCTGTGTCATTTAATGAGTCCTAGCCTATGATGACCTTCCCTTTTGTTCTTTCCTCTCCTCCCTCTGTTCTTGCTTATAAACTGTTAAATCAACTTCTAGTTCCGACATAAAGGTCATTGATCTGAAACGTTAATTCTTTTTCCTCGCTCTCCAGCTGCTGCCTGACCCGAGTATTTCCAATCAGAAGTTTGCAGCATGGAAGGAGGCCATTTTGGCCCATCGTGTCCATGCCAGCCAACAAGAGGCTATCCAGTCTAATTCCACTTTCCAGCTCCAGATCCATAACCCTGCAGGTTACAGCACTTCAAGTGCACATCCAAGTACTTTTTAAAATGTGGAGGGTTTCTGCCTCTACCACCCTTTCGGACAGCGAGTTCCAGACCCCCACAACCCTCCGTGAAGAAATTTCCCCTGAAAACTCCTCTAAACCTTCTACCAATTACTTTAAATTTATGACCCCTGGTTGTTGATCCCTCTGCTAAGGGAAATAGGCCCTGTCTATACACTATATCTCGGCCCCTCAATTTGAGGTCTCCCCTCAGCCTCCTCTGTTCCAAAGAAAACAACCATAGCTATGAGGATAGATTGGATAGGCTAAGATTCTCCACTCCCGGCAACATCCTCGTAAATCTCCTCTGCACCCTTTCTAATATAATAATGTCCTTCCTGTAATGCAGCGACCAGAACTGCACGCAGTACTCCAGCTATGGCCTAAACAACATTTTATACAGTTCAAGCATAACCCCCCCCTTATCTACCTGGCCTGCTACCTTCAGGGATCTGTGGACATGCACTCCAAGATCCCTTTGTTCCTCTACACTTCTCAAGTGTCCTACTATTTAATATGTAGTCCCTGTCCTTGTTAGCCCTCCACAAATGCATTACCTCACAATTCTCCGGATTAAATTCCATTTGCCACTGCCTTGCCCACCTGATTGATATCTTCCTGCAGTCCGCAGCTTTCTTCATCAACCACACCCGATTTTAGTATTAATATTTCCATTCCCCCCCCCCCCAGATTTCCAGCATCCATACTATTTAACTTTTGTAGAAAAATCTGGGAATGAGTAGCTTTGTGACTACAACTGGATATCATTCCATGAATCCAGAAGACCCAATATCTTGAGCCCAGCTAGCAACCAATGTCACCCAATCAGATTTTTTTTTTTTGGAAAAAAAAGGAGCGCTCCCAAGAGCAGTCCTCAATTGAACCCAATTCTGTTCCTGACAGAAGTGAGGGAACGGAGCATTCAACGTCACTTTCTACAGAGACCAATACATTTTGCATATTCTTGCCAACAGAAGGTTATGGGGACATTTAAGAGGTTCAAAATAACTTGGGTCTTGATCAAATAAATTAAAAATTTTCCACTGGCAGATTGAGTAGCCAGAAGACATCGATTTAAGATAATTGCCAAAAGAGATGAGGAGATTTTCTATTTTAAATAAATGCAGCGAGTGATGATCTGGCAAAAGGGAATTGGATAAACATTTAAATGGGAAAAAAAATGCAGACCTGTGGGGGGAAAAAGCAGGAAAGTGGGACTAATTGGATAGCCCTTTCAAAGAGCCAGCACAGGCATGATAAGCTGAATGATCTCGTGCTGCAATATTGGATGCCTTCTCTTGATCGGGTGGGTCTTTCAAACATTAGACATATGAGACAAATTCATCTATGGCGTGAAGAGCCCATAGTGCTACACAAGTGGTGGAGAAATGACTGGTGCTATTTGACGATTTAAAACCCAAGTGGCAGTATCACAATGCTCACAAATGTGTGCGTGCGTCTGAGGGGCAGTAGAATCAGAAGCAGCAGATTCAAAATTAGAGCAAGTTAGACAAGGTATGCAATTGGGCAAAACAATGGCAGATGAAATTTGAGAACATCCAAACATATGAAATTGACAGGAAGGAAAAGACCTGCTGGTCCATGAAGCCAGATCATTTGACAAAACAGTTCTTTCTTCCTTCCACCACCACAATTCAGGGACCGAAGCTGGGCAGGTATTTGTGGGTGAGCATTTTGGTGGTACAGTAGTGATCATAATTCAATTAGATTTAGCATAGTTACAGAAAAGGACAAAGATAGACCAGGTGTAAAAGTTCTCAATTGGGGAAAGGCCAATTTTACAAAGCCGAGATGCGATTTAGCAAAATCTGGAGCCCCTTAGATGTCAAGGAGCGTACAGGGTAGGATAAGGCAAAAAAGAGAGAAGCTTAGATCAGATACAAAGAACACAATACGACAGAAAGCCATGGAGTATAAAAAAAAATTAGGAAAGCAATGACAGACATGAAAAAATATTGCCAAGTGAAATCAAAGAAGACCCAAAGATTTTTACAAATACATAGAGAATAACTAAGAGTAGGGCCTATTAGAGACCAAAAAGATAACCTATGCGTGGAGACAGAAGACATGGGTATGGTTCTTATTGAATACTTTGCATTTGTCTTGACAAGAGAGACGATGCAGACAGAGTTAAGGAGGAGGAGTATGACATTAGATGGGATAAACAGGGAGAGAGGAGGTATTAAGAGGTTGAGCAACTTTGAAAGTAGATAAATCGCCAGGCCGGGATGAATTGTATCCCAGGCTGTTGAGGCAAGGGAGGAAATAGCAGAGGCTTTGCCCATCATGTTCCAATCCTCTCTGGCTACAGGCATGGTGCCAGATGACTGGAGGACTGCAAACGTCATGCCATTGTTTAAAACGAGAAATGGATAGATTGAGTAATTGTAGGTCAATCCTCAGTGGTGGGAAATTTTTTGGGAAAAACTTGAGGCACAGGATAAATCTTCATTTAGAAAATCACAGATCAATCAAGGACATGGTTTTGTTCAGGGAAAGTTGTGTCTGACTAGATTGAATTTTCTGAGGAGGTAACATGGAGTGTCAATGAGGGTAGTGCATTTGATGTAGTTTACATGGATTTTAGCAAGGCCTTTGAGAAGATCCGACATGGTAGGTGGAGCAAAAAGTAAAAGTCCATGTGATCTGAGGGACAGTGGCAAGTTGAATCAGTGGCAGGAAACAAAGAATAATGGTCAATGGGTGTTTTTACAACAGGAAAGCTGTTTCTCGTGATGTTCCACATGGCTCAGTACTAGGTCCCTTGTTTGTGGTATATCAAAGATTTAGACTTCAATGTAGGGGGCATGATTAAGAAGTTTGCAGAGGAGACAAAAATTGGTCTTGTGGTTGATAGTGAGGAAGATAGCTGAAGACTGCAGGAAGATATCAATGGGATGGGAAGTAAGGTGGCAAATGGAATTCAATCCAGAGAGGAGAGGTAATGCATTTGGGGAGGTCTAGCAAGGCAAGGGAATACACAATAAATGGTATGATACTGAGAAATGCAGAGGGAAAGAGGGTCCTTGGAGTACTTAGACAGGAACAGTAGCATTGTGGTTATGTTACTGGACTCATAATCCAGAGGCCTGGACTAATAATCCGAGACAAGAGTTCAAATCCCACCAGGGCAGCTAGGCAATTCAAATTCAATTAATTAAATAAATTAGGAATTAAAGAATGCTAGTATCAGTAATGAAACTGCTGGATTGTCATAAAAACCCATCTGGTCACTAATGTCTTCTAGGGTAGGAAATCTGCCGTCCTTAACTCTCAGTCTGGCCTATGTGACTCCAGACCCACAGCAATGTGGTTGATTCTTAACTGCCCTCTGAAATGGCCTTGCAAGCCACTCAGTTGTCAAGGCAGCAGCTCACCACCACCTTCTCAAAAGGTAATTAAGAATGGGCAATAAATGCTGGTTTCCGCAGTGACGCCCACATCAAGTGAACAAATATTTAAAAAATGACCAGATCCCTGAGGTAGGACAGGTGGTTATGGCGGCATTTGGGATACTTTCCTTTATTAGTCGAGGCAGAGAATACAAGAGCAGAGGTTATGCTAGAACTGTACAACAGACTACTTAGGCCACAGATAGAGTACTACCATATAGTGCATACGGCAGTATATCACTACAGGGAGCAGCACGTGCTGGAGGAGGGAGACGGCTACGAAGCCAGGTTGTTGATTGCAGTGCAGGCAGGCACAGCAGGAGGGGCGATGGACCGGCAAGAGTCCGTAGAGGGAAGTGACCGGGGCCCAGGAGAGGCGTGAATCTGGGGCCCAGAAGAGGAGGGGGCCTATGGGCAGCGTAGGCCAGCCCACACTGCGATATGTGCGCTCGCACTCAGTCTGTGCAGCAGAGCTGGTCTCCAGTTAGTCTTGGGTAATCCTTGCCATTGGACCAAGACCTAGCTCTGTCAAGCCCACGTGGTGGCTGGTGTGCAACAGCCACCACACATTTAAAAAATCCATGCACAGGCATCTTCCACTCTTCACGATGTAGTTTGGGATCTGGAATTTTAGGTTCTTCATTAAAACACCTGTGAACTAATCCCTTTTTGGTGTGGAAGCAAATCATCCTCACTTTGAGGGGCTGCCTATGATGATAACACACAGCTCTGGTCATCACATTACAGGAAAGATGCAATTGCACTAGAATGGGTACAGAAGAGATTTAAGAGGATAGGCTGGGCTGTTTTCTTTGGAACAGAGGAGCTGGAAAGACACTTAATTGAGGTGTATAAATTATATGGGGCCTAAATAGCGTGGATAGGAAGCACCTAATCCCCTGAGCAGGAAGGTCAATAACTAAGGGGCATAGACTTAAAAGTAATTTGTATAAGGATGAGAGGAGTGCAGGAGAATGTTTTTCACTCAGAGGGCAGTGGGGGTCTGGAGCATATCACCTGAAAGGGTGGTAGAGGCAGAAATCCTCATCATATTTAAGAAGTATTTGGTATGCATTTGAAGTATCATAACCTACAGGGTTACAGATCAAGAGTTGGAAAGTGGCATTAGGCTGGATAGCTCAGCCGGTGCAGACATGATGGGCCTAACGGCCTCCTTCTGTGCTGTAGATTTCTAGGATTCTATGGAGGTAGAAACCCTGGAGCCATTCAAGAAACATTTTGCTACAATGAGAATACATTAGGATCACTCTGAATGGATAAATTAAGATGGGCTGAACACAAGCCTTGCTCATCTGTAATTATCTCACAATCGTGAAGGGTGGGGAGGAGGAACGGGTCAGTGTTCTTGCTCCCGTTTTTCTGCTTTGCAGCAACTTGCGCCAGAAGTGTATGCATGGACACTGGGAGAGGTCAGGTTTGGTTTTGGCTTGAATATTCCCAGTGGTCATGTAGTGTAACAACCACTGTCTAAGCTCACATCAAGCATTGTCACTTGGGCAAGGTATAAGAGGACATTCAGCTTACAGATCCTAACGCCAAAAGAGTTGATGTCTGCAGAAGAGAGAAAAATGGTACAACAAGGGGTAAAATGGTAACTGAAAACACAAGACGGCTTTTACAAAACTCCTTAAAAAGCAAACTACACTGAAACATGAACATGACCTTTATTGCAAAGGGAATGGAGTATAAAAGCAGGGCAGTCTTTCTACAGTTGTACAGGGTGTTGGTGAGGCCACACCTGGAATACTGCATGCAGTTTTGGTTTCCATATTTACAAAAGGATATACTTGCTTTGGAGGCAGTTCAGAGAAGGTTCACAAGGTTGATTCCGGGGATGAGGGGGTTGACTTATGAGGAAAGGTTGAGTAGGTTGGGCCTTCTACTGATTGGAATTCAGAAGAATGAGAGGTGATCTTATCGAAACATACAAGATTAAGGGGCTTGACAAGGTGGATGCAGAGAGGCTGTTTCCACTGATCAGGGAGACTAGAACTAGAGGGCATGATCTTAGAATAAGGGGCCACCCATTTAAAACAGATGAGAAATTTCCTCTGAGGGCTGTAAATCTGTGGAATTTCGCTGCCTTAGAGCAGTGTGGAAGCTGGGACATTGAATAAATTTAAGACAGAAATAGAGAGTTTCTTAAACGATAAGGGGATAAGGGGTTATGGGGAGCGAGCAGGGAAGTGGAGCTGAGTGCATGATCAGATCAGCCATGATCTTATTGAATGACAGAGCAGGCTCGAGGGGCCGTATGGCCTACTGCTGTTCCTATTTCTTATGTTCTTCTAAGGAGAAATGTGTGCCGATAATAACCCACACAAAATTGTAGTTGGAATTATAGAATGATACAGCAAAGGAGGCCACCATTCAACCCATCATGCCTGTACTGGCGGTTTGAAAGAGCTATCCAACTAGTCGCTCTCACCTGCCTTTCCCAATAGCCCTGCAAATTTTCCCCCCTTCAAAGTATTTATCCAATTCCATTTTTGAAAGTTACTATTGAATCTACTTCTACCACCAATTTTAGGTAGTGCATTTCAGATCATAACTTATTGCATAAAATAATTTCGCCTCTGGTTCTTTTGCCAATTAACTTAAATCTGCATCCCCTGCTTACTGATCCTTCTGCCACTGAAAACTGTATTTATTCTATCAAAACTCTTAATATTGAACAGCTCTGTTAAATCTTTCCTTAACCTTCTTTGTTTCAGAAGAAAAATCCCAGCTTCTCTAGTCTCTCCACGTAACTGATGTCCCACATTCCTGGTACCATTCTAGTAAACCTTCTCTACATCCTCTCGAAGGGCTTGACATCATAAAGTGTGGTGTCCAGAATTGGACAATATTCCAGCTGGGGCCTAACTAGATGATTTATAAAATGTTTAGCACAACTGCTTTGCTTTTGTATTCTCTGCCTGGTTAGAAATCCTAGAATCCCGTAGGCTTTTAAAAAAAGCCTTTTCCACGTGCCCCGAGTTAATGAGGGAAAAAGAAAGAACAGTTCACAGGGCCTTAAATAATGGCATATGAAAGGGACCTGTTGCAAAAGGGCAGTGACCCAGATATTGTCTCTCTTCTCCCTCTCCCCCAGTGAGAATTTTAGTTTTTAATATTAAGGCGGCTTCAGAACATTGTACTGCACTCATTTCATTAAATACATTGGGCCGGATTTTTGGCTTTTCGGTGAAAACTGTAGCGATACGTGAAATTTACCATTTGCGCTGCACTACTGTTTTTAGCCCGAACTTTTGTCCTTTATGTCAGGCTAGGGGGGGGGCGCGCGAGGCTGGGGTGTTGCACAAGTATTTGCAGCGCAAAAACACAAGTGTCGCCAATTTTAGTCCGGGGTAGGGAGCGCTGCGAGAGGCATCTTGGAGGGGAGGGGGGGTGAATGCTTTGGGGATTTCACAAGACCCTTATCTATCAAATCACAGGGGTGGGGGGGGGGGGGGAAAAGTAAAAAAATAAAAACTTTACTTTTTTTTTTTCCAGATTTTCATACTTACTGCTGCTGGCAGGGTTGCATCAACAGGTTTGACAAGTCTCTATGGCACAGCAAAGAAAACAGGGGACGTGCAAGAGGAGAGAATTGGAGGAACGCAGAGGGTTGTAAGGCTGGAAGAGATAGGGAGGGGCAAGACCGTGGAGGGATGAGATAATAAGGTTGAGAATTAAATTTTTTTTTTTAAAAAACAGAGGCATTGCTGAACAGGAGTCAATGTAGGTCAGCAAGCACAGGAGTGATGGGTAAACAGGTTCAGATACGGGCAGCAGTTTTGGCTTAGTTCAAGTTTATGGAAGGTGCTCCATAAAGGTGGGAGGCAGACCAGGAGGTCATTGGAACAGTCAAGTCTCGAGGTAACAAAGGCATGGATGAGGATTTCAGAAGCAGATGAGCTGAGGCAGGAGATGGGCAATATTAGGTGTGGAAATAAACTGTCTTGGTGATGGAAAGGATACGGGATCAGTAGCTCAGATCAGGGTCAAATGGGACGCAGAGGTTGCAAACAAGTCTGGTTCAGCCTCAGACAGTAGCCAGGGAGGGGGATGTAATCGATGCCTAGGAACAGAGCTTGTGGCAGGGGCTGAAGGCACTGATTTGAGTGTTCCCAATATTTAATTGAAGGAAATTTTTTCTCCTGCAATACTGGATGTTGGGCAAGTGGCATGTCAAGTCGAAGGCAGTGGAGGGATCGAGACAGGTGGTGGTGAGGTCGAGTTGGGTGAATTATAATTTGTGACTTTGATAAGGTCCATTTCAGTGCTTTAACAGAGACAGAAACCGGATTGGAGAGGTTCAGACAGAGTTGTGGGGAAGACGGACATGGATTTGAGGCAATAACCCAATCAAGAACAGAAGAGTAAACGGAGGAGGTTAAGAGTACACAAACATACAAAAAAAGCACTAATGGGCCCAAGTTTCAGCCTCAGTTGCTCCTGATTTTTTGGAGCAACTGGTGTAGAACGGAGTATCGTAGAAATTCTAATTCTCGCCATTTAATTTGCTCCAGTTCTAGTCAGTTAGAACAGTTTCACTTTGGAACAGAATTCTTTTCCAAAAGGGGGCGTGTCCGGCCACTTATGCTGGTTTTCAAAGTTTTGGCAGTGAAAACTTACTCCAAACTAACTTAGAATGGAGTAAGTGAAGATTTTTGTACGCTCGAAAAAAACTTTGTCTACACTTCAAGCGTAGGTTACAAATCAGGCGTAGGGAATGGGGGAAGGGTTTAAAGGGAAGTTTACAAACATTAAACACTTCAGTTTTACAAATAAAGAGCCATTAATCAATCAAAAAAAAATCAAGAAGAAATAATAAAAGTTACATTGTCTACTTACCGACTGCAGCATCAGGCCCCCTCCACCCCCCAGTGTGTCGCTCACTGTCTGTGTGTGTCGGGGGAGGTGGAGGTGGAGGAGGGAGGGGGTAAAAAAGAGAAGGGGGAGCGCGGGTCGGGTCGGGGGGTGGTGGGTGGGCGGTCAGTCGGTTCGGGTCGGGTCCGGGGAAGCAGGAGTCGAGTCGGGTCGGGAGGAAGCGGGAGCTGGGCGTGGGAGGAGCCTTATGCACGCAGCCCCAGTGAGGCCATTCGGCCAGGGCTAGGGGCTGCATGCTTCGGGCCCCTCCCACACAGTTTTGGGCGCCTGGAGCTACTGCACATGCGTGCCCACTGTAGCGCGCATGTGCAGAGGTCCCGGCACTGTTTTCAGCGCAGGGACCTAGCTCCGCCCCCTACAGCTCGTGCTGCGCCGCGCCGAGGGCCAGATGACCAGCATGGAGCCGGAGAATCTGGAAGTTTTTTTTTTTAAGGCGCATTTTGTGGCGCGAAAAACGGGCGTCCAGGTCGGGGCTGCGCCGTTCTAGGCGCGGCCCGAAACTTGGGCCCAATGTATTGAGCCCAACACACGCAGTCATAACGCCCTTAGCATCATGATGTCCCAACAACCCCCCACCACAAATCACATTAACCTGGACTCAACCATATAATACATCCCATCTTTTACAGTTTGATTATTTTGTTTAATTACTTACTGCAACTTTCTTTATCCACTCAAAGCACACTTTTCTAAAGCATGCAGCCATTTTCCGATCATAAATAGGCCAGCAATCCCTTGAGAAAAGCAGAGGTTAAAAAATTATTCAGATATGGAATACTATGCAGTTATACATTTGCTATAAATTCCAACCAAGATTTCTAATACCGACAAACTAAACGCCATATGAATTATGATTCTAGAGTTAATTAGAGGCACTGAAAAATACAAAGATTAATTTTACACACTCAATTTGATATGGCACTTAAATTTTAATTAAAAATCATCTAACCATAAAACATTAATTGGAAAATCAGCAAGCTGCACTACAGACAGTGGGGCAAATTTGATGTCTGGAATCCCAGATAGGTCGGAAGTGGAGGCATGTTGGAAGGAGGCAGCAGGCCTGAATGGGGCCAGAGCTGGGAGTGAGAGCAAGATAAAGATAAAGAGCACTGTAGAGGAGGCCAGACAGCAGAGTCAGCAGACCAGAGAGGGACCAAAGCAACTCAACACATGCAGAATTTCAAAGTGTGATATCAGCACAAGAGAAGGAGCTAATTGGGAGTAGCAGCTGTTAATGTTTTTTTAAAAAAAAACAGCTAAGTTTATTTATGTTAAGTAAATTCATAGTCTATTAAATAGAGGCATGTGCAGGAAGTGTCGTTAGCTGGAAGTGAGCTCCAGGCTTCGGAGCTTGAGCAGCTGCTGGCGTCACTCTGGTGCATCCGTGAAGCTGAGAGCTTAGTTGGATAGCACGTTTCAGGAGGTGGTCACCCTGCAAGAGGCAGAGAGGAAATGGGTGACCGCCAAATAGGAGAGGAGGACCAGGCAGGTAGTGCAGGAGTTCCTAGAGTACATTTCGCTCTCCAATCATTATTCTGTTGGGAGTACTGATGAGGGCGATGGTTCCTCTGGAGTGTACAGCCAGAGCCAAGTCCACAGGTGGCTCAGCTGTACGGGGGAGGAAGAAGAGTGGGAAAGCAATAGTGGTAGGGGATTCAAGAGTTAGGGCAGCAGACAGGAGTTTCTGCAGCCACAGACTGGACTCCAGGATGGTATGCTACTTCCCTGGTGCTAGGTATAAGGATGTCAAGAGTGGCTGCAGAAAGTTCTGGGGGGTGTGGGGCGGAAGAGGGTAAACAACCAGAGGTCGTGGTCAATATTGGTACCAATGATCTAGGTAGAAAGAGGGATGAGGTCCTGCATACAGATTTTAGGAAACATGGAAAGAGATTAAAGAGCAGGACCTCAAAGGTTGTAATCTCCGGATTACACCTGGTGCCATGTGCGAGCGAGTATAAGAGGATAGAGCAGATGAATGTGCGGCTGGAGAGATGGTGCAGGAGGGAATGCGTCAGATTAGTGGGACATTGGGACCGGTTCTGGGGGTAATGGGACCTGAAAAAGCTGGATGGCTTGCACCTCAATAGGGCCAAAACCAATATCCTCACGGGGAGGTTTGCCAGTGCTGTTGGGGAGGGTTTACATAGAAACATAGAAAGTAGGTGCAGGAGTAGGCCATTCAGCCCTTCAAGCCTGCACCACCATTCAATATGATCATGGTTGATCATGCAACTTCAGTACCCCATTTCTGCTTTGTCTCCATACCCCTTTAGCCATAAGGGCCACATCTAACTCCCTTTTGAATATATCTAACAAACTGGCCTCAACAACTTTCTGTGGTAGAGAATTCCACAGGTTCACAATTCTGAGTGAAGAAGTTTCTCCTCATCTCGGTCGTAAATGGTTTACCCCTTATCCTTAGGCTGTGACTCCTGGTTCTGGACTTCCAACATCGGGAACATTCTTCCTGCATCTAACCTGCCAATCCAGTCAGAATTTTATATGTTTCTAGGAGATCCTCTCTCATTCTTCTAAATTCCAGTGAATATAAGCCTTGTCGATCCAGTCTTTAATAGGTCAGTCCTGCCATCCCGGGAATCAGTTTGGTGAACCTTCGCTGCACTCCCTCAATAGCATGAAAGTCCTTCCTCAGATTAGGAGACCAAAACTGCACATAATACGCAAGGTGTTCTCACCAAGGCCCTGTACCACGATTCCCTGCTCCTATACTCAAATCCCCTCGCTATGAAGGTCAGCATGCCATTTGCTTTCTTTACTGCCTGCTGTACCTGCATGCCTACTTTCAATTACTGATGTACCATGACACCCAGGTCTCATTGCACCTGCCCTTTTACTAATGTGTCACCATTCAGATAATAATCTGCCTTCCTGTTTTTGCCACCAAAGTGGATAACCTCACACTTATCCACATTATACTGCATCTGCCATGCATTTACCCATTCACCTAACTTGTCCAAGTCACCCTGCAGCCTCCTAGCATCCTTCTCTTCTATATCAGTGAGCAACTTTTAGCACTGTTGTTGCCAATTTAAGTTAATCTAAGGGTTAAGTCATGGCAGGCGAGCTCGGACAAGTGTTATGCTCCTCCTGTACTATGTGGGAAATCAGGGATGCGTTGCGGAATTGGAGCCGAGGGTGGATTTACTCTGGAGCATCCACGATGCTGAGAAGGACGTGAGTAGCACATGGAGAGTTGGTCTTACCGCAGGTGAAGGGTCCACAGCTAGTTAGGGAATGGAAGACCAGCAGGAAGAGCAGTGCAAGGAAGGTAGTGCAGGGGTCCCCTGCGGTCATCCCCCTGCAAAACAGGTACACCGCTTTGAGTACTGTTGAGGGGGATGACTCATCAGGGGAGAGCAGCAGCAGCCAAGTTCATGGCACCATGGCTGGCTCTGCTGCACAGGAGGGCAGGAAAAAGAGTGGGAGAGCGATAGTGATAGGGGATTCAATTGTAAGGGGAATAGATAGGCGTTTTTGCAGCCGCAATCGAGACTCCAGGATGGTATGTTGCCTCCCTGGTGCAAGGATCAAGGATGTCTCGGAGCGGGCGCAGGACATTCTGAAAAGGGAGGGTGAACAGCCAGTTGTCATGGTGCACATTGGTTAAAAAAAATCCTACGAGACGAATTTAAGGAGCTAGGAGCTAAATTAAAACGTAGGACCTCAAAAGTAGTAATCTCGGGATTGCTACCAGTGCCATGTGCTAGTCAGAGTAGGAATCGCAGGATAGCTCAGATGAATACATGGCTTGAGCAGTGGTGCAGCAGGGAGGGATTAAAATTCCTGGGGCATTGGAACCAGTTCTGGGGGAGATGGGACTAGTACAAACCTGACGGTCTGCACCTGGGCAGGACCGGAACCAATGTCCTAGGGGGAGTGTTTGGTAGTGTCATTGAGGAGGAGTTAAACTAATATGGCAGGGGGGTGGGAACCAATGCAGAGAGACAGAGGGAAACAAAATGGAGACAAAAGCAAAAGACAGAAAGGAGATGAGTAAAAGTGGAGGGCAGAGAAACCAAAGGCAAAAAACAAAAAGGGCCACTGTACAGCAAAAGTTTAAAGGGTCAAAGTGTAATAAAAAGGCAAGCATGAAAGCTCGGTGCCTCAATGCAAGGAGTATTCGGAATCCAGGAGAGGGCTCTGAGCTAGTTAGTGTGGGTGAGAGCTCAGATGAACAGGACCCCAAGAAAGAATGCAAAAGGCAGGAGGCAACAGAGCAGAGTAGCACTAGGGCAAGTGTAAACCACAAGGTGATAGGAAGGGACAATATGTATGAATATAAAGGGGCTGCAGGAAAGGTCAAAACTAAAAATCATGGTTTAAAAACTAGTATTAAAACACTCTACCTAAACGCACGCAGCATTCGAAATAAAGTAAATGAGTTGACGGCACAAATCATTACAAATGGGTATGATTTGGAGGCCATTAAAGAAACGTGGTTGCAGGGTGGCCAAGACTGGGAATTAAACATACAGGGTTATCTGACAATTCTGAAAGATAGACAAGAAGGGAAAGGAGGTGGGGTAGCTCTGTTAATAAATGATGATATCAGGTCAGTTGAGAGAGACGATATTGGCTCTAAATGAACAAAATGTTGAATCATTGTGGGTGGAGATTAAAGATAGTAAGGGGAAATAGTCACTGGTGGGCGTAGTTTATAGGCCCCCAAATAATAACTTCACGGTGGGGCAGGCAATAATCAAGGGAATAATGGAGGCATGTGAAAAAGGAACGGCAGTAATCATGGGGGATTTTAACCTACATATCGATTGGTCAAATCAAAATCGCACGGGGTAGCCTTGAGGAGGAATTCATGGAATGCATACGGGATTGTTTCTTAGAACAGTATATTACAGAACCTACAAGGGAGCAAGCTATCTTAGAGCTGGTCCTGTGTAATGAGACAGGAATAATAAACGATCTCCTAGTAAAAGATCCTCTAGGAATGAGTGATCACAGTATGGTTGAATTTGTAATACAGATTGAGGGTGAGGAAGTAGTGTCTCAAACGAGCGTACTATGCTTAAACAAAGGGGACTACAGTGGGATGAGGGCAGAGTTGGCTAAAGTAGACTGGAAACACAGACTAAACGATGGCACAATTGAGGAACAGTGGAGGACTTTCAAGGAGCTCTTTCATAGTGCTCAACAAAAATATATTCCAGTGAAAAAGGGCGGTAAGAGAAGGGATAACCAGCCGTGGATAACCAAGGAAATAAAGGAGAGTATCAAATTAAAAACCAATGCGTAGAAGGTGGCCAAGGTTAGTGAGAACCCAGCAGATTGGGAAAATTTTAAACGACAGCAAAGAATGACTAAGAAATCAATAAAGAAAGGAAAGATAGATTACGAAAGTAAACTTGCGCAAAACATAAACAGATAGTAAAAGCTTTTACCGATATATAAAATGGAAAAGAGTGACTAAAGTAAATGTTGGTCCCTTAGAAGATGAGACGGGGAATTTAATAATGGGAAATGTGGAAATGGCCGAGACCTTAAACAATTATTTTGCTTCGGTCTTCACAGTGGAAGACACAAAAACCATGCCAAAAATTGCTGGTCACGGGAATGTGGGAAGGGAGGACCTTGAGACAATCACGATCACTGGGGGGGGGGGGGGGGGGTAGTGCTGGACAGGCTAATGGGACAAGGTAGACAAGTCCCCCTGGTCCTGATGAAATGCATCCTAGGGTATTAAGAGATGACGGAAGTTATAACAGATGCATTAGTTATAATCTACCAAAATTCTCTAGACTCTGGGGAGGTACCAGCGGATTGGAAAGCAGCTAATGTAACGCCCCTGTTTAAAAAAGGGGGCAGACAAAAGGCAGGTAACTATAGGCCGGTTAGTTTAACATCTGTAGTGGGGAAAATGCTTGAAGCTATCATTAAGAAAGAAATAGTAAGACATTTAGATAGGAATAGTGCAATCAAGCAGACGCAGCATGGATTCATGAAGGGGAAATCATGTTTAACTAATTTACTGGAATTCTTTGAGGATATAACGAGCATGGTGGATAGAGGTGTACCGATGGATATGGTGTATTTAGATTTCCAAAAGGCATTCGATAAGGTGCCACACACTGCAGAAGATAAAGGTATTCAGAGTCAGAGGAAATGTATTAGCATGGATAGAGAATTGGCTAGCTAACAGAAAGCAGAGAGTCGGGATAAATGGGTCCTTTTCGGGTTGGAAATCGGTGGTTAGTGGTGTGCCACAGGGATCGGTGCTGTTTACAATAGACATAGATGTCCTGGAAGAGGGGACAGAGTGTAGTGTAACAAAATTTGCAGATGACACAAATATTAGTGGGAAAGCAGGTTGTTCGAGGACACAGAGAGGCTGCAAAGAGATTTAGATAGGTTAAGCGAATGGGCTAAGGTTTGGCAGATGGAATACAATGTCAGAAAATGTGAGGTCATCCACTTTGGGAAAAAAAAAACAGTAAAAGGGAATATTATTTGAATGGGGAGAAATTACAACATGCTGTGGTACAGAGGGGCCTGGGGGTCCTTGTGCATGAAACTCTTTTAGGAGTAAACAAAAAACATTAAACCGTGCCCCCCGATCTGGGGGAAACACCAACATTTACAATGCCTTTTTTTTTTAAATGGTATTTTTTTTGGGCACAAAAAACATTTTTTTTCTCCAAGTGCCCCCTATAAAAGGGGAGGGGGACACTAAAAGCAACGGCAATTAAACCAAATTAACTTAACATAAAATCAAATTAAAATTCGGTTGCCGGGCGATGATGCACTCCAGTCCCTCCAGTGCCCACCACTCGCGGAAGGCCGCGAGCGTACCGGTGGACACCGCGTGCTCCATCTCCAAGGACACCCTGGACCGGATGTATGCGCGGAAGAGAGGCAGGCAGTCTGGCTGAACGACCCCCTCGACCGCCCGCTGCCTGGACCGGCTGATGGCACCCTTGGCCGTGCCCAGGAGCAGTCCTACGAGGAGGCCCTCGGACCTACCCGCTCCCCTCCGCACAGGGTGCCCGAAGATCAGGAGTGTGGGACTGAAGTGCAGCCCCTTTAGATAACAAAACAGGGGCTGCAACCTCGTGCACTCAATAAAAACATGGAACAGACTCTTCCAGACCGCAGAAATTGCAGGCGGCCTGGGAGCCCGTGAACCGGCTTAAAAATTTATTGCACGGCACTGCTCCGTGCACCACCCTCCAGGCCAAGTCCCCGACAAATAGTGGGAGGACCCCTGCGTAGAGTGCCCTCCATCGGGGACCCCCGCCTCCTCCGGACGGCAAGATGGTACGCCATGGCGTGTCCGGACGGCAGGCGAGGATGGCAAAGTTGAGAGTGTGCAGGAGCAGCCCGTACAGGAAACCCCTCCGCGCGGAACTGAAAGGCACGGAGGGGATTTTCCCAAAAAGTTAGTTTGCAGGTGCAGCAGGTAATCAGGAAGGCGAATGGAATGTTGGCCTTCATTGCGAGAGGAATGGAGTACAAAAGCAGGGAGGTCCTGCTGCAAGTGTATAGGGTATTGGCGAGGCCGCACCTGGAGTACTGCGTGCAATTTTGGTCACCTTTCTTAAGGAAAGTGATACTAGCTTTGGAGGGGGTATAGAGACGATTCACTAGGCTGATTCCGGAGATGAGGGGGTTACCTTATGATGATAGATTGAGTAGACTGGATCTTTACTCGTTGGAGTTCAGAAGGATGAGGGGTGATCTTATAGAAACATTTAAAATAATGAAAGGGATAGACAAGATAGAGGCAGAGGTTGTTTCCACTGGTCGGGAAGACTAGAACTAGGGGGCACAGCCTCAAAATACGGGGGAGCCAATTTAAAACTGAGTTGAGAAGGAATTTCTTCTCCCAGAGGGTTGTGAATCTGTGGAATTCTCTGCCCAAGGAAGCAGTTGAGGCTAGCTCATTGAATGTATTCAAATCACAGATAGATAGATTTTTAACCAATAAGGGAATTGAGGGTTATGGGGAGCGGGCGGGCAAGTGGAGCTGAGTCCACGGCCAGATCAGCCATGATCTTGTTGAATGGCGGAGCAGGCTCGAGGGGCTAGATGGCCTACTCCTGTTCTTATGTTGCTCGCAGCTCACATTGCCACCTAGCGTAGTGTCATCTGCAAACTTGGAGATATTACATTCAATTTCTTCGTCTAAATCATAATGTATATTGTAAATAGCTGGGGTCCCAGCACTGACCCCTGCGGCACCCCAATAGTAACTGCCTGCCATTCTGAAAAGGACCAGTTTATTCCCACTCTTTGCTTCCTGTCTGCCAACCAGTTCTCTATCCACGTCAATACATTACCCCCAATACCATGTGCCTTAATTTTGCACACGAATGTCCTGTGTGGGATCTTGTCAAAAGCCTTTTGAAAGTCCAAATACACCACATCCACTGGTTCTCCCTTATCCACTCTACCAGTTACATCCTCAAAAAACTCAATTTGTCAAGCATGATTTCCCTTTCATAAATCCATGCTGACTTAGACCGATCCAGTCACGGTTTTCCAAATGTGCTATTACATCTTTAATAACTGATTCCAACATCTTCCCCACCACCGACGTCAGGCCAACTGGTCTTTAATTCCCTATTTTCTCTCCCCCTCCTTTTTTAAAAAAGTGGGGTTACATTAGCTACCCTCCAATCCATAGGAACTAAACCAGAGTCCATGGAATGTTGGAAAATGACCACCAATGCATTTACTATTTCTCGGGCCACTTCCTCAAGTACTCTAGGATGCAGACTATCAGGCCCTGGAGTTTTATCGGCCTAGTCCCTTCAATTTCCCCAACACCATTTCCTGACTAAAGGATTTCCCTCAGTCCCCTCGTATTTTCAGGTTATTCGTGTCATCCTTAGTGAAGAGACAGAACCAAGGTATTTGTTCAATTGGTCTGCCATTTCCTTGTTCCCCATTATGAATTCCCCTGATTCTGACTGCAAGGGACCTACAATTGTCTTCACTAATCTTTTTCTCTTCACATATCTGTAGAAGCTTTTGCAGTCAGTTTTTAGGTTTCCTGCAAGCTTACTCTCATACTCTATTTTCCCCCCATCTAATTAAACCCTTAGTCCTCCTCTGCTGAATTCTAAATTTCTCCCAGTCCTCAGGTTTGCTGCTTTTTCTGGCCAATTTATATGCCTCTTCCTTGGATTTAACACTTTCCATAATTTCCCTTGTTAGCCACAGTTGAGCCACGTTCCCTATTTTATTCTTACGCCACACAGGGATGTACAATTGTTGTCGTGCAGCCATGTGATATTTAAATGTCTGCCATTGCCTATCCACCGTCAACCCTTCAAGTATCATTCTCCAGTCTATCCTAGCCAAATCATGTCCCATACCGTCGAAGTTACCTTTCTTTAAGTTCAGGACCCTGGTCTCTGAATTAACTGTCACTCTCCATCTTAAAATGAAGAATTCTACCGTATTATGGTCACTCTTCCCCAAATGGCCCCACACGACCAGATTGCTAACTAATCCTCTCTCGCAATACAAGACCCAGTCTAGGGTGGCCTGCTCTCTGGTTGGTTCTTCAACATATTGGTCTAGAAAACCATCCTTTATACACTCCAGGAAATCCTCCTCCACAGTATTGCTACCAGTTTGGTTAGCCCACTCAATATGCAGATTAAAGTCACCCATGATAACTGCTGTACCCTTATTGCACACGTCCCTAATTTCCTGTTTGATACCATCCCCAACCTCCCTACTACTGTTTGGTGGTCTGTACACAACTCCACGAATGTTTTCTGCCCTTTGGTGTTTCGCAGCTCTACCCATATAGGGCCCAAATTTCCACCCCCTGTAAAAACAGCGCACCTCCATAAGGTGTGCCAAAAACTTACCTGCTAATTCTTAGAGCTCCTCAGGACATCTTTAGGTTTGGCGTAGCGCAGCGCAAGGGGTCGAGGGCGGAGCCAGGTTCCAGAGCCGAAAACAGTGCCAGTACCTCTGCACATGCACGAGTGTGCGCGCATGTGCAGTAGCTTCTCAGCCCGAATCTCTGCAGTTCAACCTCCTGTTTAGCCCCCCCACATTCAACCTGTAGCAAACACTTCCCACATGGATATAATTTTTTTTTAAAAACAGTCAGCCCTGTTTGTTGTTTTCTGCACTTTTTCATGCATTGTTTACAAGTGTAAATTTACAATTAAAAAACACATCAAGTTGGCTGTGGATGCAAGGTAATGTACTAGCATTAATTAAAAAAATGTTTTTATTGCAAACTCTGAAAGTCATGTGGAAAAGCAGATTTCACGCTGTTGATCAATGCTCCCTTCAAGTATAGCTGCTGTTTGTATCAAAGTATAGTTGCAGTTTGTCTGCCCCGCCCCGCCTCGCCTCCACTCCCCCCCACCTGTCAGAGAGAGAGAGAGAGAGAGACAGACACAGACAGAGAGACAGGCTGACAGAACACCTTCCCTTCACAAAAAAAGGTAGGACTTCTATTTTGTGTTATTGATTGCTTATTACTTTGGTCTTTGTGCTCGAGGTGCAGGGTTCCTTCTATTTTTTTTTTTATTTGTTAATTAATTGCTTATTACTTTTTGTGCTTCATTTAGTGCTTGGTGCTTTAAATGTACTACTTTGTTGAGTGCTTAAAATGTACTTATGCTTCTTTAATGTTGTTGTGAAGGTGTTTAGAGCTTTGAAAAATCCTTCCCCCCCCCCCCCCCTTGATGTGTCTGCCTCATCGGGAGCTTACACTTGCTTATTTATATTATGTGATGTGTTTAATGCTTTAGTCCTTTGTGTTTAATGCTTCCCACCCCCAGTCTCTGGCTGTGCCTGTACTGAAGTTAACTCTAGATAAGGTTTTTCAGAATGTACAAAAGTGGACACTTACTCCATTCCAAGTTAGTTTGGACTAAGTTTTCGCTGCCTAAACTTGCAAAACAGGCCCAAGTGGCTGGACACACCCCCTTTTGAAAAAAAACTGAACTAAAACAAAACTAAACTAACTCACTAGAACTGGAGCAAACTAAATGCAGAGAATTGCGATTTCTAAGATACTCCAAACTAAACTAGTTGCTCCAAAAAAAATTGGAGCAATTCCACCTGAAACTTGGGCCTTTATAGATTCCACATCATCCACGCTAATGGGTCCTGCCTTACTATTGCGTTAATCTCCTCTTTAACCAGTAATGCTATCCCACCTCCTTTTCCTTCCTGTCTGTCCTTCCTGAATATTGAAAACCCCTGGATGTTGAGTTCCCAGCCTTGGTTACCTTGGAGCCATGTCTCCATAATCCCAATTACATCATATCCGTTAACAGCTATCTGCGCAGTTAATTTATCCACCTTATTACGAATGTTCCTCGCAATGGAGGCTCAGAGCCTTCAGGCTTGTTTTTTTTTAAAAAACACTGTCCTTTTAGAATTATGTTGTAATGTGGCCCTTTGATTTTTGCCCTTGATTTCTCTGCCCTCCACTCTGGCTTTTCTCCTTCTTACCTTTTGCTTCTGCCCCCTTTTTACTTCCCTCTGCATAGATTCCCATCCCCCTGCCTTTTTAGTTTAAGCCCTCCCCAACAGCACTAGCAAACACATCACCTAGGACATTAGTTCCGGTTCTGCCCAGGTGCAGACCGTCCGGTTTGTACTGGTCCCACCACCCCCCAGAATCGATTCCAATGTCCCAGGAATTTGAATCCCTCCCCCTTGCACCATTCCTCAAGTCATGTATTCATGTGGGCTATCCTGAAATTCCTAGTCTGATTAGCACATGGCACTGGTAGCAATCCTGAGATTACTACCTTTGAGGTCCTATTTTTTTTAAATTCAACACCCAACTCCCTAAATTCAGCTTGTAGGACCTCATCCCGTTTTTTACCTATTTGGTTGGTACCTATATGTACGACAGCTGGCTGTTCACCCTCCCCCTCCAGAATGCGCTGCAGCCACTCAGACATCCTTGACCCTTGCACCAGGGAGGAAACATACCATCCTGGAGTCTCGTTTGCGGCTGCAGAAACGCCTATCTATTCCCTTACACTATAACTCTCCCACTTTTTTTCCTGCCCTCCTGTGCAGCAGAGCCACCCCTGGTGCTATGGAATTGGCTGCTGCTGCCTTCCCCTGATGAGTCATCTCCCCCAACAGTACCCAAGGTGGTATATCTGTTTTGGAGGGAGATGACCTCAGAGGACCCCTGCACTACCTTTCTTCCACTGCTCTGCCTGATGGTCACCCATTCCGTATCTGGCTGTGTAAACTTTGCCATTGGTGTGACCAACTCACTAAACATGCTATTCACGACATCCTCAGCATCGCGGATGCTCCAGTGAGTCCATGCGCAGCTCCAGTGCCACAAGGCGGTCTGTCAGGAGCTGCAGCTGGATACACTTCCTGCACATGTAGTTGTCAGGGACACAAAGTGTCCCCGATTTCCCACATAGCACAGGAGGATCGTGGCACAGGTCTGGGCTCTCCTGCCATGGCTTAACCCTTAAACTAACCTAATTGATAACAATGCCAAAGGCTTCTTACTAAGTTAAACTAATTTGGCAGGGGGATGGGCACCAGGATGCAACATTAGAAAGAGGAAGTAAAGTTCTCAAAGAATAGGGAAAGCACTATAAGTAACAAATAGTATGGTATTGGGTGGGGTCAAAAGCAAGAGGGAAAAAGGATGGTCTAAGATGGGTTTACAGTGTATCTATGTGAACCTACGAAAAGTGTAGTAAACAAGGCAAGTGAGCCGCAGGCACAAATAGCCACATAGGTATATGATGTTGTGGAAATAACAGACTTGGTTCAAAAAAGGGCAGGATTGATTATTAAATATTCCTGGTTATAAAAAAGGTAGTTAAGAAATATAGCAAAGGAAAGATAAGAGGTGGTGTGGCAGTATTGGTTAAGGAGAATGTTAGTGCTGGAGAGGGAGGATATCCTGGAAGGGTCAAGGACAGAATTTATATGGCTAGAGTTAAGAAATGAGAGGTGCCATTACACTACTAGGTGTATTCTATAGACCATCATATATGGGAAAGATATGGAGGAGCAAATTTGCAGAGAAATTAGAGGTGCAAGAACTAGAGTAGTATCAATGGAAGACTCCAACTATCCCAATATTGACTGAGATCGTAATAGTGTAAAAGGCAGAGAAGGGGAAGAATTTCTGATCAGTAGGTTTCTGGCCCAACGAGGGAGGAGGCATTGCTGGATCTGATTCTGAGGAATGAGGGAGGTCAAGTGGAGCAAGTGTCAGTAGGTGAACATTTAGGGGACAGGGAACAATATAGAATAAAAATGTTTGAGGAAGAAGAGGAAGTTAATTTCAATGGGATGAGAACAGATCTGGCCCAGGTAAACTGAAATCAAAGATTGACAGATAATATTGCAATGGAACAATGGGCTGCCTTTAAGAACATAAGAAATAGGAGCAGGAGTAGGCCATGTGGCCCCTGGAGCCTGTCCTGACAAATATATTTAAAAGCTCTTTATCTGAATGCACGCAGCATTCGTAACAAATTAGTTGAGCTGCCGGCACAAATAATTACAAATGGGTATGATCTGGTAGCCATGACAGAGATGTGGTTGCAAGGTGACCAAGACTGGGAACTAAACATTCAGGGGTACTTGACAATTCGGAAGGACAGACAGAAAGGAAAAGGAGGTGGGGTAGTTGTGTTGATAAAAGGATGGAATCACTGCAATAGTAAGAAACGATATTGGCTTGAATGATCAGGATGTTACACAAGAACATAATAGGAGCAGGAGTAGGCCATACGACCCCTCGAGCCTGGTCCACCATTTAATACGATCATGGACTCAGGTCCACTTCCCTGCCCACTCCCTATAACCCCTTACCGGTTAAGAAACTATCTATCTCGGTCTTAAATTTATTCAATGTCCCAGCTTCCACAGCTCTTGAGACAATGAGTTCCAGAGATTTACAACCCTCAGAAGAAATTCCTTCTCATCTGTTTTAAATGGGCAGCCCTTATTCTACAAGTATGCCCTCTAGTTCTAGTCTCCCCCATTAGTGGAAACATCCTCTCTGCAGCCACCTTGTCAATCCCTCAATTTTATATATTTCGATAAGATCATCTCTCATTCTTCTGAATTCCAATGAGTAGAGGCCCAACCTCCTCAGCCTTTCCTCATAAGTTACCCCCCTCATCTCCGGAATCAACCTCGGTGAACCTTCTCTGAACAACCTCCAAAGCAAGTATATCCTTTCGTAAATATGGAAACCAAAACTGTATGCAGTATCCTAGGTATGGCCTCACCTATACCCTATATAACTGTAGCAAGACTTCCTTGCTTTTATACTCCATCCCCATTGCAATAAAGGCCAAGTTTCCATTGGCCTTCCTGATCACTTGCTGTACATGCATACTAACCTTTTGTGTTCCATGCACAAGTACCCCCAGGTCCCGTTGTACAGCAGCACTTTGCAATCTTTTTCCATTTAAATAATAACTTGCTCTTTGATTTTTCTGCTGAGGTGCATGACCTCACACTTTCTAACATTATACCCCATCTGCCAAATGTTTGCCCACTCACTTAGCCGGTCTTTGTCCTTTTGCAGATTTGTGTCATCTCCTCACACATTGCTTTTCCTCCCATCTTTGTATCATCAGCAAACTTGGCTACGTTACACTCGGTCCTTTCTTTCAACGTAGCCAAGTGAGTGGGCAAAAATTTGGCAGATGGAGGATAATGTTGGAAAGTGTGAGGTTATGCACCTCGGCAGGAGAAAAAAAAAGAGCAAGTTATTATTTAAATGGAGAAAAATTGCAAAGTGCTGCAAATACAGCAGGTCCTGGATATCCTGGTGCATGAAACATAAAAGGTTAGCATGCAGGTATAGCAAGTGATCAGGGAGGCCAATGGAATCTTGGTCTTTATTGCAATGGGGATGGAGTATAAAAGCAGGAAAGTCTTGCTATACTTATACAGGGCTTGGTGAGGCCACAACTGGAACACTGCGTACAGTTTTGGTTTCAATATTTAAGAAAGGATATACTTGCTTTGGAGGCTGTTCAGAGAAGGTTGGACCTCTACTCACTGGAATTCAGAATAATGAGGGGTGATCTTATTGAAACATACAAGATTATGGAGGGGGCGTGACAAGGTGAATGCAGAGAGGATGTTTCCACTCGGGAGACTAGAACTAGAGGGCATAATCTTAGAATAAGGGGCCGCCCATTTAAAACTGAGATGAGAAGGAATTTCTTCTCAGAGGGTTGTAAATCTGTGGAATTCACTGCCTCAGAGCTGTGGAAGCTGGGTAATTGAATAAATTTAAGACAGAGATAGACAGTTTCTTAACCGATAAAAGGGGTTTATGGGGAGCAGGCAGGGAAGTGGACCCAAGTCCCAGATCAGCCATGATCATATTAAAATGGTGGAGCAGGTTCAAGGGGCCATATAGCCTACTCCTGCTCCTATTTCTTATGTTCTTTAATATCAACCTCAACTCCACTTTATCTCCAAATCTTGTGATTCCCTTAGACTGCTCCCCCCATCTTTAAAGAGGAAATAGTTCAGGTACAGTCATTGTACATTCCCACTGGGGGAAAAGGCAGGCAACTAAAGTCAGGACTCCCTGGATGATGAAACAGAGAGAGAACATGATGAAGCACTATGACAGATGCCAGGTTGCTAATACAACTGAGAATCAGAATAGATAGATGATATAAAAATTGATAGAGGTATTAGAAAGACTGGCTGTACTTAAAAGTAGATAAATCACCAGGAGCAGATGGGATGCATCCTAAGATGCTAAGGGAATGGAGGGCAGAAATAATGGAGTTACTGGCCATAATAATCCAATCTTCCAGAGAGATGCAGGGGTGGTGCCAGAGGACAGGAGAACTGTAAATGTTATACCATCGTTCAAAAAAAAGTGTAAAGATAATCCCAGCAACTACAAGCCAGTCAGTTTAACCTCAGTAGTGGAGAAGCTTAGAGAAACAGTGATCAGGGACAAAATTAACAGTCACTTGGATAGGTGTGGAATAATTAAGGAAAGCCAGCACCGATTTGTTAAAGGTAAATTATGTTTAACCAACTAGAGCGAGTTTTTTGATCAGGTAACAGAGGGTTGATGAGGGTAATGCGATTGATGTACATGGATTTCCAAAAGACATTCGACAAAGTGCCAACATAATAGGCTTGCCAGCAAAGTTGAAGACCAAGGGACAGTGGTGTGAATGTTTAAAATGTATAGAGACATTGAAGTTGAGAACATGGGAATTGTATAGGGACAGTATAAGCTAGCAAAGAATTCATGGAGGAATAGCCATGACATCTCGGACGCGAGACTGCGAAATGTTACAACACTAACATATTGAAACAAAACCCACAGCTTGCAGAAAAACCTCAAGGTCTTATTAAATCATGTTATTAACCTGAAACATTAACAGAAGGTCTTTGTTTAAAATCAGACCATACTTAGGTCGGCTTATGAGTGGACAAAGGGAAAGAGGGACCAAAAGAGATAGGTTGAACTAGGATGTCACTCTAGCCCTATCTTGTTATCTTTTGCCGAGAATGTATAACTGTTGTCGCTTTACGATGTAACTTCACTTATCCGTAGGGAGTGTGTACGCTCGATCGAGAATGTATATCCACTGTCTGATACGTCTTGCCGGCTGGTAAAATAAAGACTGCTTTGTTCAAAGCACAAGAGGTATTCGACTCAGTAATTTTACTGAACCAGATTGAGAGAAAATAATCTACATTTACAGTGGCAGCATGGATATGAAATTGGCTAAGCGACAGGAAAGTAGTGATGAACGGTTGTTGTTCGGACTGGAGTACGATATAGTGGTTATCCCCAGGGGTCAGTTTTAGGACCACTGCTTTTCTTGATATGTATTAATGAGTTGGATGTGAGTGCACAGGGCACAATTTCAAAATTTGCACCTGACAAAACGTGGAAGTATAGTGAACAGTGAGAAGGAGAGTTATAAACTTCAAGACAACATGGACAGGCTGGTGAAATGGGCAGACACGTGGCAAATGAAATTTAATGCAGAAAAGTGTGACGTGATATTCTTTCTACCAAAATGTGAGGAGAGGACATAGAACCTATATAGTACAATCCTAAAGGGGTTGCATGAACAGAGACACCTGGGGGCATGTGTGCGCAAATTGTTGAAGGTGGCAAGACAGGTTGACAACAGTTAAAAAGGCTTACAGGATCCTGGACTTCATAGAGATGTGTGTACCAAAGTGTGGAAATTATGGGCCCAAGTTTCGGCCTCAGTTGCTCCTGATATTTTGGAGCAACTGGTGTAGAACGGAGTATCTTAGAAATTCAAATTCTCGGCATTTAGTTTGCTCCAGTTCTAGTCAGTTAGAACAGTTTCACTTTGGAACAGAATTTTTTTTTCAAAAGGGGACGTGTCCGGCCACTTACGCCTGTTTTCAAAGTTTCGGCAGTGAAAACTTACTCCAAACTAACTTAGAATGGAGTAAGTGAAGATTTTTGTATGCTCAAAAAAAGCTTGTCTACACTTTAGAAAATCAGGTGTAGGTTACAAATCAGGCATACGGAATGGGAAGGGGGGGGGGGGGGGGTTTAAAAGGAAAGTTTACAAACATTAAATTACTTCAATTTTACAAAAAGAATCAATAATAAATGATAAATACATCAAAAAATTTAATGAAAAATAAATTTAAAAAAAAATAAAACGAAACATTTTCTACTTACTGACTGCAGCACCGGGAGTCCTCCAACAGCATGCTGGGACGGCCCCCCCCCCCCATGTGTCTCTCTCACTGTCGGACAGTCGGGAGGGGGGGGGGGGGAAAAAAAAGAGAGAGAGAGAGAGAGAGAGAGAGAGAGAGCTTAGACTTACCGGATTGACAGGTAGGTGGCGTCAGGAAATCGGTCGGGAGGGGGGGGGGGGGAGGAAAAAAAAAAAAGGGGTCGGTCGGGGGAAACGGAGGTCGTGTCGGGGGTGGTCTGGTGTGGGGGGGGGGGGGGGGAAAGGGAGCGGGAGTCAAGTCGGGTCGGGTCCAGAGGAAGCAGGAGCTGGGCGTGGGAGGCAGCCTTATGCATGCAGCCCCAGTGAGGCCATTCGGCCAGGGCTAGGGGCTGCGTGCTTCGGGCCCCTCCCACACAGTTTTGGGCACCTGGAGCTACTGCACATGCGCACCCACTGTAGTGCGCATGTGCAGAGGTCCCGGCACTGTTTTCAGCGCAGGGACTGAGCTCCGCCCCCAACTGCTCGTGCTGCGCCGCGCCGAGCTGCAAATGAACTGCAGGGAGTCGGAGAATCTGGAAGTTTTTTTTAGGCGCACTTTGTAGCGTGAAAAACGGGTGTCCAGGTCGGGGCTGCGCCATTCTAGGCACGGCCCGAAACTTGGGCCCTATGAACCTGTATAATAAAACATGGGTTCAGCTTCAACTGGAGTACTACGTCCAATTCTGGGCACCACACTTCAGGAAAGATGCGAAGGCCTTAGAGAAGATGCAGAAAAGATGTAAAAATTATTCCAGGAATGAGGGACTCCAGTTACATTGGTAGACCGGATAAGCTGGGGTTGTTCTCCTTGGAGCAGACAAGACTGAGGGGAGATTTGATAGGTGTTCAAAATCATGAAGGGCCTGGACAGAATAGAGAAACTTCTCACCAGCAGAAGGGTCAAGAACCATAGGACACAGATTTAAAGTGATTGGCAAAAGAACCAACAGCGATATAAAAAAAAAACTTAACTCAGCAAGTAGTTGGGTTCTGGAATGCACTGCCTGAAAAGGTGGTGGAGGCAGACTCAATCTTTTTTTTTCCAAAAAGGAAGTTGGATATCTATTTGAAGGAAAAAAAGTTGCAGGACTACAGAGAAAGGTTGGAGTGGGACTAGTTGAGAGTCGGCACAGGTTCAACAGGCTGAATTTTGCATGCTGTAACCTCTATGATTCTAGAGAGAAGAGCAAGGATACCACACAACTCCCATTCATCCTCCAGCAGCCAGCATTATCAAATAGCTTCTAAATATCCTCCCTACTCTGCTGCCTGGAAGTGGTATAAAACCCACGAAACAATTCAAGTCATCTTTGTTGTGATTAGGAGTCAAATAACAAACAGCCATTCCTTCCAGCACACTAAAGACATACACCAACTCTATGGGCCCAAGTTTCCACATGATTTGCGCCTGATTTTTTTTAGGAGCAACTGGTGGAGAACAGACTTTCTTAGAATTTGCAATTCTCCACATATTTTTTTTTCTGCAGTTCTAGTCAGGTAGAACAGTTCTACTTTGGAACAGAATTTTTTCTTCAAAAGGGGGCGTGTCCGGCCACTGACGCCAGATTTGAAAGTTTCCACAGTGAAAATGTACTCCAAACTAAAGTAGAATGGAGCAAGAGAAGATTTTTGTAGAACTGAAAAAACCTGTTCTACACATTAAAAAAATCAGGCGCAGGTTACAAATCAGGCGTTCAGAACGAGGTTGGGGGGGGGGGGGGGGGAGGGAAGTCATTAAATTCTACAATAAATCCTTATTTATACTTATACAAATAAATCCAACCTGAATAAACATTTATAAACAAAGAAAATATTAAATAAACCATCTCCCTACCTGTGTGAAAGTGCTTCAGCCAGTAAGAATGGTGCAGCAAGCCTCACAAAACGAGGGAGGCGACCGAACGCGGGGGGGGGGGAATGGAGCCGTTCCAGAAAGCTGGCGGGAAAGAGAGAAGGCTGCAGGAAGTCTCAGAAATTGCGGAGCCATTTCCCAACAGCAAAAAGGGGGAGGTCGTCAGGAAACGGCTGCCTCAACTTTGAGGCTTCCTGCACCCTTCTCACTGCTACAAGAAGCCTCTGTGCTGATGGCAATGTACTTTTATTAAAAAATGTTCAAAAACTAAACAGCTACAAAGAACTACAAAAATGGCCACGCCAATGTTTTTTTCACACTGAGCATGCGCGAATGCCTCAACGCGCACGTGCAGCGTTGCCGGCAGGAAAAAAAAACTAATTTAAATAGTACCCGCCCCCTCCCACTTACAAAATCGGCGCAAGTGTACGCTCCGCCCCCCCCCTGGGCGCCACGCCAAGCAGACAAGGAGCTGCAGAACGCTCCAGAATCACTAGTTTTTTTTTCCGGCGCCGTTTTAGGCGCGAAAAACAGGCGCCTAGCTCGGAGGGGCGCCCGTTTTTTATCGTGGGGAAACTTGGGCCCTATTACTTATTGAAAGCAGATTTCATTATTTTTAAATAAATGGATGAGTGACAAGGCTCAACTTTAGAAGTCAGTAAAATAAATCTATTTGAATAAAACTTGTCCTACATCCTGTAGCCAATAAAATGATTCTTAACAGTATGTCACTTTATGAAAAGTTTTCAATTATGAAGTTCCATTGCTTCAAGCTGCAATTGTCTACTGACACCCATTAATGAGTGAATGAAGGTGGAATGAGGACCTCAAGAAAATACTAACAGAATAGTGTACATGAAAATTAAAATACTTATTTAAAAAAAAAGAGATGAAGTGCAAAATAAAAATTGTACTAGCAGCTTTAAATACCAACAAAGATAGAAAAATCTGGAATATTTTTGAATTATCTGTATACGCAAAAGCAAATTAGCACTGTTTTTACAATACCTAAAATTACACGGAAAATGTAAAAAAAAACAATTCCCATATAGATTGCTGTGATCTACACCTAGTAATTTCCTTCTCACACTGTCAAAGCAGTTCTCTCAGCTCAATAATTAAATTGCATGCTCATGTCATATGATCAAAATTAGCTCAGACCCCACCCGCCAAAAAAACAGGAAGCAATTCTCAAATCCAAGTTAATTTTCCTGTTGCAAACTAGAAGCTTAAGTATCATATTTCCATCTCAAATCTCAGTTATAATACTTGTGGTTCTGGCACTGTGCTAGCAATTCAGAGCACAAATTTAATAAAAGCTGGTAACTTGTGGGCTAGCATGACCGAGAGGTACCAAATTAACTTTAGTGAACCGGGTAGTCAGCAAAAGAAGCCAGTCACTGACTGCTACATGTGAGTCTCGGCCCAGACTGTTCTAGATGATTGACTCCTGATGCCCACTGAAGATGCCCAATAAGCTACTCAGGTGTGTAACAACCACCACCGTCTTCTCTGCGGTACCAAGGATGGGCAATAAATGCAGTTTACATCCAAATAACTTTAAAAAAAAAGAAGGATCCTTTACAGGCACAGCACAACCTCAATGGTTGATTCACCATTACTTAGTTTCATTACAGAAACATAGGGGTGAATTTCCTCAGTTTCTCCTCTGCAGGTTTGGCAGAAGTCCCATTTATTCATGTAAACAGGATTTCCACCAAACATCTACTGAAGTTAGTGGTAGAGGGGAAAAACCCAAAGGATTTTCATCCCATGGTTACAAGTTATCTTTTCAGGCCACGCACAGAAATGGTGATATTTTGCACCATTAATATCTAAATATTTTATAAGAACATAAGTAGGAGCAGGAGAAGGCCATACAGCCCCGCGAGCCTGCTCCACCATTCAATAAGATCATGGCTGATCTGATCATGGACTCAGCTCCACTTCCCAGTCAGCTCCCCATATCATTTAAGAAACTGTCTATTTCTGTCTTGAATTTATTCAATGTCCCAGCTCTTTGGAGGCAGCAAATTCCAGCTTTACAACCCTCTAAGAAATTTCTCCTCATCTCAGTTTTAAATGGACGGCCCCTTATTCTAAGATCATGCCGTCTAGTTCTAGTCTCCCCCATCAGTGGCAACATCCTCTCTGCATCCACCTTGTCAAGCCCCCTCAATTTTATACGTTCGGTAAGATTATCCCTCATTCTTCTGAATGGCAATGGAGTAGAGGCCCAACCTACTCAACCTTTCCTCATAAGCCAACTCCCTCATCCCCAGAATCAATCGAGTGAACTTTCTTTGAAGTGCCTCCAAAGCAAGTATCAGCATCCCTCAGAATCAAGGAAGACTTGCTTCCACTCCCAGTGAATTCTTTGATGGCTGAACAGATCGATAAGAGAGCCACAGACCCGGTTACAGGTGGGACTGACATTCGTCGACGGAAGGGGTCGGTGTTTTGCAGCGCGCTTCTTCTGCTGCCTGTGCATGGCCTCTTCATGCTCTTTGCGTTGAGACTCAAAGAGCTCAACACCCTCCTGGATGTACTTTTTCCACCTCGGGCAATCTTCGGCCAGGGTCTCCCAGGTGTCGCACTTTACGAGGGAGGCTTTGAGGGTGTCCTTATAACGTTTTTGCTGTCCTCCTTTGGCTCGTTTACCATGAAGGAGCTCCGCATAAAGCATTTGCTTAGGGAGTCTTGTGTACTATGTGGCCTGCCCAGCGAAGCTGATCAGAGTGTGGTCAATGCTTCAATACTGGGGATGTTAGCCTGGTTGAGGACACTGTTGGTGCACCTGTCCTCCCAGGGGATTTTCAGGATCTTGGAGACATTGTTGGTGATATTGTTGGTGATATATCTCCAGCGACTTGATGTGCCTTCTATACATCACCCATGCCTCAGATCCATACAGGAGGGCAGGTATTACTACAGCCCTGTAGACCATGAGCTTGGTGGTAGAGTTGAGGGCCTGGTCTTCAAAACACTCTTTTCCTCAGATGGCCAAAGGCTGCACTGGAGGCGATGTTGAATCTCGCATTACTATCTGCCTTTGTTGATAAGGACTCTCGAGATATGGTAAATGGTCCACGTTGTCCAGGGCCGCACAGTGGATCTTGATGATTGGAGGGCAGTGCTGACAGGCTGGTTGAGGACCTTTGTCTTACGGATGTTAAGCGCAAGGCCGATGCTTTCATATGCCTCAATGAATACATTGACTATTTCCTGGAGTTCAACCTCAGAATGTGCGCAGACGCAGGCATCGTCTGTATACTGCAGCTCAACGACAGAGGTTGGAGTGATCTTGGACCTGGCCTGGAGGCGGCGTAGGTTAAACAGCTTCCCACTGGTTCTGTAGTTTAGTTCCGCTCCAGCGGGGAGCTTGTTGATTGTGAGGTGGAGCATGGCGGCGAGGAAGATTTAGAAGAGGGTTGGTGCGATGACGCAGCCCTGTTTGACCCCGGTCCGGATGTGGATTGGGTCTGTAATGGATCCGTTGGTAAGGATCACGGCCTGCATGTCATTGTGAAGCAGGCAAAGGATGTTGACAAACTGTTGGGGGCGAAACGGAGGAGGACGCTCCATAGACCCTCATGGTTAACAGTGTCAGAGGCCTTTGTAAGATCGAAAAAGGCCATGTACAAGGGCTGGCGCTGCTCCCTGCAATTGTCACGCTGCAAAGATCATGTCTGTTGCGCCTTGTAGGGGACAAAATCCGCATTGTGATTCCGGGAGGAGCTCCTCACCCACAGGGAGAAGACGGTTGAGGAGAACTCTACTATCAGCCACTGGGAAAGTTGTCGCTAGAGAGATTCCCCTGTAGTTGCCGCAGTCGGACTTGTCCCCTTTTTAAAAAAAAGTCACAATCACTGCATCTCAGATCTCTTGGCATGCTCTCCCTCCAGATGAGAGATGAGGTCATGTATCTGCACCAACTGCCTCTCCGCCATACTTTAGCGCCTCAGCAGGGATTCCATTCGCACCCGTAGCCTTGTTATTCTGGAGCTGTTTTATGGCTTTGCCTACCTCGTGCAACGTTGGAGTTTCACCGAGTTGGTGGTGGGTCACGTGCTGCGGGATGGAGTCGAGAACACTCAAGTCAAAGGCAGAGTCTCGATTGAGGAAATCTTCAAAGTGCTCCTTCCATCGGGCCCTGATATCAAGGACACAGAGGCTGAGTGTTTCCCCGTTCTTGGCCAGGAGTGGGGTGGGGCCTTGGGAGTTTGGACCATAGGTGGCCTTGACTGCAGCGAAGAATCCTCGCACATCGTGGCTGTCGGCCAGTTGTTGTATCTCCTGTGCTTTCTCCATCCACCACCTGTTCTTTAGATTCCGGGTTTTTTGTTGGACCTGAGCCGTAAGCCGTCCAATGTTGTTTTGCAGCTCCAGAGTTGTTGCTGGAGTCTCAGAAATGTTTTGCGCTTGCGATCCATTAGTTCTTCGATCTCCTGATCATTTTCATCAAACCAGTCCTGATGTTTCCTGGCTGAGTGACCAAGTGTCTCTTCACAGGCACTGGTTATAAAGGCCTGAAGGGCAGGCCAAGTGTCATCAAGGCACGCTAGATTGGCTGTGAGGCGCTGGCTGTATAGGGCTCTCTAAGTGCCCCAGCATTAACTATTTTGCAGAACTGCTTCTGCTGTCCCCTCTGCTTTGTTAATGTTGATGATGGATCGGATTAGGCGGTGGTCCGTCCAGCAGTCGTCAGCTCCTGTCATGGCACGGGTGATGCGCACATCCTTGCGATCCCTGGCTCGGACGATGACATAGTCAAGCAGGTACCAGTGTTTGAAGCGGCAGTGTTGCAATGATGCCTTGTATTTGTCCCGCTGGTGGAACAGGGTGTTGGTGATGAGGAGTTCATGTTCTAGACATTTTGTCAGGAGTAGGGTACTGCTGGAGTTGGCTTTCCCTACCACCTCTCTGCCAATCACACCTCCCCAGAGAGCTGTGTCTTTGCCGACCCTGGCATTATAATCAACAAGGAGGATCAATTTGTCGCCCGTGGGGATGCAAGACAAGGATGTCTCGATGTTGGAATAAAAACCCTCTTTAGCCTCATCCGTTGCATCGAGTGTAGGGGCGTACGCACTGATGACTGTGGCGCGTTGGTTCCGGGATAGGGTAATACGAAGAGTCATGAGGCGTTCGTTAACCCTACAGGGAGAGTCTTTGAGGCAGTCGACTAGCTCACTCTTGACGGCAAAGCCGACTCCATGAAGGCAGCATTCTGCCTCTGGTTTCCCTTTCCAGAAGGTGGTGTAACCGCCACCATGTTCCTTCAACTGGCCTTCCCCTGCCCGCCGGGTCTCACTTAGGGCGGCGAGGTCAATATCAAAGTGTCCGAGTTCCCGGGCAACTATGGCGGTGCGGCATTCCAGCCTGTTGCTGTTGGGATTGTCCAAGAGTGTCCTGAACTTCATACTGACGCAGTGGAAGATGCCTGTGCGCGAGTGCTTTTAACATGGGGTGGCCACTGCACACCGGCAACCACATGGGCTTAGCTGAACAAGGTCTTGGTCCAGTGGCAAAGGGGTTCAAGACAACTGGAGACCAGGCACTGCTCTATAAGCCTAATTGCCTATGGCGAAGTGTTAGCCACAAGCTCGGCACCAAGTAGCGCCATTGATGATAGATGGCCCGAGTATATCCAAAACAATTATATCCTTTTGTAAATATGGAAACCAAAACTGCACGCAGTATTCCAGGTGTAGCCTCACCAATACCCTGTATAGCTGTAGCAAGACTTCCCTGCTTTTATACTCCATCCCCTTTGCAATAAAGGCCAAGATTCCATTGGTCTTCCTGATCACTTGCTGTACCTGCATACTATCCTTCTGTGTTTCATGCACAAGTACCCTCAGACTATTTTGCTTATAAAAGAAGCAAAAGCTAGTTGATCAGGTTGTCTACCCACACTTTCAACTGCAGAATAAAATAAAAGCAATTGACAAAAATGACTGCCCCCAATATAAATTCACTGCTTAGTTTGGAACCAAGCTAGAAAAAAAAAAAAGGCCCCATAGACTTTTCCATGTTCTATGCCTCTACAGTAATGTGGCCCGACAACTGACTACAACAGACAAACCCAAGTGAATTTTCTGAAGAGGTGACTAAAGTAGGGGAATGTCTATAGATGTTATTTATATGGACTTCCAGAAGGCACTTGAGACGAGATTGTTAACTAAGGAATGGAGTGCAAATTATTGACCTGGTTAGGAAATTGGCACGGGTAGGTGCTCAAATTGCCAGGAGGGGACTAGTGATGTCCTGCAGGAATCGGTGCTGGGGCCTCAACTATTCACAATATTTATTAACAACTTCGATGATGACATAGAAAATCATATATCCAAATTTGGCAATGACACAAAGATAAGCGGCATTGTAGACAGTGTAGATGAAAGCATAAAATTACAAAAAGGGATATTAATAGATTAAGTGAATGGGCAAAACTGTGGCAAATGGATTTTACTATGCAAATGTGAGATCATCTACTTTGGACCTCAAGGATAGAACGGGGTACTTTCTAAATGGTAAAAAGCTAAATACAGTGGTCATACAAAGAGACTTGGGGATTTAGGTACATAGATCATTAAAATTTCATGAATAGGTGCAGAAATTAATCAAAGGCTAATGGAATGCTGGCCTTTATATCTGGAGGACTAGAATACAAGGGGGTAGAGGTTATGCTACAGATGTACAAAACACTGGCTAGACCACACCTGGAGTACTGTGGGCAGTTCTGGGCACATCTTAGGAAGTATACATTGGCCTTGGAGGGTGTGCAGCATAGGTTTACCAGAATTATATACCCAGGCTTCAAGGGTTAAGTTACCAGGAGAGATTACACAAATTAGGGTTATATTCAGGATATTAAGGGGAACAGATAGAGTAGATAGAGAGAAACTATTTCCACTGGTTGGGTATGCTTGGACTAGGGGGCATAGTCTAAAAATTAGAGCCAGACTTTTCAAGAGTGAAATTAGGAAACACTTCTACACACAAAAGGTGGTCGAAGTTTGGAACTCTCTACCACAAATGGCAATTGATGCTAGATCAATTGATAATTTTAAAATCGAAGACCGTTAGCTTTTTGTTAACCAAAGGTATGAAGGAATATGGGCCAAAGGCAGGTGGGTATATGGAGTTCGATCGCAGATCAGTCATGATCTCATTGAATGGCAGAACAGGCTTGAGAGGCTGAATGACCTACTCCGGTGCCCATGGTTTGCGATTTTTTTTTTTAAATCACCCAGCATTCCTGCTTCTACATGAATATGGACTTCAGGAAATTGTAGTGCTCAGACTTAATTGCTACATTCCCCAAAGCTGAAGAGTGACAAATTATCACTTTGCAGATTCACATAACTCGCCTCTAGGGCAAGCTACTCGACATCAATCACAGCACAACTTAACACATCTGGTGAAAACAGGAGAAAAAGACTTCACTGCTACAGTGCAAATATCCTAGTTAGTTTTTAAAGCAATAAAAAAACAAATTAACCAGTTCAGTGATGATTATTTCACCACTCAATTAGAACATAAATAGGAGCAGGAGGTGGTCATCTGGCCCGAGCCTGCTACACCATTCAATAAGATCATGGCTGATGCAATCTTGGCTTCGACTCCACTTCCCTGCCCTCTCCCCATAATCCTCGACTCACTTTTAAAAAAAACACTCAAAAATCTGTATCTCCAACTTAAATATATTCAATGACCCAGCCTCCACAGCTCCCTGGGGTAGAGAATTCCAAAGATTCACACCCCACAGAAGAAATTCCTCCTCATTTCTGTTTTAAATGGGCAGCCCCTTATTCTGAAACTATGCTCCCTAGTTCTAGATTCCCCATGAGGGGAAACATCCTCTACATCTACCCTGTCAAGCCCCATCAGAATCTTATGCATTTCAATAAGATCACCTCATATTCTTCTAAACTCCAATGAGTATAGGTCCAACCTGCTCAACTTTTCTTCATGACAATCCCTTCATTTCAGGAATCAACCTCGTGAACCTACTCTGAACTGCCTCCAATGCAAGTATATTCCTCCTTAAAAAGGAGACCAAAACTGTACACAGTACTCCAGGTATGTTCTCACCAATACCCTGTACAGTTGTAGCAGGACTTCCCTACTTTTATATTCCATCCCCTTTGCAATAAAGACTAACATTCTATTTGCTTTTCTAATTACTTGCTGTACCTGCATGCTAGCTTAGTGTTTCATGTACAAGGACCCCCCAGATCCTGATGTACCGCAACATTTTGTAATCTCTCCACATTTAAAATTATAATTTGCTTTTTTATTTTTCCTACCAAAAAGTGGATAACCTTACATTTTCCCACATTCTATTCCATCTGCCAAATTTTTGCCCACTCACTTAGCCTGTCTATATCCCGTTGCAGATGTGTGTTCCTCACAATTTGCTTTCCCACCTATCTTTGCATCAGCAGCAAATTTGGCTACATTACACTCAGTCCCTTCATCCAAATCATTAATAGATTGTAAGTAGTTGAGGCCCCCCCCCCGCCACCAATGATCCCTGCAGCACCCCACTAGTCACTGTTTGCCATCCTGAAAATGACCATTTATCCCAACTCTCTAACAGAAAACAGTTAGCCAATCCTCTATTGCTACCAGTGCCACGTGCTAATCAGAGTAGAGGGAACAGGATAGTTAGAATAAATACATGGCTTGAGCAGTGGTGCAAGAGGAAGGGATTCAAATTCCTGGGACATTGGAACCAGTTCTGGAGGAAGTGGGACCTGTACAAAAGGGACGGTCTGTACTTGGGCAGGACTGGAACTGATGTCCTAGGGGTAACATTTGCTAATGCAGTTCGTGAGTGTTTAAACTAATATGGCAGGGGGGGATGGGAACCTATGCAGCGAGATAGGGCGAAGTAATATGGAGTCAGAAACAGATGGTAGAAAAGTAAAAAGCAATAGTGGAAGGCCGAGTAAACAAAGGCAAGAAACAAAAAGGGCCACACTACATCAATTCTAAAAGGACAAAGGGTGTTAAAAAAACAAGCCTGAAGGCTTTGTGTCTTAATGCAAGGAGTATCCGTAATAAGTTGGATGAATTAACTGTGCAAATAGATGTTAACGGATATGATGTGATTGGGATTACGGAGACCTGGCTCCAGGATGATCAGGGCTGGGAACTCAACATCCATGGGTATTCAACATTCAGGAAGGATAGAATAAAAGGAAAAGGAGATGGGGCAGCATTGCTGGTTAAAGAGGAGATTAATGCAATAGCTTGGATGGTGTGGAATCGATATGGGTAGAGCTGCAGAACACCAAAGGGCAAAAAACGTTAGTGGGAGTTGTGTACAGACCTCCAAACAGTAGTAGTGATGTTGGGGAGGGCATCAAACAGGAAATTAGGGGTGCATGCAATAAGGGTGTAGCAGTTATAATGGGTGACTTTAATATGCACAAAGATTGGGCTAACCAAACTGGAAGCAATACGGTGGAGGAGGATTGCCTCGAGTGCATAAGGGATGGTTTTCTAGACCAATATGTCAAGGAACCAACTAGGGGGCAGGTCATCTTAGACTGGATGTTGTGTAATGAGAGGATTAATTAGCAATCTCGTTGTGCGAGGCCCCTTGGGGAAGAGTGACCATAATATGGTGGAATTCTACATTAGGATGGAGAATGAAACAGTTAATTCAGAGACCATGGTCCAGAACTTAAAGAAGGGTAACTTTGAAGGTATGAGGCGTGAATTGGCTAGGATAGATTGGCGAATGATACTTAAGGGGTTGATAGTGGATGGGCAATGGCAGACATTTAGAGACCGCATGGATGAACTACAACAATTGTACATTCCTGTCTGGCGTAAAAATAAAAAAGGGAAGGTGGCTCAACCGTGGCTATCAAGGGAAATCAGGGATAGTATTAAAGCCAAGGAAGTGGCATACAAATTGGCCAGAAATAGCAGTGAACCTGGGGACTGGAAGAAATTTAGAACTCAGCAGAGGAGGACAAAGGGTTTGATTAGGGCAGGGAGAATAGAGTACGAGAGGAAACTTGCAGGGAACATTAAGACGGACTGCAAAAGTTTCCATAGATATGTAAAGAGAAAAAGGTTAGTAAAGACAAACGTAGGTCCCCTGCAGTCAGAATCAGGGGAAGTCATAACGGGGAACAAAGAAATGGCAGACCAATTGAACAAGTACTTTGGTTCGGTATTCACGAAGGAGGACACAAACAACCTTCCGGATATAAAAAGGGGTCAGAGGGTCTAGTAAGAAGGAGGAACTGAGGGAAATCCTTATTAGTCGGGAAATTGTGTTGGAGAAATTGATGGGATTGAAGGCCGATAAATCCCCAAGGCCTGATGGTCTGCATCCCAGAGTACTTAAGGAGGTGGCCTTGGAAATTGCAGCTGCATTGACAGTCATTTTCCAACATTCCATAGACTCTGGATCAGTTCCTATCGAGTGGAGGGTAGCCAATGTAATCCCACTTTTTAAAAAAAGGAGGGAGAGAAAACAGGGAATTATAGACCGGTCAGCCTGACCTCAGCAGTGGGTAAAATGATGGAATCAATTATTAAGGATGTCATAGCAGCGCATTTGGAAAGAGGTGACAGGATAGGTCCAAGTCAGCATGGATTTGTGAAAGGGAAATCATGCTTGACAAATCTTCTGGAATTTTTGAGGATGTTTCCAGTAGAGTGGACAAGGGAGAACCCATTGGTGTGGTGTATTTGGACTTTCAGAAGGCTTTCGACAAGGTCCCACACAAGAGATTAATGTGCAAAGTTAAAGCACATGGGATTGGGGGTAGTGTGCTGACATGGATTGAGAACTGGTGTCAGACAGGAAGCAAAGAGTAGGAGTAAATGGGTACTTTTCAGAATGGCAGGCAGTGACTCGTGGGGTACCGCAAGGTTCTGTGCTGGGGCCCCAGCTGTTTACATTGTACATTAATGATTTAGACGAGGGGATTAAATGTAGTATCTCCAAATTTGCGGATGACACCAAGTTGGGTGGCAGTGTGAGCTGCGAGGAGGATGCTATGAGGCTGCAGAGTGACTAGGATAGGTTAGGTGAGTGGGCAAATGCATGGCAGATGAAGTACAATGTGGATAAATGTGAGGTTATCCACTTTGGTGGTAAAAACAGAGACACAGACTATTATCTGAATGGTGACAGATTAGGAAAAGGGGAGGTGCAACGAAACCTGGGTGACATGGTACATCAGTCATTGAAGGTTGGCATGCAGGTACAGCAGGCGGTTAAGAAAGCAAATGGCATGTTGGCCTTCATAGCGAGGGGATTAGAGTACAGGGGCAGGGAGGTGTTGCTACAGTTGTACAGGGCCTTGGTGAGGCCACACCTGGAGTAGTGTGTACAGTTTTGGTCTCCTAACTTGAGGAAGGACATTCTTGCTATTGAGGGAGTGCAGGGAAGGTTCACCAGACTGATTCCCAGGATGGCAGGACTGACATATCAAGAAAGACTGGATCAACTGGGCTTGTATTCACTGGAGTTCAGAAGAATGAGGGGGGATCTCATAGAAACATTTAAAATTCTGACAGGTTAGATGCAGGAAGAATGTTCCCAATGTTGGGGAAGTCCAGAACCAGGGGTCACAGTCCAAGGATAAAGGGTAAGCCATTTAGGACCAAGATGAGGAGAAACTTTTTCACTGAGTGGTGAACCTGTGGAATTCTCTACCACAGAAAGTTGTTGAGGCCAATTCATTAAATATATTCAAAAAGGAGTTAGATGTAGTCCTTACTACTAGGGGGATCAAGGGGTATGGCGAGAAAGCAGGAATGGGGTACTGAGGTTGCATGTTCAGCCATGAACTCATTGAATGGCGGTGCAGGCTTGAAGGGCCGAATGGCCTACTCCTGCACCTATTTTCTATGTTTCTATCCATGCCAACCCCATGAGCTCTTATTGTGTGCCGTAACCTTGTGTGGCACCTTATTGAATGCCTTCCGGAAATCCAAACAAAGACGACATCTACTGGTTCCCCTTTATCCAACCTGCTCGTTGCATCCTCAAAAGAATTATATTCATCTTTATTGTAAACTATAATAAAACAAGTATCATACAAACCTAGGTGAACAAAAAGTTGAAGTCAGTTGACATAACAAATCCACTCTGCTTACCTGAAAAGAGAATTGGCCCGAGTTTGGTCCAATTGCAGCAACAAGTAGTGCATGACAATTTGGAATGCTTCATTGTTTGGTTTGTCAAACATATCCCTGTTTGAAGAATGAAACAGGTGATCATTATTATAGGCTATAACATATGTAGAAATTTCAGGCATGTGCAACAGATCATGTTTTTTTGACAACATTTTCAAAGTGAATCAGTGACAGAATGCAAACATCTCCACCAACAGAGCATCAGATTCACAAGTTGGAAGCTTCAACTGTAACTGAAATTAATTTTCCTTTACTCCTTAATTCTTAATGAGGATTATTGAAAACATGGAAGCAAAGCAATTATATTATCGGTACCAAACCACAAACAGTATGTTATTGTGGCAACAGCAGAGACCTGGGAACTTAATAGTCCTGGCTACAATATATTCAGGAAAAATAAAGGAAAAAGAGGGGCTTAGCAGTATTAATCAAAGATACTGTTTCAGCCCTGAAAAGGCTCACGGGTTTAAAGACAGAATCTATTTAAAAACATAATTAGGAGCAAGAGTAGACCATCCAGCCCCTCAAGCCTGCTCTGCCATTCAATATCATGGTTGATCTTTGACTTCAACTCCACTTTCCCACCTGATCACCATATCCCTTCATTCCCCTAAAGTCCAAAAATCTAGCTCAGCCTTGAATATATTGAATGATTCAGTAGCCACAGCCCTTTTGAGGTAGAGAATTTCCAAGATTCATAACTCTGAGTGTAGAAATTCCTGCTCATAGCAGGTCTACTCCTTATCTGGAGACTATGCCTCCTAGTTCTAGACTCTCCAGCCAGGGGTAACAACCTCTCAGCATTTACCCTGTCAATCCCCCTCAGAATCACACGTTTCAATGAGATCATCTCTCACCTACTCAATCCAGTGAACCTTCATTCCACCATCTCTAGAGCAAGTATATCCTTCCTCAAATAAAGGAGGCCAAAACTGTACAATACTCCAGGTGTGGTCTCATCAAAGCCCTGTACAATTAAAGCAAGACTTCCTTACTCGTGTACTCCAACCCCTTTGCCTCCTTAATTATTGCTGTACCCACATGCTAGTTTCCTGTAGGCAAACAAACACCAATATTGTTTTTCTATTCTTCCTACCAAAAAGTGAATGTAATTTCTCACCTTTTTAAAAAAATATTCTGCTTTTCCATTCTACCAGGTCACACTTCTCATTATACTCCATCTGCCACCTTATTGCCCACTCACTTAACCTGTCTATGTCCCTTTGCAGGCTCTGTGTCCTCCTCACAATGTACTTTCCCACCTTGCTTTGTATCGTCAGCAAACTTAGATATATATTACACTCGGTCCTTTCATCCAGTCATTAATATAAATTGTAAATAGGTGAGGCCCAAGCACGTTGCCTTGTGAAACCCCATTAGTTACAGCCTGCCAATCTAAAATTTACCCATTTTTCCCTACTCTCTTGTTTTCTGTCAGTTAACTAATCCTCTCCATGCTAATAAATTACCCCCAACCCCATGAGCCCTTATCTTGTGCAACAACCTTTTTTGTTCTTTGAGGATGTAACAAGTAGGTTGGATAAGGGGGAACCAGTGGATGTGGTGTATTTGGATTTCCAGAAGGCATTTGATAAGGTGCCACACAAGAGGACACTGCACAAGATAAATGCTCACAGGGTTGGGGGTAATACATTAGCATGGATAGAGGATTGGCTGACAGAAAATAGAGTTGGGATAAATGGGTCATTTTCCAGTTGGCAAACAGTGACGAGTGGGGTGCAGCAGGGATCGGTGCTGGGTGCTCAACTATTTACAATCGTTATTAATGACTTGGATGAAGGGACAAAGTATAATGTAGCCAAGTTTGCTCAAGATACAAAGACGGGTGGGAAAGCAATTGTGAGGAGGACACAAAAAATCTACAAAGGGATATAGACAGGCTAAGTGAGTGGGCAAAAATTTGGCAGAGAGAGTATAATGTGGGAAAATGTGAGGTTATCCAATTTGGTAGAAATAATAGAAAAGCAAAATTATAATTTAAAATGGAGAAAAATTGCAAAATGCTGCAGTACAGAGATCTGGGGGTCCTTGTGCATGACACACAAAAAGTTAGTATGCAAGTACAGCAAGTAATCAGAAAGGCAAATGGAATGTTGGCCTTTATTGTAAAGGGGATAGAGTATAAAAGCAGAGAAGTCCTGCTACAACTGTACAGGATATAGATGAGGCCACACCTGGAGTACTGTGTACAATTTTGGTCTCCATATTTAAAAGGAAGGATATACTTGCATTGGTGACAGTTCAGAGAAGGTTCACTAGGTTGATTCCGGAGATGAGCGGGTTGACTTTTGAGGAAAGTTTGAGTAGGTTGAACCTATACACATTGGAGTTCAGAAGAATTGAGAGGCGATCTTATCGAAACATGTAAGATAATGAGGGGGCTTGACAAGGTGGATGCAGGAGATATTTCCACTCATAGGGGAAACTAAAACTAGGGGACATAGTCTTAGAAAAAGGGGCCGCACATTTAAAACAGACGAGAAATTTCTTCTCTGAGGGTTGTAAATCTATGGAATTCTCTGCCCCAGAGAGCTGTGGAGGCTGGGCCATTGAATATATTTAAGGCGGAGATAGACAGATTTTTGAGCGATAAGGGAGTAAAGGGTTATGGGGAGCGGGCAGGGAAGTGGAGCTAAGTCCATGATCAGATCAGCCATGATCTTCTCGAATGGCAGTGCAGGCTAGAGGGGCCAAATGACCTGCTCCTGCTTCTATTTCCTATGTTCCTATTGTCCAAATGTACTATATCCACCGGTTCCCCTTTATCTGCCCTGTTAGTTAGATCCTCAAAATGCTAATGAAATTATTAAACACAATTTCCCTTTCACAAAACCATGCTGATTGACTATGATTTTCAAACTGACCCATTACCACTCCCGTAATAACGAACTCTAGAATTTTCCTGACAACTGATCTCAGGCTAACTGGCCTGTAGTTGCCAGTTTTCTCTCTCCTTTCTTAAACAGTGGGGTTACATTTGCTACCTTCCAATCCGCTGGGACCATTCCCGAAGCTTGGGAATTTTGAAAGATACACTATCTCTGCAGCCACCTCTTTTAGAGCCCTAGGATGTAGGCCGTCAGGTCCAGGGAATTTATCAGCTTTTAGTCCCATTAGTTTCTCAAGTACTTTTTCCTCTACTGATATTAATGTTCCCCACTCTCATTCGGCCCTTGGTACCCCACTTTTTTGGTATGCTTTTTGCATCTTCTACTGGTGAAGACTGGTGCAAAATATTGTTTAAAATCTCTGCCATCTCCTTAGTCCCCACTATAATTTCTCCTATAAATCAGCCTCTAAGGAATCAACTCTTACTTTTTCTACTCTTCCTTTACATATTTGTAGAAGCTTTTTCAATCTTTATATTTCTTGCTAGTTTACGCATTCTATTTTCTCCCTTTATCAATTTTTTGGTCATCCGTTGCTGGTTTCTAAAGCTCTCACAATCCGCAGACTTGCTACTATTCTTCCCAACATAACATTATTCTTTTAATCTAATACTATCCTTAACTTCTTTAGTTCGGCATGGATGGATCACTTTTCCCGTGGAGTTTTTATTTCTCAATGGAATTTGCATTCGTTGAAAATTTTGGAATATGTTTAAATGTTTGCCACTACTTATCTACTGTCATACCTTTTAATTCAAGTTCCCAATCTACCTTAGCCAACTCACCCCTCATAACCATGTAATTGGCTTCATTAAGTTTAAGACTCTAGCTTCGGACTGAAGTATGTCACTCAAACTTAACGTGAAATTCTATCATATTATGATCACACTTCCCCTCCTTTACTGAGATTAATTTTTCCCCCTCTACAATTAGTAGTCAGAGGGAACTTAATTAAGTAAAGTTAAAACCATAAGCAAAGCTGAAAGTAAAAACAGAAAAGACACATGCTGAACACAGGGAAACTGTTGTTAGAACATTGAGACTTAGCAAGGGTCGTGGTTGAAGTCAAAAGAACATTGAGGAATATAAATCAGCTTATAACAGAAAAAAATAGTTGGACTAGGTTGGAGACATTAGTCAACAAAAAATAAACTCCAAGGCTAGGATAGGTGTCACATGGAGTGGGAGGAGATAACAGGAAACAAAGGAGGATTGAGAACATCCCAGCTGGTTGAGGGCAAATAGGCCAAGGCGGGGGGCGGGGGGAAAAGAGAGAGAGTTCGCAGACATGAAAATGATGCGGCACGTAACTAATCAGATAAAGGGCGCACAGGGGGATGCATCAAAACTGTCATTATAATTGTATTAACCAATGTAATCGTAGTAGGTAGGCGAAAATTTGTGAAGCGTCAGAGAAACAACAAATGGAAAACTTCCACGCAGAACTTGATGATTTTGTATGTATGTTCACTGTATAAAGACAGTGACCAGATGATTGTTCAGTGAGAGTGGGGGTGTATCCAGTTGCGGAACTGGTGAGAGCCATTTCTCCCTTGATTGATCGAGCAAAATAAACTCTTTTCTCTATATTCAGGCTTTTGTCGAGTGTTATATTTAAATACTCCACAACATTAATTTCATGACATATTGTTCTAGGAAACTCTCGAATGCATTCCATGAACTCGTCCTCCAGACTAATTTAGCCAATTTGATTTGCCCAGTCTATAAGGTTAAAGTCTCCCACAATTATTGCATTATCTTTGTTACAAGCTCCAAATATTAGTTGATTAACACTCTGTCTAACAGTATAGGTGTTGAGGGGCCTATAACCTCCAATCTTTCTTCATGGCTAAACTTCTCTAGTCCAGGCAACATCCTCAAATCTCCTCTGTACCCTCTTTAGTGTAATCACATCTTTCCTGTAATGAGGTGACCAAATCTTTCCTGTAATGAGGTGACCAAATCTTTCCTGTAATGAGGCGACCAGAACTGCACATAATATTCTAGTTGTGGCCTAACTAATGTTTTATACAGTTCAAGCATAACCTCCTTGCTCTTGTATTCTATGCCTCAGCTAATAAAGGCAAGTATTCTGTATGCTTCCTTAACCACCTTATCTACCTGGCTTGCTACCTTCAGGGATCTGTGGACATGCACTGCAAGGTCCTTTTGTTCCACTACACCTCAGTGTCCTACCATTTAATGTGTATTCCCTCGCTTTGCTAACTCTCCCTAAATGCATTACCTCACACTTTTCCAGATTTAATGCCATTTGCCATTGTTCTGACCAGTTTATTGTTATAAGAACATAAGAAATAGGAGCAAGAGTAGGCCATCTGGCCCCTCAAGCCACTTTCCTGCCCGCTCCCCATAACCCTTGATTCCCCATATCAGAAATCTGTCTGTCTCCCCTTTAAATATATTCAGTGGCCCAGTTCATTGGAGGGGGGGGGGGGGGGGGGGGGGCGAGGTGAGGGGAGGAGAGGGGAGATGCAGGGGGAGGGAGGGATAGGGGGGCAGGGTGGGGGGACAACTTCATTTCCTCAGAAGATTGGAAAACATCAACTATTCAACAGGAAGCTTTGACTGATAGCAATGCATCCTTCCACTGTCAGATCTGAATATTGCTTGTTTCAACCAATTATAATAGTATTGGCGAGTGTGTTTATGTTGCACGTACATACACATGTGTGCAAGAGTACTTGTAGTTACGTGTACCAAGGTAGGTGGTGGCAGCGGCCTGGGAGCAGCGTGGAGGCATGCCACATCAGGCAGCAGCGCGAGCTGGGGCAGGAGTGATGTCATCAAGGTCCAGGTCATTGATTGGAGAGTGGGCAGATACAGCAGGAGCGGCGAGACTGTGGAGGGATGTGATCGGGGCACAGGGGAGGTGAGAGTTCGGGGCCAGGGGCAGCACGAGCCAGCCCACACTGCGATGTGTGCGCACTAGGTCCGTGCAGCAGAGCAGGTCTCAAGTCGTCTTGGATAACCCTTGCCACTGGACCAACACCTAGCTCTGTCAAACCCGTGTGGTGGCCGGTGCGCAACAGCCACCACAAGTTTAAAAAAAAAAAATCCACGCACAGGCACCTTCCAACCTTCAGAATATAGTTCAGGACCAGGAATATTAGGTCCTTCATTAAAACACCTATGAACTCATCTTTTTTGGCATGGAAAGAAGTCATCCTCATCTCGAGGGACTGCCTATGATGATAATACTAACCCCACTAGTATTTTCTCCCCCTTGTTATTTCTAATCTCCACCCATACCGGTTCTATTTCCTGATCTTCCGAGCCAGGATCCTGTCTCCCTACCATCAGTAAGTCATCCTTTATTATCAGGGCTACCCGCCTCCTTTCTATTCTGCCCATCTTTTCAAAACATCAAGTACCCATGAATATTTAGTTCCCAACCTTGGTCACCTTGTAACCACGTCTCTGTAATGACTATTAGATCAATTTATCTCCATTTGTGCCACTAATTTGTCTATCTTGTTACGAATGCTTTGTGCACTCAGATGGAGAACCTTAACTTTAAACCACTATTCCCTGATTTCACCTTATCCGCTTTTACTGTTAAACTCTGTCTCTTCCTATTACTCTGCTTATCTTTACCCAACTCGCTACACTGCTCCATTGGCTTGACCTTTTCCTTCAGATTTCTAAATTAGGAGCAATATTGTAGTAATGTAATAATAATTTAATTATCATAGTATAGACAGCAAAAATAATAATGTGAAGGGCAAAGAGGGGGAGTGATTCCTGAAAGGTGCACAAGAGAACTTTGTTAATCAATAGTTCCAGCCCAACAAAGGAAGGAAGGAGTGCTGGATCTAGATCAGTGGAATGAAGTGGGGCAAGTGAAGCATGTTTCAGTGAAGAGCATTTGGGAAACAGTGATCACAATCATTAGATTTAAGAGTAGTTATGGAAAAGGATCAAACGTAAAAAATGTTCAGCTGAAGGAGGGCTAATATCAATGAGTTGAAAGGGGATCTTCTCCCAGTGGAATAGTCAAAGATTGGCAAGTAAAATAGTAAATGGACAATGGGAGGCCTTCAAAGGAGATGCTTTGGGTACACACCAGATATTTCCTGGTGTGGTAAAGGAAGGGCACCCAAAGTTCGAGATTAAAATGAAACAGAAAAAGAAAGCTTATGATAAATATGAACTTCATAATATAATAGAGAACCAAGCTAAATACAGAAAGTGCACAGATGAACTGAAAAAGAAAACAAAAGGCCCAAAGAGTGTATAAAAATACATTAGCATGCAATATAAAAAGGAACACTAAAGTCCTTTAAAAACATATAAATAGTAAAAGTATAATCAAAGGGCAAGGTTGATTGGGGTCCAAAAAGGAGATCTTCTTGAGACAAAGGGCATGGCTGAGGTACTGAATGAGTATTTTGCAAATGGATGGTGCCACAGTGAAGGAGGAGGTAGTAGAGATATTATTATACAGATGCAACGTTGAAAATGCAGAGTTCCAGAATGTTCGAGACCGATCGGTGTTAGAGTCGACCGGAATCTGTAAAATGTTCCGGAATTCAGACCCACCGACCTCACCTCGGGGCCTCCTCGCCAGCAGGGCCCCCTCAAACAGCTCCACCATGAAGGGGACCGAAATCTGGAAATACCCAAACCTGGGCTCGGTTATTTCCGGATTCGTGATGTCAGAAAGACAATCGCAAAAGCCCAGAATGGCCTCAGTCCAGAGGGTTCTGGATTCTCGATGCTGTACCTGTATAGGATAAAAATAGATGAGAAGTATCCAGAAACATCTGTGGTTCAGCATTAGTTGGGTCTTTTTTTTTTTAATTATAAGGTCGTGTCTCCCCTCCCCCCCCCCCCCACCCCCAAGGGTAGTTCGAAACAAGATGGAGGCAGCTGTCAGGTCCCGTCCCCAAATTTACACATTTTCTGTGTGCATGCACAAATCTATTCAATCCAGTTGCAGGGTGTGATGCAGTTGGGACCAATGATCTGGAAGCATTCTGCATGCGCAGCATTTAGTCGTTGTCTGCAATCACTCCTCACTGAACAGCGCGGGGAACCGGGACACCACCCACGCCGGGACGGATACCAAACCATGGGTGTATCCTGATTAGTGTCCCAGACTGGAGATGCACAACTTTTTGCCAATTTTGTATTAACCAGCCTTTAGCTTCTAACTCATGGGTGATCAGATCTTTACCAGAATATCCCCCATTACACCCCGACGCAGATGCTGTTGGACGGGAGGATTAAGGACGGGACAGTGAACAGTGCTAGAATCACTCGCTGGACCCTCCTCCTCTCCGAAATGACTTTAAAGGTCAAGGGCCTCTGCGAGCCTAGGCTCGCAGCAAATTTAATTTATCCAGGGCAGCCGCATAGATGCTCTGTGGAGGGGGTATGGGACATCAACTTTGGATTTCGGGCAGGGATACACCCCACAGGCCGCGGGATCTATGGGCTGCGGAGTTTGGGATGCCAAGGCAGGGATTGCCTTGGCTCTTAAACTCCCATGCACCCAGAGTGCCCAGCAGGCGGAACTCTCGGCGGTGATGTATGTGGTCACTCACCCAAAGGAATTCCCTACCCCATACACGATTTGCTCGGACAGCATGTTCACTTGCAATTCGTGTACAGAGTATCTGGCGATTTGGTCACGCAGGGGGTACACCTCTGCGGATGGGAAGCCCCTTGTGATCAAACCCCTGCTAGAAAAGATCGTGGCTGCAGTGGGAGAAACCGGGGATGTATATATCCACAAGGTAAAGGCCCACTCCAAAACTGAGCCACGGGGGGAAGGTAACCAGCAATCAGACCTGCTGGCAAGGGAAGGTGCTCGTACAGGTCGCCCATGGAACCCATACAAGGCAGGCAGGATAGCAGCAGCAAGAAGCAAGCCAGAGGCACAAGGGAGCGTAGGGGCGGCTGCGGCCCCGGACCTTAAAGTAGTCCAGATGCAGGATCCGGTCCTGAAGGCTGCCTTGGCTGCTATCAAAAAGGGGGAAAAGGTGGAGGGCCCATACAGTGCTGCAGATATTGCTGTGCGGGAAGGAATGTTGTTTAAAGGGGACAAATGGGTAGTGCCGCCACAACACCAGAGGGAATTCCTTCAGCTGGCCCATGAGGGTCCAGGTGCGGGACACCCTGGGCCGGAATCTACCTGGCAACGGGTAGAAAAGGCAGGGTGGTAGCCAGGCTTCCGGGAAGACGTCCGCAACTTCTGTGCGGGCTGTCTGGTTTGTGCTATGGGACACGTCAGGCGGGTAGAGGGACCGTGGCAGTCGATCCAGATCAACTACATCGGACCCCTACCGGCCGCCCAGGGAGGTTATAAATACTGCCTCGTTCTGGTGGATGTGTTTTCCAAGTGGGTGGAAGCCTTCCCTTGCCGAACAGCTAGGTGGGGACTGCAAAAATCCTGGTGAGGGAGGTGTTCTCTCGGTCTACCTCAAATCGTGGAGTCCGACCGGGGAAGCCACTTCACCTGCCAGATGATGCAGGCCACCCTAAAGGTGCTGGGGATAAGAGCCAAATGGCATGTTGCCTACAACCCTCAGTCCTCAGGCCCCGTAAAGCGCCTGCGCAAGGAGACGGGAGACTCACCGAACAAGTGGGTGGAGGTCTTACCATTGGTCCTCATGGGAATCTGGGCCAGTCAAAGAGCACAGGGTACTCACCCCTTGAGCTGATGAGGGGCCAGATCATGAGAACCCCAGTGCATGTGTTGCCGCTGGTTCTCACCGAAGGGCAGCTTCGAGGGGTGAACCGGGACCGCTTCGTCAGGAATCTGTTTGAACAGCTTCAACAGAGTCACTGGCAGGTGGCCAACAACATGGGTAACAGCACCATGCCAATCGGCTGCTGCTGGAACCCCATAGTCACCACAATTGGAAGGTGGGCGACCAGATGATGGTGAGAAGCTTCGCCCGGGTCGGGGTATTTGAACCACTGTATATGGGACCATACAGCATAGTCGACAAGGCTAGCCCTATGGTCTATGCGGTTCAATTGCCTCACCGGGTGAAGTAGTATCACATTAATCAGTGTAAATTGTTTGACCTCAAAAGAGGTAAAAAACAGAGGGGATGAGCAAGGGAAGGGAATCAGGCACTGGGGAAAGAACAGGCCCCGGTGGATTTGGAGGCTCCGGAGGAGGCAGCGGGCCCCGAAGCTCTACAGCCGGGGCTGGTTCACTGCTCCAGTAAGGCTATCCCACCACTGGGTAGAGGTTCCCAGCCCACTAACAGAAGTAGGGAGAAAGGCTCTACCATTAGCAAGGTCCAAGGGGAAGCTGAACCGCCCATGGTGGATCAGCTGGGGCTAGCCCAAGAGGTGGAGTAGATAGCATTGCAGCCCATAATGTGGGACTCTGCACCGACAGTAAGGAGGAATAACAGAGTGCCACAGCCCAGGGCGCCGTGGTCCCCTGTTTACTTAGCTCCCCGTCCCAGACCGAGAAGGCGAAAGACAACAGGGAGGGTGCTCTGTTGCGCTAGCAAGGGTCTCCCACCGATTATCCGGGGCTCGAGAGGGCCTTGGAGGGCAGCACAAGACTCATTAAGGGGGACTTTACGAGCCCCTCAGCGGAGAGCATCCTGGTCCCCAGGGTACAGTCAGCCGAGTGGTCAATGACCCCTGTACAGTGACAGGATGTAGCCACCCGGGGACGGGTGGCAATGTATATATTTTCCTTTCCTGTTTTGTTACTTTGTGTTGTGTGCAAATGTGTTTAGGTAAGGCAGCGACGGTTGGGTACAGCATTTTATGTTCAGAACATGTTAAGTGGGCCGAGCCTGGAGAGGTCTCTCAAGGAAAGGCCATGTTCTTCTTGCCTTTCAGATGTCAACACCTCCCTGCTGGACATTAGTGATGCTGGTATCGCTAAGGATCTGCACCGGGTACCGAGGGGACACCGAGGACTCCCTGGTTTTCGGATGCTCCGGGGGCAGAGCGCCGACGGTGACCACAGGGGAAGGAACTCCGGCGGCAGATGTCCGGGTCACTTACTCCCACGAGGGGAGATTGCCTGAGTGGTTGGGATCGAACTCCACCAAGTACTCCAACCATAAGGACTTTACCTACGGAGAGGCCTCCATCCCCTGCCCGGAGATCACTGTGGCCACTTCCAGAGTGAGAGTGACAGAAGGCAGGAAGGTATGCCTAACTTGCCAAGGGGACATACCTCTGGGACGGTGGTGGTGGCGGCTCAGAAAGCTCGAGGGACGTGGGAGACCGACACGCAGACTGGGAACATCTGGATAATGATACCTACCGAACCATCGTGGGGTCATCTGGCGGGGTCACGGTGTGTTGGGAGAAATGGTGGGCGTACAACCAAGGAATTTATTTGTGTATGTGGGGATCCACTCGCGTATGTTCAGAGGGGGTCTCCGTTGCTTTCTATAGGTGGTGGCAGGATGTCGGGGATGGGTTGGTATGGGATCGCAGCAGGGAGGCATGTGTGACCCCCCCAATCCCCGGGTACCAGTAAATGCCAGCGAACTTGTAGTTCGGGAAAGAAAACCCCCACCCACGGCCAAGCCCACCGCCCCACACGGGTGCCCGACAACAACCAGAGGGCCGGGGAATGGTTTAGTGTTGGTCCCTACCGAGAAACTACTTTATCAGGCGGTACAATACGCAGTGGCATCAGTGGTGCTAAATCTGACAGTGCCTACCTACGTGGTGTCCCCGGGAAACCGAGCTGTTATATCAGGCTCTGCTGCGGGAGATGTTCCAGAAGTTCTATGAACTGGACTTCGGGGATGTCAAAGTGACAGGACTTGTATAAACAGTGGGATAGGGCTGAACTGGGCAGGCAGAGGCGTGGCACTTTAAATGACATTTTCACGTGGTTTAACACCAGGACGTCCGCCATAAACAGTTTGGATAACATGCAGCTGGCCCTCCAGATAAATGGGTTAAAGAATCAGCTGCGCAAAATCCTGGGGGACGAGAATACTATAGTGGGATCCGCACTCCACGAAGAGGTGACAATGACAGTTCACTTAAAAGGAGATTATCTCTCAATTGGAGGCACAGGCCAGGGCTGTACACGCCTTGATTCGGGAGGATAGAAACCGCCTCCGATCAAGCTGCCCAAAATGAGGTGTGCATGCTCTATGGGGCCTGGTTGCTGGGAGAGGGACGGAGTAACCTCGAGGATCTGAGACAGGAACCAGTCCCCTTCTGGATCAGCAACCAGCACTTAGTAGCACTGCACCCTTATGATAATATTTTGAGTCCTTGCCAACTTCGTGTAACGTCGGAAGCCTACCCGGTACCGGTGGACTGTGAAATGTCAAACCATACCATCATGGGTGTGGTGGTCAGGATGCCCGTGATGGGGGCGTCCCCACGACCAGCACTCCTGTACCGAGTGGAGAATGTGGGATTCATTCGTGGAGGGGTGCCTGTTCGATTCCAAGAGGTCCCACCTTATGTCACAATGTGGGAGCACATTGACAGGTACAGACCTCTCGGGTTGTCGGAGCAGGGGAGCACAGGTAATCCTGTGCCCCCAGCACTTGAACACTTTTGCAAGGCCACAATGCGGGTTCAGCACTGCTGGGGCAGAGCCTATCAATTGCACAATGGAGGTAATGGCCCCTAACCACATGCCTCCACAGGTAGCATATGTAGGTGGTGGGACATATTGTGTCACCACAAGTGCCCAACGGTATGAACACGAACCAGGAAGGTGGTGTCCAATACCATACAGCAGCTTTTGCTTTAAACCCAGGGCAGAGGTTCAAGTGGCACACACCAGAATCACACCCACCCCTGAACCTTCCACGATTCACCTCACGGTACAAAACAACCTCAGCCACCTACAACAATATGTCGCCCATTTTGGCTATCCCATTGCCCCACTACCTGAGAAACTTAAAGCCCTCCTCCAGGCAGTGGATTTGTCTCAAACATTTTTACACCATGGAGCAGAAAACTGAAATTCTAGCAGGGGAAGATTACCCAGATTAAACCCCCAGTGGGATTTGGGGATACAAGCAGACATACCTGCATGGATCCGGGTGGGATCGCATGCCTTAGTAATCGGCCAACTCCTGATTGTAGCATATCTGCTAATTACAAGCTGTAAGCTCAGGAGAAAAAGACAAAGAAAGCAGTTCCTCAGGCTACTACACAGACAGGAGAGCCGTTGCTAAACACTCGAGGCGTGTAAACAAAGCTTGACCGCAACACTTAGGCGGTTTTGTTATTCCCAGGGATGACTGTGTTTTCATACATGGCCCCTGGGGGTTTTGCAGGGCAGGTTTCTTTGTTTTACGGTTAAGACTGAAATGAGACTCAATGTACAATTACTGCTGTAACCTTAAGTACATATATGTATATTGCTGTCATATATTGTAACCTGTTGGATTGTGTGTTTTGTACCGCGTTAAAAGGAATTACGATATATATCGATGGGATCAGTTTAGAGTTAAACTGGGGAAAGTTGGGCAATTTGGGAGACCTAGGGTTTTCTCACCACCCTGAACTTTGACACACTCGAGTGGTGCCTGACTGTGTCAGATGGGGGATCATGTAGGGGAGGACGAAAACCCCCTCATTTTACCCAGAAGGAAAAGGGCTGTGGGATCGGTCTGTGCTGTGAATTGAAACCGAGACGGTTTGACCTTGGCAGAGCAGTGATTGGACGGGGGGAGGACACCGGAGGGCCAATTGTGGGACAGAGTCAGCCCGAAGCATGGGGCTTTCAAGCCAATGGGAGAGTACTTGCTCGAAAACTGTGGGACGGACTCAGCCATTATCGGGCTATTGTCTTCCCCATGTTTACACTATGGAAGGAAATTATGCAGACCTTCAGAAAACTAGGGAACCCAAAACAAACCAAGGGCCTACACAATGGCTACAGGAGGCCAAGACAATCAACACCCACTCAAACCTTGAGTAGGTTAACATCAGTGGAAAAAACCCGCAATAATCTAAAACTGCTGCATTTTTCAAAATCACAAAGCCCATCAATGGAAAGAATCGATTTCAGCAAGAGAGGCGGACTGGATAATCTGGCTATAAAAAAGGGGTTTCTGATGTAGTGTGGGTGGTTCCCTGCCCTCGTGATCCAACAACCAGCAAGCCTCTTGACACTGAAGGAAAACCAGTCCGAAGATAAAAGAAACAAACCACCAGACTGCAGAAGGCACAGTAGTGAGTATAACCTCTGGTCCCCGGAACGCCCAACTCAGTTAGGCCAGGAAAGGAGAGAGGTTGGGCACTGTACTGCTAAACTTGTGTAAATATTTTCATTGTGTCCGTTTAGTGGGATTGTTTTGTTGGTGTATTGCTGTTTGTTGAGATACACCTTGTCAAATAAATTGGAAGCCTAAAGTTCCTCTTGGAATCATCTTGTCTCAGTTCTATTGTATTACATCTCCTGATCGTGAGTCTTATGTCAGAACAGTGTAAGGGAAGCTAGGAGCGCCTCGAAAACACTCAACTGTGTGTCACAGGCTAGGGAAGAAGGGGTTAGGAGTGTTTGACACTCACAGGTGCCTCACAGGCTAGGCATAAGCTGTAGGGACACACAAGTCTCAAAACCCCCTTCATAAGCTGTGGACACAGTCTCTCCAGGGGTGCTCTTGCAGCACTCAGGGTACCTCACAGGCCAGGCATAAGCTGTGAGGGCAGAAGCCCAGAGAAAGAGACACCCAAGGCGCAACAACACTCCCCGAGAACCCCTTACAGATGTGTTAAGGGAAGGTCTTGACTAACATGATCGAACTTTTGGAGGAGATAACAAGAGAGTCGATGAGGATAGTACATTTGAGGTTGTGCATATGGATTTTAGCAAGGCTTTTGATAAGGTCCTACATAGCAGACTGGTCACAAAAGTAGAAGCCCATGGATTCCAAGGCAAGTAGCAAGTTGGATCTAAAATTGGCTGAGGCAAGAAGCAAAGGGTAATGGTTGATGGGGGTTTTTTTACTGGAAGGCTGTTTCGGGTAGGGTCCCGCAGGGCTCAGTACTAGGTCCAAAAGCAAAATACTGCGGTTGCTGGAATCTGGAATAAAAACAGAAAATACTGGAAATCTCAGCAGGTCAGCAGCATCTGTGGAGAGGAAGCAGAGTTAACATTTCGGATTGATGGCCCTTCGTCAGAACTGGAGTGTTCGGATCTGTTCTTTCCAAACATTCCACATCTGTACTAGTTCCCTTGCTATAGCTACTACATTTCAAAAGTACTTTATTGGCTGTAAAACATTGAGACGTCCAGTGGTTGTGAAAGGCAAGTCTTTCTTGAATGTAGGGAGTATGATTAAGAAGTTTACAGATGATACAAAAATAGGCTGTGTGGTTGATAATGAAGAAGAAAGCAGAAAGAGATCAATGAACTGGTCATGTGGGCAGAACAGTGGCAAATGGAATTCAATCCAGAGAAGTGACATAATGCATTTGGAGAGGGCTAACAAGGCAAGGGAATACACATTACATGATAGGACACAGGAGGTGTAGAGGAATAAAGGGACCTTGGAGTGCAGGTCCACAGATCCCTGAAGGTAGCAGGCCACATAGATAAGGTGGTTAAGGCAGCATACAGAATACTTGCCTTTATTAGCCGAGACATAAAATACAAGAGATGGGGGTTCTGCTTGTACTGTATAAAACACTAGTTAGGTCACAGCTAGAGTACTGCACACAGTTCTGGTCACCGCATTACAGGAAAGATGTGATTGCACTGGAGGAGGTACATAAGGGATTTACAAGAATGTTGTCTGAACTGGAGAATTTTGGCTATGAGGAAAGATTGGAGATGTTTTCTTTGGAACAGAGGAGGCTAAGGAGACATTGAAGTGTATAAAATTTGAGGGGCCTGGATAGAGTGGAAAGGAAGGACCAGTTTTCCTTGGCAGAGGGGCCAACAACCAGGGGGCATAGATTTAAAGTAATTGGTAGGAGGTTTAGAGGAGATGAAGGGAAATGTCTTCACCCAGAGGGTGGTGGGGGTCCAGAACTCACTGCCTGAAAGGGTGGTAGATGCAGAAACCCTCACCACATTTAAAAAATACTTGAGTGTGCACTTGATGTGCCATAACCTACAGGGCTACGGACCAAGAGCTGCAAAGTGGGATTAGGCCGGATAGTTCTTGATCTGCCCACGCAGACACGATGGGCCGAAATGGCCTCCTTTTGTGCTGTAAATGTCTATGATTCTATGCCTGAGCCGGCTCTTTGAAAGAGCTCTCCAATTAGTCCCACTCCCCTGCTCTTTCCCCGTAGCCCTGCAAATTAACCCTCGTCCTTGGGGCCACGGGTCCGGGGTGCTCGGGTTAAGAGGATTGGGGTAGAATAGCCGTGCTCTGGCGGCCCCGGTTGGTGGTGGTGCTAGTGGTAGTGGTACACCCCCCCACCCAGGCAAAATCTAGGTTAAAACAAACCACTCACACGCCGAAGACGGTCCGGCTGCCGCTCCTCCACACGGCGCTGCCCGCGGACCCCGCCGGCCGCTCCTCAGCCCCGGGTGGGGTGAAGCCCAGGGCCAGCAGCAGGCTCCACAGCTTCTTCTTCTTCCAGTCCGCCGCCATTAGGCCGAGCCGCTTCAGTTCGGTTGCCAGAGATGCCGATGCCGATGCCCGACACACAGCCGCTAACTCGGCAGTTTGCAATTATTCCCCAACCGCTCGATTCAAACCGCCGCGAGGGGGAGAGAAATAACCAATCCGCTCCTGGGGTCAGCCAATCCGAGCCCGGCGCCAGCCCGCCTTCTGCCCCGAGAGCGCGCCAAGCCGCGCGCCGCTCTGATTGGCGACGACGGGCCGGAAAGGGCGAGTACCCATTAACTGTGTATGTCTCTCTCCACAGATGCTGCTGGCTGTTACCACATTTCGCTGACTTTGTTGTGTGATGTACAATCAGACTGGCTTCACCGCGATCCATCGGGCAGGGCATTAACATAATTAAGAGCTGGGTCGCCAACTCTGCTTTCACCTCAAAGCAACAGTAAAGAAATACTTGCATTTATATAGCGTTTTTCACGACTGACCACCGGCCGTCCCTAGATGCTTTACAGCCAATTAATTACTTGTGTACCACAAGCTCCCACAAACAGCAATGTGATAATGACCAGATCCCTTCCGGTTACAGTCGAGCCAGGGTGCCCCTGGAGATGGAGCACGCGGTGTCCACCGGTACGCTCGCGGCCTTCTGCGAGAGGTAGGCGCCGGAAGCACTGGGGTGCATCATCACCCCCGGCAACCAAATTTGAATTTGACCATTTCAAGTTAAAAGTTTAATTTGTCAGTTTTAGTGTCCCTTTAATAAGGGGCACTTGATTTATTGTTTTACTAAAATAGTTGTGATAATGACCAGATAATTTTTTCTTAGTGATGTTGGTTGAGCAATAAATATTGGTCAGGATCCCAGGGATAACTCCCGTGCTCTTCAAAATAGTGCCACGGGATCTTTTATATCCACCTGAGCGAGCAGACGCGACCTCAGTTTAACATCTCATCTGAAAGACGGCACTTCCGACAGCTCTCCCTCAGTACTGCACTGAAGTGTCAGCCTAGATTTATGTGCTCAAGTCCCTGGAGTGCGACTTGAACCCACAACATTCTGACTCAGGTGAGGGTGCTACCCACTGAGCCACATTCAGCCCCTCCAGCTTGTTCCGCCATTCAATGAGATCATGGCTGATCTCTATCTTAACTCCATCCACCTGCCTTGGCTCTATATCCCTTTATACCCTTGGCTAGCAAAAATCTATTGATTTCAGATTTAAAATTATTAATTGAGCTAGTATCTACTGCTTCTTGTGGAGAGACTTCCACACTTCTACCAGCCTTTGCGTGAAGAAGTATTTCCTAACTTCTCTCCTGAATGGCCTTACTCTGATTTTAAGGTTTTGCCCCCATTTCTCTTCTCCTTCCGACCTGTCTGCAGTCTTTGACACATTTGACCACACCATCCTCGTTCAGCCCCTCCTCCATTGTCCAGCTGGATGTGACTGCTCTCGCCCGGCTCCAGTCTTATCTATCCTGTCGTGGCCAGAAAACCATCTGCAATTGCTTCTCTTCCCGCACCATTACCGCTGGTGTCCCCCAAGGATCTATCCTTGGCTCCCTCCTATTTTCCATCTGCATGCTGACCCTCTCACTTAAATGGGAGGGCCACTGCGCATTCTGTAATGCCTCTGATGGCCTCCACTAGGCCATCAGGGCAGTGTGGTACCAGGGCTGTAGCCCGGCACCCAAAATAGATGGCAGCCCGGACCACGCTAGGGTACAACTATTAGAGCCAACCGGAGAGTTGGCAAAACCACCAAAATGGTGGCACCGGGCGCTGGCGACCTCCCCTTTAACTTCTGCCCCGCGAGCAGATATTGGCCGCTTCGCGACCTGTGAGGCTGGTGCTAACACCCGCTCATGCCAGCTTTGCAGGCCACAGGGCAATATCTGCCACGGTGCGGAAAGGGCTTGGCGCGCACTGCGATGACTTCATCGCTAGTTGCAGGACAGCCTGGGGCTCTACACGTGGAGCGCGCCGTTGTCATGACAGCGCCTCCATTACTACCATTATTCCCCGGGAGCCGGTAGCGACCTCCAGGTGAAAAGTATTTCCGGAGGCACAAACGAGCGACACAAAAAGGGGACATGTAGGGTATTCCTGTCATCATTAATTCAGTTCAGTTTCTAAAATTAACGCTTGTACTGCCTGGACCAACATAGAAATCACTGTTACTCACATACAATATTGTGTTCTTAAAGTTCCACGTGAGATTGTTTCATCCAAGAGCCATATTGTGTAACAAATTGTGTAAGAGTACAATCTAGAGACTAGCATTTAACCCCTTGAGTGTTGATTCCACAACAGCAACAACTTGCATTTATACAGCGCCTTTATTATAGTTCCAAAGCACATTACAAGTGCGCTATCAAACAAAATTTGACATGGATTCTATTACTATTGTTTGTCAGTATTGTACAATCAATGTCTTAGTACTTTTCCGTGCAACTGTGGAAATAAATTACATAAAATGTACAGCACAGAAACATGCCATTCGGCCCAACTGGTCAATGCCGATGTTTATGCTTCATACGAGCCTCATCCCACCCTTCTTTATCTCACCTATCAGCATATCCTTCTATCCCTTGCTCTCTCATGTACTTTTTTAAAAATGTTTTATTCGTTGCCAATCTTTCCAATTCTTTGTCAGATCATAAACGGCAAAGGTCACCCTGGGCCCATTCAAGAATCACTCTGCGCCAATGTTTTTGCTCTTAGCCAAAAGGCCTAGAGCCAAAGCACCGTTCCTGGAAGTACTACAATACCAGGTTCGTGCCATGGAGGTGGCTGGGTCAAGCCCCCCCACCCACCTCCATGGAGGTAGATGGGTCAAACCTCCCCCACCCACCTCCTATTTCCAAAAAGCATAGGAGAACCACCTTCCTGATCCAGGGAGAACCACTTTCTGGTCATGGTTACTCCCCTGTCAGGTCAGTTACGCATGATCTTAGCCAAAAGGCCGAGATTGCTCTCTCATGTACTTATCTAACTTCCCCTTAAATGCATCCATGCTATTCACCTCAACTACTCCATGGGGCAGATTGTTCCACATTCTCACCACTCCCTAGGTAAAGAGGTTTCTCCTAAATTTCTTACTGGATTTATTAGTGGCTATCTTATATATTTATGACTCTTAGTTTTGGACTCCCCCACAAATGGCAACATCTTCTCTCGTCTGCCTATGAAACTCCTTTATAATTTTAAAGACCTCTATTAGTTTTTTTTTATTCGTTCATGGGATCTGGGCGTTGCTGGCAAGGCCAGCATTTATTGCCTATCCCTAATTGCCCTTGAGAAGGTTGTGGTGAGCCGCCTTCTTGAACGGCTGCTGTCCATGTGGTGAAGGTACTCCCACAGTGCTGTTAGGGAGGGAGTTCCAGGATTTTGACCTAGCGATGATGAAGGAACAGCGATATATTTCCAAGTCAGTATGGTGTTAATTTTGGAGGGGAAATCGCAGGTGGTGTTCCCATGTGCCTGCTGCCCTTGTCCTCAGTGGTAAAGGTCATGGGTTTACATAAGAACATAAGAAATAGGAGTAGGAGTAGGCCATTTGGCCCCTCGAGCCTGCTCCGCCATTCAATAAGATCATGGCTGATCATTCCCTCAGTACCCCCTTCCTGCTTTCTCTCCATACCCCTTGATCCCCTGAGCCATAAGGGCCATATCTAACTCCCTCTTGAATGAACTGGCATCAACAACTCTCTGCGGCAGGGAATTCCACAGGTTAACAACTCTCTGAGTGAAGAAGTTTCTCCTCATCTCAGTCCTAAATGGCCTACCCCTTATCCTTAGATTGTGTCCCCTGGTTCTGGACTTCCCCAACATCGGGAACATTCTTCCCGCATCTAACCTGTCCAGTCCCGTCAGAATCTTATACATTTCTATGAGATCCTCTCTCATCCTTCTAAACTCCAGTGAATAAAGGCCCAGTTGATCCAGTCTCTCCTCATATGACAGTCCAGCCATCCCTGGAATTAGTCTGGTGAACCTTCGCTGCACTCCCTCAATAGCAAGAACGTCTTTCCTCAGATTAGGAGACCAAAACTGAACAGAATATTCCAGGTGAGGCCTCACTAAGGTCCTGTACAACTGCCGTAAGACCTCCCTGCTCCTATACCCAAATCCCCTAGCTATGAAGGCCAACATACCATTTGCCTTCTTCATCGCCTGCTGTACCTGCATTCCAACCTTCAATGACTGATGAACCATGACACCCAGGTCTCGTTGCACCTCCCCTTTTCCTAATCTGCCGCCATTAAGATAATATTCTGCCTTCGTGTTTTTGCCCCCAAAATGGATAACCTCACATTTATCCACATTATACTGCATCTGCTATGCATTTGCCCACTCCCCTAACCTATCCAAGTCACCATGCAGCCTCTTAGCGTCCCCCTCACAGCTCACACCGCCACCCAGTTTAGTGTCATCTGCAAACTTGGAGATATTATACTCAATTCCTTCATCCAAATCGTTAATGTATATTGTAAAGAGCTGGGGTCCCAGCACTGAGCTCTGTGGCACTCCACTCGTCACTGCTTGCCATTCTGAAAAGGACCCGTTTATCCCGACTCTCTGCTTCCTGTCTGCCAACCAGTTCTCTATCCACGTCAGTACATTACCCCCAATACCATGCGCTTTGATTTTGCACACCAATCTCTTGTGCGGGACCTTGTCAAAAGCTTTTGAAAGTCCAAATACACCACACCACTGGTTTTCCCTTGTTCACTCTGCTAGTTACATCCTCAAAAAATTCCAGAAGGTTCGTCAAGCATGATTTCCCTTTCTTAAATCCATGCTGACTTGGACCGATCCTGTCACAGCTTTCCAAATGCACTGCTATTTCATCCTTAATGATTGATTCCAACATTTTCCCCACTACTGATGTCGGGCTAACCGGTCTATAATTACCCATTTTCTCTCTCCCTCCTTTTTTAAAAAGTGGTGTTACATTAGCTGCCCTCCAGTCCATAGGAACTGATCCAGAGTTGATAGACTGTTGGAAAATGATCACCAATGCATCCACTATTTCTCGGGCCACTTCCTTAAGTACTCTGGGATGCAGACTATCAGGCCCCGGGGATTTATCAGCCTTCAATCCCATCAATTTCTCTAACACAATTTCCCGCCTAATAAGGATATCCTTCAGTTCCTCCTTCTCACTAGACCCACTGTCCCCTAGTACATTCGGAAGGTTATTTGTATCTTCCTTTGTGAAGACAGAACTGAAGTATTTCTTCAATTGGTCTGCCATTTCTTTGTTCCCCATTATAACTTCACCTGAATCCAACTGCAAGGGACCTACATTTGTCTTCACTAATCTTTTTCACTTCACATATTTATAGAAGCTTTTGCAGTCAGTTTTTATGTTCCCTGCAAGCTTCCTCTCGTACTCCATTTTCCCTGCCCTAATCAAACCCTTTGTCCTCCTCTGCTGAGTTCTAAATTTCTCCCAGTCTCCAGGTTCGCTGCTATTTCTGGCCAATTTGTATGCCACTTCCTTGGCTTTAATACTATCCCTGATTTCCCTTGATAGCCACGTTTGAGCCACCTTCCCTTTTTTATTTTTACGCCAGACAGGAATGTCCAATTGTTGTAGTTCATCCATGCGGTCTCTAAATGTCTGCCATTGCCCATCCACAGTCAACCCCTTAAGTATCATTCACCAATCTATCCCAGCCAATTCACGCCTCATACCTTCAAAGTTACCCTTCTTTAAGTTCTGGACCATGGTATCTGAATTAACTGTTTCATTCTCCATCCTAATGTAGAATTGCACCATATTATGGTCACTCTTCCCCAAGGGGCCTCGCACAACGAGATTGCTAATTAATCCTCTCTCATTACACAACACCCAGTCTAAGATGGCCTCCCCCCTAGTTGGTTCCTCAACATATTGGTCTAGAAAACCATCCCTTATGCACTCCAGGAAATCCTCCTCCACCGTATTGCTTCCAGTTTGGTTAGCCCAATCTTTGTGCATATTAAAGTCACCCATCATAACTGCTGCACCCTTATTGCATGCACCCCTAATTTCCTGTTTGATGCCCTCCCCAACATCACTACTACTGTTTGGAGGTCTGTACACAACTCCCACTCACGTTTTTTGCCCTTTGGTGTTCTGCAGCTCTACCCATATAGATTCCACATCATGCAAGCTAATGTCCTTCCTAACTATTGCATTAATCTCCTCTTTAACCAGCAATGCTACCCCACCTCCTTTTCCTTTTATTCTATCCTTCCTGAATGTTGAATACCCCTGGATGTTGAGTTCCCAGCCCCGATCATCCTGGAGCCACGTCTCCGTAATCCCAATCACATCATATTTGTTAACATCTATTTGCACAGTTAATTCATCCACCTTATTACGGATACTCCTTGCATTAAGACACAAAGCCTTCAGGCTTGTTTTTTTAACACCCTTTAACAGTCTTGCTGCAAGGACTACTCCATTATCTGAGGAGTTGCGAATGGAACTGAACACTGTGCAGTTATCAATAACCATCCCCACTTCTGACCTTATAATGAAGGGAGGTTACCCCCCCAGCCTTCACTTTTTTAGCGAAATGTGTCCCAGACTGTTCAATCTTTCCTGATAGTTGTAACCTCTCAGTTCTGGTATCATCATTGTAAATCTTTTTTCACATTCTCCAGTACCTCTATATCCCCTTTGTAATATGGAGACCAGAACTGTGCACAGTATTCTAAGTGTGGTGTAACCAAGGTTACCATAATTTTTCTGCTTTTCTATTCTATTCCTTTAGAAATTAACCTTGGTGCTTTGTTTGCATTGTTTATGGCCTTGTTAACCTGCAGTGCTACTTTCAATGGGCTCAATTTTCCTCGGTCATTTGCGCCGTTTTTTTGCCGCGTGTCGTTTTTTCTGGCGTATTTATTTTTTTCCAACTTTCCCCCTGCGATCTGCACCAGCGTAACTGACTTAGTTATTATTTTTCTAGGCCAGTTTTTTTTTACATCATAGGAGGCATTCCCTCATGTCTGCGTCTGTTTTTACAATTTTTTGCAGTTCTAAGCATTTGTTCAGGACCGGGATACCGCTGGAATTGGTTTTCCCTACCTGCTCTCTGCCGATCACGCCTCCCCAGAGGGCTGTGTTCTTGCCGACCCTGATGTTGAAGTCGCCGAGGAGGATCAGTTTGTACAGGGCTGCATTGATTGTACCCCACATCGCCTTGCGAGCACCTTTGGAGGATTCCGAGATATGCAGGAACAGAAAAGGCTTCCACTCCATTAATGTGCAGTTTGTGTGTGACGACATGCATCATATCATGTCAGACGATGCAAGATACCCTGGGAGCACCCATGATGCGTTCATGCTAAGCGACAGCATTATAGCTGCCATGTTTCAGCAGCAGCCAGAAGGGCAGAGCTGGCTACTGGGAGACAAAGGGTATAGCCTCGCCATCTTACTCATGACGCCCATACGCGTAACCTAGACGGAAGCTGACCTTCAATACATGTCGCACATTGCAACGCGCAGCATCATAGAGAGGACCATTGGCATCTTGAAACAGTGATTCCAACACCTGGACCATTCCGGAGGCTACTTGCAATACTCCCCTGCGATTGTCGGTCAGTTCACTGTTGTGTGCTGCATGCTGCATAACTTAGCCATCATGAGGCAGCAGCACCTGGTAGTGGAAGACACACCTGCGGTGAGAGTGGCTGATGATAATGATGTGGAAGATGCAGATGATAAGCAGGAGGAGGAGGAGGACGATGAGGATGAGGAAGCCATGCAAGTGCCTGAGGCTGGAGCACGATGGCAGAGGAGGGCGAGCCATTGTGCTCCTTTAACGATTGCTCAAGCCTTGCGCCAGCAGCTCATCCATGAATGCTTTACTGGTGCCTGAGGGCTCAGCGACAATTATTCCTGTCATGTATCTCACACTACTGTACATAACTGTATCTTACCATGCTATACATGACTGTAACCAGAGATGACCTGTAACCACAAGCATACCTTACCACCAAGGATGCACTTGCAGGAGACACTGGATACCTGTCCCAGACAGGTATATAAGGACAGGTCTCAGGCAAGTATGGCATTCGAGAGCTGTGTAATAAAAGTGCAGGTCCTGAGTGACCTTGACTTCAGTATATACCTCGTGTGAATCTGTACTGCAGGGACAGGACTTTACAGTGGCGACGAGTTACGGGATTACAGAATCCACAGAATGGCGAACAACGGCTCAGATGAAAAATACAATGCTGGAGAGAATTGGGAGGACTTTATAGAAAGGCTCCAGCAAAGCTTTGTAACCAAAGACTGGTTAGGCGATGACAAGGCAGACAAGAAGAGACACTTTAATGAAGGACCTGCTGGCACCCGAGAAACCAGCAAGCAAGTCGTTTGAAAAGTTGAGCACACTGGTAAGAGACCACCTGAAGCCAGCGAGCAGTCTACACATGGCCAGACACAGGTTCTACAACTACAGACGCTGTGTGGGCCAAAGCATACCCGACTTCGTGGCGGAAGTTCGGAGGTTGGCTAGCTTATGTGAGTTCTCCAGAAGTACTGAGAGACTTTTTTATTGAAGGACTAGGCCACGCAGGCATATTCCGAAAGCTCATAGAAACCAAGAACTTGACCCTAGAGGCAGCAGCACTGGTTGCACAGACATTCTTGGCAGGAGAAGAAGAAACGAGGTTGATCTACACTGCGGGTACGACAACTAACGAAACATCGGAACAATGGGTTCACAACGTGAGACAAGCTGCAACCCCCGCACACAGATAAAGGCAGGAGAGCAGGCTCTCAACAGCAGGCAGTGGCGCCAGAAGCCATAAAGGGCCACATGAATGGCCATTCACACCTCATCAACCCACAATGTGAGCAATCAACTACAAACTGAGAGAAGCTCAAGAGAGATCAGCCAGACGCAGCTCATTCTTTGGAAACAATGGAAGCGGTCTGTGCTGGAGTTATGGGGGAAGGCACTCATCAAGGGGGTGTCGATTTCAGCATGCTGTTTGCAGAAACTGCGACTATACAGGACATCTGGCCCGCATGTGCAGAAAAACGGCAGCTCGGCTGGTATACGAATCGGAAGGGTCGGAAAGCGGTCCAGAAGACGGTGGGGACAGTACACGGGACACCGATGTACAATGGGTCAACATGATCAATGGCCACTGCTCCTACAACAAGACGCCTCCAATAATGATGAGGGTCCTACTCAACGGTATATCCGTAAACATGGAGCTGGATACGAGAGCGAGTCAATCTCTCATGAGCGCTCAACAATTTGAACAGCTGTGGCCACACAAAAGAGACAGACCAAAACTCACAAGGGTCGACACCAAACTAAGGACCTACACCAAAGAAATCGTCCCAGTCCTCGGCAGCGCCATGCTCTCAGTCACACACAAAGGGACAGTGAACTGACTTCCCCTGTGGATTGTCCCCGGAGATCTCCCAGCACTGCTGGGGAGAAGCTCGCTGGCAAAACTAAACTGGAAATGGGATGATGTTCACGCCATGTCGTCAGAGGAACGGACCTCCTGCTCAACAGTTCTAAGTCGATTTGAACATCTCTTTCAGCCAGGGGTGGACACCTTCAAAGGGGCTAAAGTCAAAATCTACATCACACAGGATGCTAGACCAGTCCATCACAAGGCTAGAGCTATGCCCTATATGATGAGGGAAAAGATTGAACATGAACTGGACAGGCTTCTGCGGGAAGGCATTATCTCACCCGTGGAATTTAGCGACTGGGCAAGTACCTTCATCCCAGTCATGAAGTCGGATGGATCCGTGCGAATCTGTGGGGACTACAAATCTACCATAAACAGAGTCTCCCTACAGGACCAATACCCGCTGCCAAGAGCGGAGGACTTATTTGCCTCATTGGCTGGAGGAAAACTTTTCTCAAAACTAGATCTCACATCTGCGTATATGACGCAAGAATTGACTGATGAGTCCAAGCTACTCACCACCATCAACACACATCGAGGCCTTTTCATGTACAATCGATGCCCATTTGGCATCAGGTTGGCAGCTGCTATATTCCAGCGCAACATGGAGACTCTGCTCAAGTCCATCCCGGGGACGGTTGTATTTCAAGACGACATACTTATCACGGGCAGGGACACCGACTCCCATCTCCGCAATTTGGAGGAAGTACGAAAGCGGTTGGATCGGGTAGGCCTAAGAGTTAAGAAATCCAAGTACCTGTTTCTTGCGCCTGAGGTTGAATTTTTGGGCAGAAGGATTGCCGCTGATGGAATCCGCCCAACAGAGTCCAAAACTGAAGCAATTCGCCTGGCACCCAGACCCCAGAATGTCTCAGAACTGCGTGCCTTTCTCGGGCTACTCAATTACTTTTGGAACTTTATGCAGAACTTGAGCACGTTGCTGGAGCCTCTCCATGTGCTACTCAGAAAGGGGTCCGATTGGTTTTGGGGGGACGCCCAGGAACGCGCCTTCAATAAGGCATGTAACCTTCTGTGTTCCAACATTGTTTTGGCTTTCTTTGATCCAGGTAAAAAGCTAGTTCTTACATGTGATGCGTCAGCGTACGGAGTCGAGTGCGTTTTACAACATGTCAATAGTGCGGGTAAATTACAACCCATAGCTTATGCCTCCAGGTCACTTTCGCAGGCGGAATGCGGGTACGGAATGGTGGAGAAGGAGGCGCTCGCGTGCGTGTATGGTGTCAAAAAGATGCACCGATACCTTTTCGGGGCCAAGTTCGCATTAGAAACCGACCACAAGCCCCTCACGTCCCTACTATCCGAAAGCAAGGCAATAAACACCAACGCCTCGGCGCGCATTCATGCTGGCGTCTTACGGTTACACCATAAGGCACAGACCAGGCACAGACAACTGTGCCGATGCGCTTAGCAGGCTCCCCCTGGTGACCACGGAAGGGTCTGACGAACAGGACTGTGAGATAGTCATGGCAATCAATGCCTTTGAGTCCACAGGTTTGCCCATGATGGTTCGCCAAATCAGAGCCTGGATGACCAGCGACCCCACATTATCCCGAGTAAAAAGATGTGTCCGAACCGGTGACTGGGCAGAGGCTCACGATGCCTGCCCCGAGGAGATCAAACCTTTCCAGAGGCGCATGCATGAGCTGTCACTTCAAGCAGACTGCCTGATGTGGGGCAGCCGAGTAGTTATGCCTCAGCGAGGCATTTGTCCGGGAGCTCTACCGCGAGCACCCGGGGATCGTTCTCATGAAGGCCATAGCCAGATCCCACGTCTGGTGGCCTGGCATTGACGCGGACTTGGAGCTTTGCATCCGACGGTGCACCATTTGTGCCCAACTCAGTAATGCCCCCATGGAGGCCCCCCTGAGCCCCTGGCCCACCAAACCGTGGTCGCGGGTGCACGTAGACTATGCGGGCCCATTCATGGGCAAACTTCCTCATAGTTGTAGATGCATTTTCTAAGTGGATCGAATGCACCATTTTAAACTTGAGCACCACCTCCACCACTGTGGAGAGCCTCGCAACCATGTTTGCAACACATGGCATTCCTGACATATTGGTCAGTGATAAATGGTCCGTGATTCACCAGCGCAGAATTCCAAGATTTTATAAGTGACCATGGCATAGATCACGTTAAGACGGCTCCATTCAAGCCGGCCTCCAATGGCCAGGCGGAGCGAGCAGTGCAGATCATTAAACAAGGCATGCTCAAAATCCAAGGTCCCACGCTGCAGGGCCGCCTGTCGCGACTGCTGCTGGCATACAGATCTCGTCCGAATTCTTTGACTGGAGTTACCCCCACGCAATAATTAATGAAATGGACCTTAAAGACAAGGCTCTCATTAATCCTCCCAGACATGCATGAAATCGTTGAGGCAAAGCACCGTAAGCTAACCGAGTTCCATGACCGAAATTCGAGGGTGAGGTGGAATGAGATAGGGGACAAAGTGTTTGTGCTAAACTATGGCAGGGGTCCCAAATGGCTTGCAGGGACAGTAACAGGCAAGGAAGGAAACAGGCTACTGGTGGTACAAATGGACAATGGCCAAACCTGCTGGAGGCATGTAGACCAAGTCAAAAGCAGATTTACCAACAACACTGCTGAACCAGAGGCAGACTACAATGTGGAACTCACACCACACCTGGTGGACAGACAGAGGTAACAACCTGAGGAAAGGGCAATCCCAACAGACAGCCCAGGCGAGTCAACAACAATCATACTGAATGAAACAGACAGCCCAGACGAGATACCAGCAATCACCCCGAAAGAATAACCGGCACCAAGGCAAACAACTGAATCACAACTAAGACGCTCCACGCGAGAGCGTAGACCACCTGAGAGACTGAACCTATAAAGACAATAAGACCTTGGGGGAGGGTGATGTCATGTATCTCACACTACTGTACATAACTGTATCTTACCATGCTATACATGACTGTAACCAGAGAAGACCTGTAACCACAAGCATACCTTACCACCAGGGGTGCACTTGCAGGAGACACTGCATACCTGTCCCAGACAGGTATATAAGGACAGGACTCAGGCAAGTGTGGCATTTGAGAGCTGTGTAATAAAGGTACAGGTCCTGAGTGACCTTGACTTCAGTATGTGCCTCGTGTGAATCTGTACTGCAGGGACAGGACTTTACAATTCCACACAAACATGTTTACTGTTTGGAGCTGTTCTGTAATGTTGTGTTGTGTTAATGGAACATGATTCAGTTTTCATGTAAAATATATCTCATTCAAAAGTTTACAATTAAGTTAACTTTAATAAAATTATTCTTCTATCAAACTTTACTTTAAGATCACTCTTTGAGATCACTTAAAAACTTTAAGATCACTTATAAACTTGTAAATTTACATAACTTACAAAAAACTTTTAATTCGAGAACACTAACAACAATAATAACAACAACAACAGCAGCAAAGAAAGGCTTGCCCACAAGCGGTGGCGCAGTGGTACCAAGCTTATTCTTTCTAACATCTCGGGTACTGCGTACCTATTGGGGGAGTGTGCTGGGGGCGTCGGCGTCAGGTGGCAAGTTGGAGGACCCAGGCAGCAAGTTGGAGGGCCCAGCTTTGGGCTCTTCAGAGGCTGGTGTGGGGATTGGAGTGGGAGTGACTGTTGATTCTGTCAATGGGCATGGGGTCTGGCCGTGTTCCCTTATTGCAGCAGCTAACTCCAACATGCCATCCTTCATGTGCCCTGACAGTGTCTCAACGACCTGCAACATTCCCTCCTTCATGTTGAGCAAAACTGTCTGACCTGCAACATTCCCTCTCTCATGGTCAGTGACATGGTTTGCACTATCTCTGACATTCCCTCCCTCATTGCCACTATTCCCTCACTGACGTCCCGGATATCGTTCCCATTTCTCGTGTCATTGCTGTTATTTCTCCTGACAGTCCCACTACCTCATCACTCATCCCACTGATGGCGTCCAGGAGTGATTGGGTAAGGTCAATGCTCTCCGCACTCAATTACATAATCTAAACCACATCTGTTAGATCCTGCACCTCAGGAGAGCGGGGTCGAGCTCTCCTTCCCCTCCTCCTAACGGGTGTGCCTCGCTGCACCCCAACACTGGGACCCGCAACCTCGGAAGATGGGGCCCTGGTGTGCCTCGCTACACCACATCACTGGGACCCGCAACCTCGGAAGGTGTGAAACCATGGAATGTCCCACCAACACTCAAACCACTAGTCACAAAAGGGGCTGTCAACTCCATGAGCAGCACCTCCAAAGTCAGTACAACAGTGGGAGCTTCATCCAGCTCCACCCCCTCCCCTTCACCCCCATGTTGGCCTGGGTGTGCCTCGCTGGACCACATCACTGGATTCGAAGATGTTCTCCTCTTCAGACTCGTCCGCGTCTGAATCTTCTGCATCGTCAAGGTTGGCCTCAAGTTCTGCAAGTATAACAGAACATCAGAGCAGCAGAGGAGGCTCACACATCGCAGGCCAGGCAGCAGGCTGATTTGAAGGACCATGATGAATTTGCTGGACTTACCCTCTCCCTCGAGTGTGGGCCCAGCTTGTGCAGTGGTGGTTGCTTTTTTCCAGACAGGACACATCAAAGCAGCAACCCTCTCTTCCAAGGGTGTCAGTGGGCGCAGATTTGCTGGCCCTCCTCCTATTCGAGTTCTTTCTCTTTTATTATGTGCCACCTTCCTCTGCAAAGATGAAAACCTAACTTTTTAGAGAGGGTGTCTTTCTGCTGGGTGGGACATACACAGATGGTCATATTTACAATTGCAATTGCATTGAATAGCAGGCAGTAAAGAAGGCAAATGGCATATTGGCATTCATAGCGTAAGGATTTGAGTATAGGAGCAGGGAGGTCTTACTACAGTTGTATAGGGCCTTGGTGAGGCCACACCTTGAATATTGTGTACAGTTTTGGTCTCCTAATATGAGGAAGGACATTCTTGCTATTGAGGGAGTGCAGCGAAGGTTCACCAGGCTGATTCCCGGGATGACAGGACTGATATATGACGAAAGACTGGATCGACTAGGCTTATATTCAGTGGAATTTAGAAGAATGAGAGAGGATCTCATAGAAACATATAACATTCTGATGGTATTGGACAGGTTAGATGCAGAAAGAATGTTCCCGATGTTGGGGAAGTCCAGAACCAGGGATCACAGTCTAAGGATAAAGGGTAAACCATTTAGGACCGAGATGAGGACAAATTTCTTCACTTCAGAGAGTTGTAAGCATATGGAATTATCTACCACAGAAAGTTGTTGAGGCCAATTCGTTAGATATATTCAAAAGGGAGTTAGATGTGGCCCTCAGGGCTAAAGGGATCAAGGGATATGGAGAGAAAGCAGGAATGGAGTACAGAAGTTGTAAAAATGATCAGCCATGATCATATTGAATGGTGGTGTAGACTCGAAGGGCTGAATGGCCTACTCCTGCACCTATTTTCTATGTTTCTATAAATGAAAATATTACTTACACTAACTACTTGATCAAGGTCCTGCCACTTCTTTTTACACTGGCCTCCAGATCACGTGGTGGTCACCATTGCACAATAATCTTCTGCAACTTGGTTCCAGCTTTTCTTAATTTCTTTGGGTGGAACTTTTATGTGACCTCTGCTGATGTCCAGCTCCTGCCATCTGTTCTCAATCACAGTAACTAATGCCTCCACTTCGTCCTGTAAGAAATTCTTGGTCCTTGCACCATGTTGCATCTTGTATTGCTGCAGCTGCGATTTTTCCAATGCTCTCACACAGCACTCAAAGTTTCACAGATGCTATGTATTTAACTCTTTGTAACGTGCATCACACCTGTCCACCAGAGGGCCCACTTGTTGAAGTCCCAAGGGATCCCAACATCCCTTGGGAGCACAGTATATAAGCAGGCCAACCATGAGGTACCTGCATTCTGGAATTGTAATAGAGGAGCGAAGGTCACACTTGCTCATTACACACAGAACTCAGTCTAACCATTTATTATGAGTATAACAATTGGCGAGGTGGTAACGACAACCCCGCGAAAATGCAAAGAACAGTCGGCATCCTGGAGAAGTTCTCAGAAGGGGATAATTGGGAGGCCTTTGTGGAGATACTCGACCAATACTTTATGGTCAATGAGCTAGAAGTGGCCTAGAACGCCACCAAACGAAGGGCGATCCTCCTAAGTGTCTGTGGGGCAACAACCTATGGCCTCATGAAGAATCTCCTGACCCCGGCAAAACTAACAGAGAAATCCGATGAAGAATTGTGTATGCTGGTCCGGGAGCACCTAAATCCTAAGGAAAGCGTTTTGATGGCGAGATATCGGTTCTACACATGTCAACGATCGGAGGGCCAAGGAATGGCGAGCTATGTCACCGAACTAAGGCGCCTCACAGGACATTGTGAGTTTGAGGGATTCCTAGAACAAATGCTCAGAGACTTTTTTGTACTGGCATCGGACATGAGACAATCCTTCGCAAACTGTTGACTGTAGAAACTCCAAATCTGAGTAAAGCCATAACGATAGCCCAGGCATTTATGTCCACCAGCGACAACACCAAGCAGATTTCACAGAACAAAGACATTTTGGCAGTACTGTGCATAAAGTAACATCGGTTTTGAGCAGAAATGTACATGGCAGAACGTACACACCGGCTGCAGTGGCCCAACCTCAATTGACCCAGAGACCGCCGTCATTGGAACCAGTTCTGGGGGAGGTGGGACCGGTACATACCGGACGATCTGCACCTGGGCAGGACCGGAACCAATATCCTAGGGGGAATGTTTGCTAGTGCTGTTGGGGAGGGTTTAAACTAATATGGCAGGGGGATGGGAACCTATGCAGGGAGACAGAGGAAAGTAGAATGGGGGCAGAAGCAAAAGATAGAAAGAAGAAAAGTAAAAGTGGTGGGCAGAGAAACCCAAGGCAAAAAGCAAAAAGGGCCACATTACAGCCAAATTCTAAAGGGACAAAATGTGTTAAAAAGACAAGCCTGAAGGCTCTGTGCCTCAATGTGAGGAGTATTCGTGATAAGATGGATGAATTAACTGCGCAGATAGCTGCTAATGGATATGATGTAATTGGCATCACGGAGACATGGCTCCAGGGTGACCAAGGCTGGGAATTCAACATCCAGGGGTATTCAACATTCAGGAAGGATAGACAGAATGGAAAGGAGGTGGGGTGGCGTTGCTGGTTAAGGAGGAAATTAACACAATAGTAAGGAAGGACATTAGCTTGGATGATGTGGAATCTGTATGGGTGGAGCTACGGAATACCAAAGGGCAGAAAACGCTAGTGGGAGTTTGTGTACAGACCACCAAACAGTAGTATTGAGGTTGGGGACAGCATCAACAAGAAATTAGCGATGCGTGCAATAAAGGTACAGCAGTTATCATGGGCAACTTTAATCTACATATTGATTGTGCTAACCAAACTGGTAGCAATGCGTTGGAGGAGGATTTCCTGCAGTGTATTAGGGATGGTTTTCTAGACCAATATGTTGAGGAACCAACTAGAGGGCTGGCCATCCTAGACTGGGTGATGTGTAATGAGAAAGGATTAATTAGCAATCTTGTTGTGCAAGTCCCCTTGGGGAAGAAACAGAGAAACATAGAAACTAGTTGCAGGAGCAGGCCATTCAGCCCTTCTAGCCTGCACCGCCATTCAATGAGTTCATGGCTGAACATGAAACTTCAGTACCCACTTCCTGCTTTCTCGCCATACCCCTTGATCCCCCGAGTAGTAAGGACTTCATCTAACTCCCTTTTGAATATATTTAGTGAATTGGCCTCAACTACTTTCTGTGGTAGAGAATTCCACAGGTTCACCACTCTCTGGGTGAAGATGTTTCTCCTCATCTCGGTCCTAAATGGCTTAACCCTTATCCTTAGACTGTGACCCCTGGTTCTGGACTTACCCAACATTGGGAACATTCTTCCTGCATCTAACCTGTCTAAACCCGTCAGAATTTTAAACGTTTCTATGAGGTCCCCTCTTATTCTTCTGAACTCCAGTGAATACAAGCCCAGTTGATCCAGTCTTTCTTGATAGGTCAGTCCCACCATCCCGGGAATCAGTCTGGTGAACCTTCGCTGCACTCCCTCAATAGCAAGAATGTCCTTCCTCAAGTTAGGAGACCAAAACTGTACACAATACTCCAGGTGTGGCCTCACCAAGGCCCTGTACAACTGTAGCAACACATCCCTGCCCCTGTACTCAAATCCCCTCGCTATGAAGGCCAACATGCCATTTGCTTTCTTAACCGCCTGCTGTACCTGCATGCCAACCTTAAATGACTGATGTACCATGACATCCAGGTCTCGTTGCACCTTCCCTTTTCCTAATCTGTCACCATTCAGATAATAGTCTGTCTCTCTGTTTTTACCACCAAAGTGGATAACCTCACATTTATCCACATTATACTTCATCTGCCATGCATTTGCCCACTCACCTAACCTATCCAAGTCACTCTGCAGCCTCATAGCATCCTCCTCGCAGCTCACACTGCCACCCAACTTAGTGTCATCCGCAAATTTGGAGTTACTACATTTAATCCCCTCGTCTAAATCATTAATGTACAATGTAAACAGCTGGGGCCCCAGCACAGAACCTTGCGGTACCCCACTAGTCACTGCCTGCCATTCTGAAAAGTACCCATTTACTCCTACTCTTTGCTTCCTGTCTGACAACCAGTTCTCAATCCACGTCAGCACACTACCCCCAATCCCATGTGCTTTAACTTTGCACATTAATCTCTTGTGTGGGACCTTGTCGAAGCCTTCTGAAAGTTCAAATATACCACATCAACTGGTTCTCCTTTGTCCACTTTACTGGAAACATCCTCAAAAAATTCCAGAAGATTTGTCAAGCATGATTTCCCTTTCACAAATCCATGCTGACTTGGACCGATCATGTCACCATTTTCCAAATGCGCTGCTATGACATCCTTAATAATTGATTCCATAATTTTACCCACTACTGAGGTCAGGCTGACCAGTCTATAATTCCCTGTTTTCTCTCTCCCTCCTTTTTTAAAAAGTGGGGTTACATTGGCTACCCTTCACTCGATAGGAACTGATGCAGAGTCAATGGAATGTTGGAAAATGACTGTCAATGCATCCGCTATTTCCAAGGCCACCTACTTAAGTACTCTGGGATGCAGTCCATCAGGCCCTGGGGATTTATCGGCCTTCAATCCCATCAATTTCCCCAACACAATTTCCCGACTAATAAAGATTTCCCTCAGTTCCTCCTCCTTACTAGACCCTCTGACCCCTTTTATATCCGGAAGGTTGTTTGTGTCCTCCTTAGTGAATACTGAACCAAAGTACTTGTTCAATTGGTCTGCCATTTCTTTGTTCCCCGTTATGACTTCCCCTGATTCTGAATGCAGGGGACCTACGTTTGTCTTTACTAACCTTTTTCTCTTTACATACCTATAGAAACTTTTGCAATCCGCTTTAATGTTCCCTGCAAGCTTCTTCTCGTACTCCATTTTCCTTGCCCTAATCAAACCCTTTGTCATCCTCTGCTGTGTTCTAAATTTCTCCCAGTCCCCAGGTTCGCTGCTATTTCTGGCCAATTTGTATGCCACTTCCTTGGCTTTAATACTATCCCTGATTTCCCTTGATAGCCACGGTTGAGCCACCTTCCCTTTTTTATTTTTACGCCAGACAGGAATGTACAATTGTTGTAATTCATCCATGCGGTCTCTAAATGTCTGCCATTGCCCATCCACAGTCAACCCCTTAAGTATCATTCGCCAATCTATCCCAGCCAATTCACGCCTCATACCTTCAAAGTTACCCTTTAAGTTCTGGACCATGGTCTCTGAATTAACTGTTTCATTCTCCATCCTAATGCAGAATTCCACCATATTATGGTCACTCTTCCCCAAGGGGCCTCACACAATGAGATTGCTAATTAGTCCTCTCTCATTACACAACACCCAGTCTAAGATGGCCTCCCCCCTAGTTGGTTCCTCGACATATTGGTCTAGAAAACCATCCCTTATGCACTCCAGGAAATCCTCCTCCATCGTATTGCTTCCAGTTTGGCTAGCCCAATCTATGTGCATATTAAAGTCACCCATTATAACTGCTGCACCTTTATTGCATGCACCCCTAATTTCCTGTTTGATGCCCTCCCCAACATCACTACTACTGTTTGGAGGTCTGTACACAACTCCCACTAACGTTTTTTGCCCTTTGGTGTTCTGTAGCTCTACCCATATCGATTCCACATCATCCAAGCTAATGTCTTTCCTAACTATTGCATTAATCTCCTCTTTAACCAGCAATGCTACCCCACCTCCTTTTCCTTTTATTCTATCCTTCCTGAATGTTGAATACCCCTGGATGTTGAGTGACCATAATATGGTAGAATTCTTCATTAAGATGGAGAGTGACACAGTTAATTCAGAGACGAAGGCCCTGAACTTAAGAAAAGGTAACTTTGATGGTATGAGACATGAATTGGCTAGAATAGACTGGTGAATGATACTTAAAGGGTTGACGGTGGATAGGCAATGGCAAATATTTAAAGATCACATGGATGAACTTCAACGATTGCACATCCCTGTTTAGAGTAAAAATAAAGGTCACACTTGCTCATTACACACAGTACTCAGTCTAACCATTTATTATGAGTGTAACAACACACAGAACTGGTTCTTTAAAAATGGCCGATTGCCAAATCCGAGCTGTACTGAGCATGCATGTCCATTGCAATGACGTCAAAAATGTAACTTTTTTTTCTCGCGCATGCGCAGAAGGTGCAGCATCGTTTATCGGTGCAAACAGCAGGCTCCACCCCCCCAAGGCGACTGGACACGCTGCATGGCGCCAAATTTGAATTATACATCGGAGAAACTTTGGCAAATTATTTCTGGTGCATTTCTAGCCTAGAAAAACAGGTGTAATTCTGGCAATACGCCAGAAAATGGGCTTGGGGGAAATTGAGCCCTATGATTTGTGAATCTGTACCCCAGGTCCCTTTACTTCTCTATCCCATTTGGACTTATTCTACAAGCATTGTGTGGGCCTTAATCTTCTTACTACATGCACTACATAACACTTATCTATATTGAAATTAATTTGCCATTCACATGCCCATTATGCAAGTTTACTACGTCTTCTTGCATTTTAACGCAATCCTCCTCAGTATTAACTATACCCCCAATTTGGTGTTATCTTCAAATTCTGAAAGTGTACTTCTGATTCCTGAGTCCAAATTGTTTATCTAAAGAGGGAAAGGAAGAGCATCCAAAACTAGATCTCCCTGAGTGACTAAAGTTATAGAGATTAAAATTAAAAGAAAAAGGAGGCTTTTGACAAATGTAACATTCATAATAATAATAACTTTTATTTATATAGCGCCTTTAACGTAGTAAAATGTTCCAAGGCGCTTCACAGCAGTGTTACAAAACAAAACAGATAAATTTGACACCGAGCCACAAAAGAAGAAATTAAGGCAGATGATAGAAAGCTTGGTTAAAGAGGTAGGTTTTAAGGAGCGTCTTAAAGGAGGAAAGAGAGGTAGAGAGGCGTAGAGGTTGAGGGAGGTAGTTCCAGAGCTTAGGGCCCAAACAGCTGAAGACATGGTCACCAATGGTTGAGCAGTTATAATGGGGATGTTCAATAGGGCAGAATTTGAGGAGCACAGACATCTTGTAGGGTTGTGAGGCTGAAAAAGTTTACAGAGATCGGAGGGGCAAGGCCATGGAGTGATTTGTAAGTTCTTAGGTTCTTAGTCAACTCAACCGCGTGGGGCTCAGGTTAAAATGCTCGAAGTGCATTTTTCTGGCACCTGAAGTGGAGTTCTTGGGAAGGAGGATTGCGGCGGACAGCATCAGGCCCACCAACGCGAAGACGGAGGCAATCGAGAACGCACCGAGGTCACAGAACATGACAGAGCTGCGGTCGTTTCTGGGACTCTTGAACTACTTTGGTAACTTCTTACCGCGTCTCAGCACACTGTTAGAACTACTGCATGTCTTACTACGAAAAGGGGGCGAATGGGTTTGGGGCAAAAGCCAAGAAAATGCCTTTGTAAAAGCGAGAAAATTATTATGCTCAAACAAATTGCTTGTGCTGTATGATCCATGTTAGCGTTTGGCACTAGCATGTGATGCATCGTCATATAGCGTCGGGTGTGTATTGCAACAAGCTAATGATTTCAGGAAACTGCAACCGGTTGCTTATGCATCCAGGAGTCTGCCTAAGGCTGAGAGAGCCTACAGCATGATTGAGAAAGAAACGTTAGCGTTTGTCTATGGGGTAAAGAAAATGCATCAATACCTATTTGGGCTAAAATTCAAATTGGAAATTGATCATAAGCCACTTATATCCCTGTTTTTCGAGAGTAAAGGGATAAATACCAATGCATCGGTCCTCATCCAGAGATGGGCGCTCAAGTTGTCCACATACAACTACGCCATCCGCCACAGGCCAGGCACAGAAAACTGCGCCAATGTTCTCAGTAGTCTGCCATTGCCCATCACGGGGTGGAAATGGCACAGCCCGCAGATCTAGCCATGGTTATGGAAGCATTTGAAAGTGAGCAATCACCCATCACTGCCCAGCAGATCAAAACCTGGACAAGCCAGGACCCCTTATTATCTCTAGTCAAAAGCTGTGTGCTTCACGGGAGCTGGTCCAGTGTCCCAGTGGAAATGCAGGAAGAGATAAAGCCGTTTCAGCTGCGCAAAGATGAAATGTCTATACAAGCAGACTGCCTTCTGTGGGGCAATCGAATAGTGGTCCCCAAGAAGGGCAGAGAAACCTTCATCAATGATCTCCACAATACCCACCCAGGCATCGTAATGATGAAAGCGATAGCCAGATCCCACGTGTAGTGGCCCGGTATCGATGTGGACTTAGAGTCCTGCGTTCACAGATGTAATACATGCTCGCAGTTAAGCAATGTACCCAGGGAAGTGCCGCTAAGTTTATGGTCTTGGCCCTCCAAACCGTGGTCTAGGGTACATGCTGACTATGCAGGCCTGTTCTTAGGTAAAATGTTCCTTGTGGTTGTAGACGCGTACTCCAAGTGGATTGAATGTGAGATAATGTCAGCTAGCACATCCGCTGCCAATACTGAAAGCCTGCGGGCCATGTTTGCCACTCATGGCTTACCCAGTGTCCTGGTGAGCGACAACGGGCCATGTTTTACCAGTGCTGAGTTGAAAGAATTCATGACCCGCAACGGGATCAAACATGTCACATCTGCCCCGTTTAACCAGCATCCAATGGTTAGGCAGAGAGAGCAGTGCAAGCCATCAAGTAAGGCTTGAAGAGGGTAAGTGAAGGCTCACTGCAGACTCGCCTATCCTGAGTCCTGCTTAGCTACTGTACAAGACCTCACTCACTCACTGGGATCCCTCCTGCTGAACTGCTCATAAAAAGAATACTTAAGACAAGACTCTCGCTAGTTCACCTGATCTACATGAACAGATAGAGAGCAGGCAACTTCAACAAAGTGCATACCATGATAGCGCAAATGTGTCACGCGGGATTGAATTCAATGATCCTGTATTTGTATTAAATTATGGACAAGGTCCCAAGTGGCTTCCCGGCACTATCATGGCCAAAGAGGGAAGCAGGGTGTTTCGGGTCAAACTTTCAAATGGACTCATTCACTGGAAACACTTGGACCAAATCAAACTCAGATTCACGGACTATCCTGAGCAATCCACCTTGGACTATACCTTTTTTGATCCCCCAACACACACACCAGTGGCAACCGGCACCACGGTTGACCACGAAGCAAAACCCATCATCCACAGCAGCCCAGCAGGGCCCAACACATCTGGCAGCCTAGCAAGGCCAGCTGCACAGCAGCCCAGCGAGGGCCAACAAATGATTCAACAACACCAGCTTTCACACCGAGACGATCAACCAGGGCAAGAAGGCCCCAGATCGACTCACATTGTAAATAGTTACATAATTGACTTTGGAGGGGGAGTGTTGTTATATATGTAAACTTGTATTTACTTTGTACAGCCACCAGAGGGCTCATCCCCTGGAGTCCCAAGGGATCCCATAATCCCTTGAGAGCACAGGTATTTAAGGAGGCTTCACAGGTTGGAGAGGCACTCTGGAGACCTGCAATAAAAGACTAAGGTCACACTTTACTTTGAGCTCACAGTGTTCAGTCTGACTCTTTCTCCATACACAACAGTTTACCTTTGTCACACACAGAAAGGATGTCATTTGTGACTTTGATGAGGACCGTTTCGGTACTGTGGCAGGGGCGAAAACCAGATGAAGGGGTTTAAACATTGAATTCATGGAAGATGGACATGGATTTGGGAAGTGACAACGTGTTCAAGTACTTTGGACAGGAAAGGGAGGTTGGAGATGGGGCGATAGCTAGCAAGCAAATGTGGTCAAGGGATCATTTTTTGAGGAGAGGGGTGATGACAGCAGATTTGAAGGAGAGAGAACCATTCACAATGTTGGCCAATGTGGGAGCCAAAAAAGGAAGTTGGGTGGTCAGCAGTTTAGTGGGAATAGGGTCATGCGAGCAGGAAGTGGGTCTCATGGACAAGATGAGCTCAGAGAGATCAAGAGCGGAGATCAAAGAGAAACTAGAGAAAGATATGAGTTTAGGGTTAGGGCAGGTGGGTGCCTCAGATGAAGTTTGGCCCGGTGGGTTAGGTGAAGGAAGGGAACTTGCAGAGGTAATTGATCGGATGGTCTCAATCTTTGAGACAAAGAAGTCCATGAGCTCCTCGCACTTGTTGGAGGTGAGTGTGGAGGAGACAGGGGAGAGGGGTTTAAGAAGACGATTAGCAGTAAAGAATAGTAGCCGAAGGTTATTTTTGCAATCAAGAATGATCCTGGAATAGTGAGAGTTTTTGTAGACAAGAGTAGGAACCGATAATGTTTTATGTGTTCAAGCCAGATCTGGCGGTGAATGGCTAAACCAGTTGCCACCACATCCATTCAAGCCTTTTGACTTGAGAGAGCGAAGATGAGGGCTGTACCAGCGGGAATGGCAAGCGTGGGAGGGAGTATTCTTTCTAATAGGGACAAGGGCATCAAAAGTGGTGAGGAAGTGGTTGAGCAGATCAGTGGCTGCAGAAATGTCATTGTTAAAAGTGGGCCAAAGGTTGGAAAGTTTTGAGTTGATAAGTGCAGTTGTAAGAGAGTTTGGAGAGAGTTTTTTCCAGGGGCGATGCAGAAAGAAATAGGTTTGGATTGGGGAAGGGGGGTGGGTCGAGAGCGATACAAGGAAATGGTCAGAGATGGCTTTATCTTTAATTGACACAGTTGGAATAACAAGGCCACAAGAGATTGCAAGGTCAAGGGTATGGCCGTGAATATGGGTTGAGGAATTTACAAGGAGGGAGAGATTAAGGGAGGACAGGAGGGTAATGAACTGAGAGGAGAGAGAGCATGATGAATTGAGATGGCGATTGAAGTCAGCGAGGATGAGAAGTCGCTCGGTGCATAAGCTGAGGGAGGAAAGCAGTGAGGATATATCCATGATAACGTTTTTATCATATTTGGGTGGGTAGTAGAGAATGAGAATTTTGAGTGAGGGGGTGGAATAAGGCAATATGTTCAAAAGCTGAGAAAGTGACGGAGGAGTAGAGGGACAGACCTAGGTAGATAATATATACCAACATAATACAGTAGAGAACCAAGGTGATTAGAGAAAGTACAGAGAAGATCTAAAATAGGGAATAAGAGGGCCAAGGAGAGAGTATGAGAATAGATTAGTGGCTAACATAAATGGAAACCCAACAGTTTTTTATAAACATATATATAGTAAAAGGACAGTCAAAGGAAGGGTGAGGCTGATTAGGAACCAAAAATTAGATTTCTTGTGGAGTACTAAATTAATATTTTATATCTGTCTTCACTAAAGAAGAGAATGCTGCCAATCTCACAGTAAAGGAGGTAATAGAGAAATTGGATAGGACAAAAATTATAAAGAGGAGATACTTAAAAGATTGGTAGTTTTCAAACTAGAAAAGTCACCCGGTCCAGATGACTGTGACATCCTAAGTTACTGAAGGAAGTAAAGGTGGAAATTGCGGAAGCTCTGGCCACAATCTTCCAATCATCCCTATGGGAGATGGTGCCAGGAGATTGGAGGATTGAAAATTTTATCCCTCTGATTTAAAAATAAGGGGAGAGGGATAAACCCATTAATTACAGGCCAGTCAGCCTAATGTCGGTGGTGGGGAATCTTTTAGAGACAATAATTAATTAACTCTAGAGCTCCCATGCAGCCGGTTCACCATCTTTTAAATGCTGTGCAGTCCATTATAGGGGCCGCGCGGCCCAAAAGAAATTAGAGGAGACATTGCTAATAAATGAAAGTCAGCACGGATTCGTTAAAGGCAAATCATTTTTGACTAATTTGATTGAGTTCCTTGATGAAGTAACAGTGCCGGTTGATGATCGTAATGCAGTTGATGTGTATATGGACTTTCAAAAGGACTTGGTAAAGTACCACATAATAGTCTTGTCAGCAAAATTAAAACCAATGGGATTAAAGGGAAAATGGCAGTATGGATACAAAATTGGCTAAAGGACAGGAAGCAGAGAGTAATGGTGAATGGTTGTTTTTCAGACTGCAGGAAAATATACAATGGTGTTCCCCAGGGATCGGGATTAGGACCAATGCTCTTTTTGATATACATCAATGACCTGGACTTGGGCATACAGAGCATAATTTCAAAGTTTGCAGATGACACGAAACTCAAAAATGTAGTAAACAATGAGAAGGATAGTAACAGACTTCAGGACATAGACTGATGAAATGGGCAGACACGTGGTGGATGAAATTTAACACAGAAAAGTGTGAAGTGATACATTTTGGTAGGAAGAATGAGGATAGGGAATGTAAACTAAATGGTACAATTTATAAGGAGGTAGGAAAAGTTGAGAAGGCCGTTAAAAAAGAATATGGGATCCTTGACTTTATTAATAGAGGAATAGAGTACAACAACCAGAAAGTTATGATAAACCTTTATAAAACACTGGTTAGGCCTCAGCTGGAGTATTGTGTTCAATTCTAGGCACCACACTAGGAAAGGTGTCAAGTCCTTGGAGAGGGTTTGCAAGCGATTTACTAGAATGGCACCAGGGATGAGGAACTTCAGCTATCTGGAGAAACTGGAGAAGCTGGGGTTGTTCTCCTTAGAGCAGAGAAAGTTGATCAGATATGATTGGGGTGTTCAAATCATGAACTGTTTTGATAGAGTAAATAAAGAGAAACTGTTTCCAGTGGCAGAAGGGTCAGTAACTGGAGGACACAGATTTAAGGCGATTGGCAAAAGAACCAGAGGCGATATGAGGAAACACTTTTTAGGCAACGATTTGTTGTGATCTGAAATGCACTGCCTGAAAGGGCAGTGGCAGCAGATTCAATAGTAACTTTCAAAAGGGAATTGGATAAATACTTGAAGGGAAAACATTTACAGGGCTACGGGGAAAGAGCAGGGGAGTGGGACTAGTTTGGATAGCTCTACTAAAGAACCAGCACATGCACGATGGGTCGAATGGCCTCCTTCTGTCCTATATTATTCTATGATATAATGAAATGGTAAACAACAGCAGTCCAAACACTAGTCCCTGTCGGCACCTCATCGAATGCCTTTTGAAAATCAAAGTATATTACATCTACTGGATTACCTTTATCTACTCTTTCTGTTACTTCTTCAAAGAATTCATTAAGGTTGGTTTAGCACAACATTCCTTTTTGGAATCCATGTTGACTATTCTTTATTATATTTTTGGTTTCTAGGCGTTTTTCTTTAACATCTTTGATTAAAGATTCCATTATCTTTCCTACCACCGACGTTAAGCTAACTGGTAGTATAGTTCCCGGGACCTGTCCTACCTCCCTTTTTAAATATAGGAATAACATTAGCTGTCTGCCAGTCCTCTGGCACTATTCTCCTTTCTAATGATTTTTTATATATATTTATAATAGTGACACTGCTATCTTTACTGTTGCTACTTTTAGTTTGCACAGATGTAATCCTTCCAGACAATGGGTTTTATCTTCCCTAAATTTGACTAGTTTATCTATTATCTCCCCCTTTCTATCTTAAATCTATTCTATCTGAAACCACAAAATCCAAAGGCTGATCCCTATTAGTAATTTTAGGGAGCGGAGGCAGGGAAGTGCAGGATAATTAACTTAAAATTCACCTTGAGATTATTGCCTCAGGGTTACCTATGTGTATGATTTCTGAAAAAAATTGAAGAATAATTTTTAAAGTGTGATAAAATTATTCCTGCAAAGTGGAGTAATTTACCAGAAACATGGGCCCAAGTTTGCCCCCATGCTTAGAACAGCGCACCTCCGTGAGGTGCGCGACTTTTTAGAACAAAATTCGCGCCTAAAAGTTACCTTGCTATTTTCTCCGCAGCTGGAACGATGAAGGCCCAAGGGGTGGGGGGGCGGAGCCAGGTCCCGGCGCCGAAACAGTGCCGGGACCTCTGCACATGCGCGCTAGAGTGTGCGCGCATGTGCAGTAGCTCCTCGCCTCCGAATCTGTGCAGGCTGTGTGGGAGGGGCCCGAAGCACGCCGTCCCTAGCCCTGGCCGAATAGGCTCCCCGCCGCAACCTACGGGAACAGTGCCTGCCGCGTTCAGCCAGGAGTAATATAAAGAACATAAAGCCTGAATGAGAAAGGGCCATTTGAATCATAGAGCCTGCACCATCCTGAATCCATGCCTTATTATTGTATCATGGAACAAGGAGGGAAGTCAATGAGCATTTATTTACACAAAGAGTAATGACGTTGTGAAAGAAGTTGCGAGAGAGAGAGAGAGAGAGAGAGCAATAGAAAGTAATAATATAAATGAGTTTAAGGTAAGTTTCTGGAGAGAAAATGAGTGAAGGGTATGGGGAAAAGCTGGGTTTCTGGGGTTGAGATTATTTAAAGAGGGATGGGCTTGTTCCTAAACATGTGTCTGTTCTCCCCCCACCCCATGGAGTTGTGTGTTTTTGCATTAATTTCTGAAGAAGCAATTACAATGAGCTTTCTCACAGTGGCTCAGCCATTTGGGGGTTTACAATGACAAAGCTAAAAATGTATTGTTGTGCAGACAGTTTCAAATAATTTGATAAACTATACAAAAATCACTTGAGGGTGTAAAGATCCTGTGTTACTGGATGTTTTAAAGTACTTTATGCAGCTTTTATCTCCACCTACCTGTTGCGTGTAGATTTGTGTTAGTTTACCTAGGATTCTGTAAAAGCAATCAATATGGTAAAGGAGGGGCAGTTCTGAAGTACGTCTGATTTAGCAATGCATGAAGCAGTAAGCTTGTAATCCAAGACGTACGTTCGGAGGAACTGGCTGAGATAGTCGGTTGTGATTAGGCATGTCAGCAGTTAATTAGCAAAGTTACTATGTCAAAAAATAGTTATGGTGTGGGATAGTGTAATCATTTTCAAAACGTTATAGTGATTGATTTATTGGTTGATTTATAGATTTATTGATTTATTTATCATTTATTATTGATGATGGCTCTTTATTTATAAAAGTGAAGTGTTTAATGCTTGTAAACTTCCATTCCCCCCCCCCCCGCCCCCATCTCTCGTTCCCTGCGCCTAATTTATAGGGCCCAAGTTTCCACAAGAAAAAAAACGGGCGCCCCTCCAACGGCGCCTAAAAAAATCCTCGGTATTCTCCACCTACTTACAGGTCCTCTGGCCCTCGGCGCAGCCAGCACGAGCTGTGGGGGGGGCGGAGCCAGGTCCCGGCGCTGAAAACAGTGCCGGGACCTCTGCACATGCGCGCTACAGTCGGCACGCAAGTGCAGTAGCTCCAGGCGCCGAACTGTGTGGGAGGGGCCCGAAGCACGCAGCCCCTAGCCCTGGCTGAATGGCCTCACTGGGGCTCCTCCCACGGCCAGCTCCTGCTCCCACCCCCGACCAGACCCGACACTCGCTCCCTCCCTCCCCGCCCGCCGACCAGACCCGACCCGACACCCGCGCCCCCCCCCCGCCGACCAGACACCCGCTCCCCCCCCCGCCGACCAGACCCGACCCCCGCGCCCCCCCCCCGCCGACCAGACCCGACCCAACACCCGCTCCCCCTGCCCCCCCGACCAGACACCCGCTCCCCCCCGCCCCCCCCGCCGACCAGACCCGACCCGACACTCGCTCCCCCCCCCGCCCCGACCCGACACCCGCTCCCCCCCCCCGCCCCGCCCCGACACCCGCTCCCCCCCGCCCCGACACCCGACACCCACTCCCCCCCCCCGACTGACCCGACCCGACCCGTGCTCCTGTTCCCCGACCCGCCCGCCCCCCCCTCTCTCCCCCCACCCACTCTCTCTCCCCCCCCACTCTCTCTCCCCCCCCGTTCTCTCTCCCCCTCCCTCCCCTCTCTCTCTCTCCCTCCCTCCCCTCTCTCTCTCCCTCCCTCCCCCTCTCTCTCTCTCCCTCCCTCCCCCTCTCCCTCCCTCCCCCTCTCCCCCTCCCTCCCTCTCTCCCTCCCTCCCTCTCTCTCTCTCGCTCTCTCTTCCCCTCTCCCTCCCCCTCTCTCTCTCTCCCCCTCCCTCCCCCCCTCTCTCTCTCTCCCCCTCCCTCCCCCTCTCTCTCTCTCTCTCTCTCTCTCCCCCTCCCTCCCACCCCTCTCTCTCCCTCCCTCCCCCACTCTCTCTCCCTCCCTCCCCCCCTCTCTCTCCCTCCCTCCCCCCCTCTCCCTCCCTCCCCCCTCTCTCTCCCTCCCTCCCCCCTCTCTCCTCCCTCCCTCCCTCCCCCCCCCCCTCTCTCTCTCTCCCTCCCTCTCTCTCTCTCTCTCTCCCTCCCTCTCTCTCTCTCTCTCTCCCTCCCTCTCTCTCTCTCCCCCTCCCGCTCAGCGGCACGAACGGCTGCAGAATTCTCCCTGGCTGAAGCACTTTCACACAGGTAGGAAGATGGTTTATTTAATCTTTTCTTGGCTTATAAATGTTTATTCAGGTTGGATTTATTTGTATAATATTTGTAGAAGTATAAATAAGGATTTATTGTCGAATTTAATGAGTTCCCTTCCCCCCCCCTCTCCCCCCCACCTCGTTCTGGACGCCTAATTTGTAACCTGCGCCTGATTTTTTAATGTATAGAACAGGTTTTTCAGTTCTACAAAAATCTTCACTGGCTCCATTCTACTTTAGTTTGGAGTACATTTTCACTGTGGAAACTTTCAAATCAGGCGTCAGTGGCCGGACACGCCCCCTTTTGAAGAAAAAATTCTGTTCTAAACTAGAACTGTTCTACCTGACTAGAACTGCAGAAAAAAAAATGTGGAGAATTGCGATTTCTAAAATAGTCCGTTCTCCACCAGTTGCTCCTAAAAATCAGGCGAATCATGTGGAAACTTGGGCCCATAAAGTGTAGGCAAGGTTTTTCTGAGCGTACAAAAATCTACACTTACTCCATTCTAAGTTAGTTTGGAGTAACTTTTCACTGCCTAAACTTGCAAAGCAGGTGTAAGTGGCTGGTAACGCCCCCTTTTGAAAAAAAAACTGTTCTAAAACAGAAGTATTCTAACTCACTAGAATTGGAGCAAACTAAATGCCGAGGATTGCAATTTCTAAGATACTCCATTCTAAACTAGTTGCTCCAAAAAAATAGGAGCAACTCGAGCCGAAACTTGAGCCCAAATGAGTTAATTCTTCAAATAGGGATAGTTGGCATCTCTGATAGACAGGTTTGAAAGAAAGTTGGCTTCAGTTCAGGAGAGTTCAATGTTGTTGGTGATAATCTTTTGGTTTTTATGTTTATATTAGCTACTTAGTAGTTGCCTTGGTTGTTGTCAGGGAGACGTTGTCTTATTAACATGCTGGTTAATCAAGGTCAAATGTGGCATGTGAATTAATCTCACAATACAGAATGTATTTGTTCAATAAACAATGGTTCCAATCACAATGCTATTTCATAAATATTTTATGGTTTCAGAGATTACAAACATAACATAAAATATATTAAAGGGGTTAAACCATTAAAGAACCAAAAGATTGTTGCACACAAGTTCTGCGAAGCATCAAATTTAAGGTTTAGCCAAAGTAAAAGTGCTGAATTAAAAACCACCAAGGCCTTGAAATTACAGCATGCTACACGAGCATACACGGGATCAGTGTTGTACAATAGAAATTGCTGATTAGCAACAGGGACAGCCTCAATGTTTTAGCCACATGCACACATTTCAGCAGAAAATACCTTCATACAATACACGTAAATGTACTGCATGTGTATATTTAATGAACAAGCATCTCCCACCATTCAGTGTGAAACTTTGCAGTTTTTCTATTTCACCAAAATTTGGAATTCTGGCATGAATTATTAAACACCACATTTAGTGCAGCTTCTAGCTTTTTGTCCAGCAGTTGCAAGCAGGACTTTGACTTCATCAGAGTGACTGCTGAGAATATTGACTTGCACAACAAGACACACCAGGCACGCCCGCCCCCCCCCCCCCGCCACCACTCTCCATCCAGAACCTCCTCCGCTCTCCATCCAGGCCTTTCCCACACTCTCCCTCCAGACCCTCCCTCGCTCTCCCTCCATACCCGTCCCCGCTCTCCAACCCGAGCCTCCCCCTCTCTCCCTCCAGACCATCCCTCGTTCCCCTTTCAGAACTCCCCGCTCTCCCTCCAGATCTAAGACCCTTGCTCTCCATCGAGTCCACAATCCGCTCCCCCGCTCATCATTCAGTCCCCACTCTTCAACAACCCCCCCCCCCACTCTCCGTCCAGCACCCACCAGATGCAATGCCCCTGCTCTCCATCCAGTCCCCACGCCCCAACCCTCCAACCTCCCCTCCCCATTCTCCCTCCAGTTCCCACCCCACCTCACTCTCCATCCAGACCCCACCCACCCCGCTCTCCGTCCAGACCCGACCCTTTCCATCCAAACCCAACCCCTCTCCATCCAGACCCAACCCTCTCCATCCAGACCCACCCCTCTCCATCCAAACCCAACCCCTCTCCATCCAGACCCAACCCTCTCCATCCAAACCCACCCCTCTCCATCCAGACCCACCCCCTCTCCATCCAGACCCAACCCGACTCCATCCAAACCCGACCCCTCTTCATCCAAACCCACCTCTCTCCATCCAGACCCAACCCGACTCCATCCAGACCCAACCCGGTTCCATCCAGACCTAACCCGGCTCCATCCAGACCCGACCCCTCTCCATCCAGACCCGACCCCTCTCCATCCAGACCCGACCCTCTCCATCCAGACCCACCCCTCTCCATCCAGACCCGACCCCTCTCCATCCAGACCCAACCCTCTCCATCCAGACCCGACCCCTCTCCATCCAGACCCGACCCCTCTCCATCCAGACCCAACCCCCTCCATCCAGACCCGACCCCTCTCCATTCAGACCCGACCCCTCTCCATCCAGACCCGACTCTCTCCATCCAGACCCGACCCCTCTCCATCCAAACCCAACCCGGCTCCATCCAGACCCAACCCGGCTCCATCCAGACCCGACCCCTCTCCATCTAGACCCCCAACCCCGCTCTCCATCCAGATCCCCCCATCGACTCTCCAACCAGACTCGACCCCTCTCCATCCAGATGCTCCCACTGCTCTCCATCCAGAACTGCCCTGCTCTCCATCCAGACACCCCACCACTGCCTCTTTCTTTCTCCAGACCCATCCCCCCACTCTCCATCCAGACACTCCAAATGCGATTGGATGCTGCTTGCCATGATAACTCTGTTGGAGCTGCTCATTATTGGGTGGGTTTTCTTCTGCTGACCTGGAGCATTTGTACCGATTGGTCAAGTTGAGCACAGTCACAGCTCCCCTGTCCATACAATGTTGGTGTTTCTATGATGTTGTAGCCCCTGTGTTACACACCATTTTATCTACAGTAACCAAGGAAGAAAAGTGCTCACAACGATCAAGAAACACTTGCATTCTCTGCTTTTCATCTTACCATTTTGCCAACAAATGCGCATAAAGGAGTTTCACATTCATACACTGTGCAAATGAGTACTGAGAATATATAAGGGCCAAAATTGCCCCGCGCTGGGTTTAGGGTGCATCATTTGAAATAAGTGAAAATTAGCACTGGCGGAGATGGGCGGGAGGAAGTTTGAAATTTCGGTACTTTGTTTAGGAAATGGGAGAGCTGTACAGTTAACATAGAAACATAGCTGATCATTTTTGCAACTTTAGTACCCCATTCCTGCTTTCTCTCCATACCCCTTGATCCCTTTAGTCGTAAGGACCACATCTAACTCCCTTTTGAATACATCCAACGAACTGGCCTCAACAACTTTCTGTGGTAGAGAATTCCACAGGTTCACAACTCTCTGAGTGAAGAAGTTTCTCCTCATCTCGGTCCTAAATGGCTTACCTCTTATCCTTAGACTGTGACCCCTGGTTCTGGACTTCCCCAACATCGGGAACATTCTTCCTGGGGCATTAAATGGCCTCCGCCTGGTGCTGGAGGGGTGATGCAGGGGCGGTGGTGGAATTGTGCAGCCAATTTCAGTGAGTTTCATTCATAACGAGTCACCTGGTCATTGGGCTTCTTAAAGGGGATGCCTTGCAGGTTTGTTCTGCTGATTCTCTTCTTCCTCATAGTTCAGTAGCTGATTACTGAGGGCCGTCATGGCAGCTGGGAGAGGCAGCACAAGGGCCACGCGGTTCTCAGAAGCCGAATTGGAGACACTGGTGGGGGCAGTGGAGGACAGGAGGTGCATCCTTTTCACTGCAGCTGGAAGGACCGCGCCATTGCTCCTCAAAGCTATCTGGGCAGAGGCAGCTGCCGAGGTGTTGGGCACCTCTGTCCTTAACCGCAACCCACACAGTATCACATAAAGTTCTGCGACCTCACTCGTCAGAGTAGTTGTTCCTCCAACTCTTACCTGTGAACAAAGGCAGTCTTTGTGCAGATTCAGCAAACCAGTATTTAACTCAGGATGTGTGCCTACTCAATTATTGGCACATTTGATGCTTTGCTTGGAATCACAGCTGCTTAAGCCGGCCATCCATTTCTTCCACATACATAAGTACACTGTGACTCACCAAATTTCCTTTCATTTGCAGACCAAGTTGGCACATAACAGGCTGCAGCAGCAGAACAGGAGGGATGGGGGGAGGGGGGTGGAGTCTGAACTGTGCCAGCTCACAGACCAGGAGCAGCGAGTACTTTGCCTTACGGGTGCGTAGGTGGCCATCCTCGGGACAGTGGGGATCGCCGAGCCTGCTGGGGCCAACATTGGTAAGTGAAACCCTTCCTCTCAACCCACTTTCCATTTAAAGCAGAAGGCCTTATCATTTAGCCGTTCCACATTCTGACCATCTTTCTTCCTGCATGCCTGTCCCGCTTCCCTTACCTTAACACATCCTGGTCCTGTTGCTCCTCCTCTTCCTGAGGTGCAACAGCTATGTCTTCGGGCAATGGCTGTGCCCTCATGATTACCAGGTTGTGCAGCATGCAGCAGACAACGACAAAGAGGGACATCCACTCAAGCGAGTACTGCAGGACCCCTCCTGAGCGGTCAAGGCAGCAGAACCGTTGCTTCAGCACTCCTATGGTCTGCTCAATGATGTTCCTGGTGGTGCATGACTGTCATTATAAGAGTGCTGGGCAGGAGTGGTGAGGTTGCGGAGGGGAGTAATGAGCCAGCTGCATAACAGGTAACCCTTGTCTCCAAGGAGCCAGCTGGGAGCTGCATTAGGTGGCTGGAACATAGCTGGCACCCCAGTCTAGCGCAGGATGATGGCATCGTGGCTGCTGCCAGGATAGCGGGCATTAACGTCCATTATTGTGCGTGTGTGGTCGCACACCAACTGGATGTTGAGTGAGTGGTACGCTTTTCGGTTTAGAAATATCTTAGGATTGTGGTGTGGAGCCCTCAAGGCGACATCTGTGCCGTCTATGGCACCCTGCACCATGGGGAAGCGAGCCCTCGTCACAAAGCCAATTGACCACTCCTGCTGCTTCTGCCTCAGTGGGAATTCCATCCTCTTTCTGTACAGAGTATCTGTGACATCATGAATGGAGCAATGAGCTGCATACTGGGAGATGTTCAAGATGTCTGCTGTGGCTCCCTGGAAAGATCCAGTGGCATTGAAATTGAGGGCGATGGTGACCTTCACGGCCAGTGAGAGAGATGTTCTCACCCTTGTTTGACGCTGACGGTCTGGCTGCAGCAGATGGCACAGCTCCGTCACCACGTCTTTTGTAAATCGCAGCCTTCGGACACACTGCTCCTCAGAGAAGTGCACGTAGGAAAACTGTTGGCAAAGCGTACACCCTTCTGTTAGCACTTCTGTGTAATCATCTTCCTTTGCCCACATCCTCATGGACCTCCTCATGTTGGCCCTGCTGTTGCTATCCCTATGCATCCTCCTGTTTCTGTGCCTCTGCCTGCTGCTCTTGCTCCCTTTGCCTCTCCATGTGCCTTTCTATCTGCCTGTGTCTCCCCGTCTCCCCCTCACTGATCCTTGGAGCATTGGCCTCTCCATGGTTCTCACCATGGGCCTCTCCCAGTGGCAGCCTTTCTCTTTCCCTTTCCTGATGCCTCTGCCTGACTAAATCATGGTGCCGTTGTCTTCTGCAAACCATCCTCTGATGGTGAAGTTGCAGGAGGCGATCCACTGTCAACACTGAGCCCATTATTGACAGAGAATGTTGTGCTCTGCAAATGGAGCTGACTAAAGCAGTGGGAGCGATGGAAGCCAAAGGAAACTGAGGGCCAGCAATCAATGATGGCCGTGGTAGAAACAAAAAACAAAATTACTGCAAAGTAGGGGGAAATTTGGCTTTAAATCTCGCTGGCGCTACAGTCTGATGACTTCAAACCGACAGCAAAAGCTGTCATTCGCATTGGTAAGCATTAGGTAGAGGGGCGAGGGGCAATTACAATTTTAGCTTCCAGGGCAGTGACGAGGCGATAGGCCCGTTGATGACCTCATCATTGCCGTGCGCAGAGGGGCGTTGTGAGCGATGCTGGAGCAGAACGCAAGGCCATAGCGCCATCGGCGAAGAGGTGGGCAATTCTGCACAGGTCGATGTGGCTGCCACATCGTTTGCACTCCGTTAGCGCAGCAGGGGCACTAACTGGCCCTACAGTACAGAAGGAGGTAATTTGACCCATTGTGCCTGTGTTGGCTCTCTGAAAGAGCTATCCAATTAGTCCCACTCCTCTGCTACTTCCCCATAGCCCTGCAAATTTCTCTTTTTTAAGTATGTATCCAATTCCCTTTTAAAAATTACTATTGAAACTGCTTCCACCACCCTTTCAGGCAGTGTATTCTAGATCATAACTCGCCGTGTAAAAAAAATGTCCTCATCTCCCCCCTGGATTTATTTGACAATTATCTTAAATCAGTATCCTCTGCTTATCAACCCTCCTGCCAGTGGAAACAGTTTCTTCCTATCTACTCTATCAAAACTCCTTATAATTTTGAACACCTCTATTAAATCTCCCCCTTAACCTTCTCTGCTCTAAGGAGAACTATACCAGCTTCTTCAGTCTCTCTACATAACTGAATGCCCTAATCCCTGGTACCATTCTAGTAACTCTCCTCTGCACCCTCTCCAAGGCTTTGACATCCTTTCTAAACTTAGGTGCCCAGAATTGCACACTGTACTTTAGTTGAGGTCTAACAAGTGATTTATAAAGGTTTAGCATAATTTCCTTGCTTTATGCTCTATGCCTCTATTAATAAAAGCCAAGGATCCCGCATGTTTTTTTAACAGCCCTACCTAATTGTCCTGCCACCTTCCAAGATTTGTGCATGTGAACAGCAACAGTGTCTATTACTCATATTTTTTATTTACTAATCAAAATACAATTAGCCACATCTGGATTCCCAATTAGCTACATATGGCTAGTGGCTGATGTACTGGACAACACTGGTTTAGATGATAATGAGCGGATGTGCGGTTTGCTACTGCACATTAGTCACATTAATTGTTTGAAGGCATACTTATACTGTACTAATAGCTGTAACAAACACATTTTAGGACAATAGTGAGGTACAAATATATTTTTTTCGATATTGAAAATAAATCTTTCAAAAAGAGCGCAGTATACACAATGGGCCTGAAATTGTGGTCGGAGGTTTGCCACGGGCGGATGTATAAATTATTGAAAATAATTTATTTTCCTGTCCTTTGGAAGACTTACGCAGGTAAAGCAGGCTTTACGCCTGCTTTTGCCTGGTGTAAGAATTTCACGGGCATTCATTGGGCAGATTACTACTCGTGTGCAAGATAAACAATAACACAGGCTTGTGACCTTGTTGCAATTTCTATATAATTATATGTAAATATTTGTGCGTTTTAAGGATTATAGTATTATATTTATTTGAGCTAATAGCAATGGAGATAGAGTTTGAATATTTGCAAGGAATATCATATTAGGCAGTGTCTGTAGTCTCTATTACAAGTTTACAAATGTTTTCAAAAAGGAAAGTGGTTTAATATGGCTACTTATTTAATTGGTCAATCTCATAACTGATGAAAGCCTAGGATGTAGATGCTTTATCCTATCCCGCGGAGGCCCTATTCCTGGGAATTCGTGTGATTGTCAAGAAGATTCTTGGCAGATCGCAAGTTCCGGGTTTTAGCGCATGCGCTTCACATGCCTAAACCTGGAACTTGTGCGGCCCATAAGGGTGCGTACGTCCTGTACGTACGAAGCTTAGTGATAACTACATGAAAATTTCAAAGCTATATTGGGGAAGTATTTATTCAAGACCAATTTGATGCTAATTCCAAAAATTAACAGAAGCTAATCATTTCACGTTGTATTACTATTTATGACATTTCAAGGTTATGGTATGTACGCTCACATGGTTAGATTTATGCAACAGTCCTTTGATTATAGACGGCTTAAGGCCAAGGTGCAACAAAAAACCCGCGACCTAAAGAACAGATGGTGGGTGGAGAAAGCACAGGAGATACAGCAGCTGGCCGGCAGCCATGAAGTGCGAGGATTCTTCACCACAGTCAAGACCACCTACGGTCCAAACACACAAGGCCCCACCCCACTGCTGACCAAAATTGGGAAGACACTCCTCAATGACACCAAGGCAGTCAGAGCCCGCTGGAAGGAGCACTTTGAAGATCTCCTCAACCGAAACTCTGCCTTTGACTCCATCCCGCAGCATGCTACCCACCACCACCTCAGTAAAACCCCAGTCCTGCACGAGGTAGAAAAAGCCATAAGACAGCTTAAGAACAACAAGGCTACGGGAGCGGATGGAATCCCGCTGAGGCACTGAAGTATAGCGGAGAGGCACTGTTAGCACGAATGCATGATCTCATCTCTTTCATCTGGAAGGAGGAGAGCATGCCAGGAGATCTCAGCGATGCAGTGATCATGACCATCTTTAAAAAAGGGGACAAGTCCAACTGTGGCAACTACAGAGGAATCTCCCTGTTGTCAGCCACTGGGAAAGTTGTCGCTAGAATCCTCCTCAACCGTCTTCCCCCTATGGCTGAGGAGCTCCTCCCGGAGTCACAGTGCAGATTTCGTCCCCTACAGGGTACAACGGACATGATTTTTACAGCGCGACAGCTGCAAGAAAAATTCAGGGAACAGCGCCAGCCCTTGTACATGGCCTTCTTTGACCTTACAAAGGCCTTTGACACTGTGAACCGCGAGGGTCTATGGAGCATTCTCCTCCATTTCGGCTGCCCCCAAAAGTTCGTCACCATCCTCCACCTGTTCCACGACAACATGCAAGCCGTGATCCTTACCAACGGATCCATTACAGACCCAATCCACGTCCGGACCGGAATCAAATAGGGCTACGTCATCGCGCCAACCCTCTTCTCAATCTTCCTCACTGCCATCTCCACCTCATACTCAACAAGCTCCCTGCTGGAGTGAAACTAAACTACAGAACCAGTGGGAACCTGTTCAACCTTCGTTGTCTCCAGGCCAGATCCAAGACCATCCCAACCTCTGTCATTGAGCTACACATTCAAAGGCTGAACTCCAACATCTTCATAGTCAACATCTTCACTGAGGCATACGAAGCATGGGCCTTACACTAAACATCCGTAAGACAAAGGTCCTCCACCAACCTGTCCCCACCGCATAGCACTGCTCCCCAGTCATCAAGATCCACGGCACGGCCCTGGACAATGTGGACCATTTCCCATACAAGGGCAGACATTGATGAAGAGTGCGCCCGTGCAGCCTTTGGCCGCCTGAGAAAAAGAGTGTTCGAAGATCAGGCCCTCAAGTCTGCCACAAAGCTCATGGTCACAGGGCTATAGTAATACCCGCCCTCCTGTATGTGTCATGTATGTATGCTTGGGGTTACTAGCCACCAGGGGGCGCCACTGTCGGAGGTCATTGGGCTGTACGCACGTGTGTGTGGGCCAGATATATAAAGCAAGCCACCATGTAATGTGGGCACTTTGGGCCCGAATAAAGTTGAGCCAGGTTTGCACCTGAGTGAGTTTACAGTATTCAGTCTATCGAGTTATTACATACATGACATTTGGCGACGAGGTAACTCAAGAACCTTCACATACAAAATGAGCACCATCGGAATACTGGAGAGATTCATGAAGAGAGAGGACTGGTCGGATTTTATTGATCGCCTGGACCAGTACTTAGTGGCCAACAAAATGGAGGAAGCTACTGACGCAGTTAGTCGCAGGGCGGTTTTCCTCACTATTTGCGGTCCGAAAATCTATGGCCTCATAAAGATCTCCTCTCTCCTGCATGTCCAACTGACAAGGACTATGAGGAATTGTGTGCTCTGGTACGTGATCATCTCAAACCAAAAGAAGGCATCATCATCTCACGCTATCGATTCTACACGCATGTTCGTTTTGAGGGCCAGAATGTATCAGAATTCGTCACCGACCTAAAACGTCTTGCTGGGCCATGTAAGTTCGAGGACACATTGGGAGACATGCTGCGAGATTTCTTCGTAATAGGAATCAACCACGAGGTGATCCTCCGGAAGTTATTGGCTGCGGAGAGGCTGGATTTGAACAAGGCCATCGCAATTGCCCAGGCATGCATGACGATGGATGATAATTTAAGGCAGATATCATCGAAGAGTCAGAGCTCCACGACAAGTAATGTAAACAAGATTGTGTCATCGTATGGCAGAGCTGCTTACGGCAGGGCCTACGCGACTGCGTATGTGAAACCTGTAGCTGCTCAAAGTCCGCCAACAGGTACGAATCCGATTTCACCCTGTTGGCATTGTGGGGGCAATCATCGGCATCATCAGTGTCATTTTAAACAGTACATCTGTAAAGGCTGTTCGAATGTGGGGCATCTTCAGCGAATGTGTCCACAACTGAGCAAGCGTGCTGCGATTCACCTCATGGATGATGACGACCAGTCCAGCGCGGACCTGGATATGCAACCCGAGATACTCAAGGAGGAAGTGTATGGATTGTATTCGTTCCTGACAAAGAGTCAACCGATAATGGTTAATGTGAAACTAAATGGCGTGCTGGTATCGATGGAATTGGACATGGATACGAGTCAGTTGATAATGAGCCAAAGGACATTCGACTAACTGTGGGACAATAAGGCTGTGAAGCCTAAGCTGAGTTCAGTCAATGCCAAGTTGCGTACTTACACCAAAGAACTCATACTTGTGATTGGCAGTGCAGTAGTCAAGGTGTCGTATGATGGTGTGGTTCATGATCTACCGTTATGGATCGTTCCAGGAAATGGTCCACCGCTGTTCGGTAGGAATTGGCTCAAAAAATTCAAAATGAATTGGAATGATATCAAAGCGTTGTCATAGGTGGAGGACACTTCATGTGCTCAAGTGCTGAGCAAGTTTCCCTCCCTGTTTGAATCGGACATCGGCAATTTCACGGGAGCCTAGATGCAGATTCATCTGGACTCGGGTGCAAGACCCATCCATCACAAAGCTCGGACTGTTCTGTAAATGATGAGGGAGAAGGTCGAAATTGAGCTGGACAGACTCCAATGTGAAGGGGTCATATCACCGGTCTAATTTAACGAATGGGCCAGTCCCATTGTTCCTGTGTTGAAGAGTGATGGCACTGTCAGGATTTGTGGCGACTACAAGGTTACAATCAACCGATTTTCGAAACAGGATCCATACCCGTGACTTGTTTGCAATGCTAGCTAGTGGGAAGTCGTTCACTAAACTGGATCTGACGTCAGCCTATATGACACAGGAGCTCGTCGACACGTCGAAGAAACTTATGTGCATCAACACTCATAAAGGACTGTTTATCTATAACAGGTGTCCTTTTGGAATTCGCTCGGCTGCAGCCATATTTCAGAGGAACATGGAGAGTCTACTGAAGTCTGTCCCTAGAACCGTCGTGTTTCAAGATGACATTCTGGTCACAGGTCGTGACACTGCCGAGCACCTGAACAACCTTGAAGAGGTTCTACATTGCCTGGACGAAGTGGGACTCAGGCTGAAATGTTTGAAATGTGTCTTCATGGCACCGGAAGTCAAATTTCTAGGGAAGAAAATTGCTACTGAGGGCATCAGGCCAAGGATTCGAAAACCAAGGCCATCATAAATGCACCCAGGCCTCAGAATGTGACGGAGCTGCGGTCATTCCTTGGTCTACTCAACTACTTCGGTAATTTCTTACCTAGATTGAGCACTTTATTAGAGCTACTGCACATGCTGCTCAGAAAAGGCGACAATTGGGTTTGGGGTGTATCTCAAGATAGAGCTTTCGAGAAAGCTACAAATCTGCTTTGCTCTACAAATTGCTGGTACATTATGATCCATGTAAGCGTCTAGTATTAGCCTGTGATGCTTCATCATATGGGGTTGGCTGCGTGTTCCAACAAGCTAATAGCGGGTAAACTACAACCTGTTGCATATGCTTCAAAAAGTCTGTCAAAGGCGGAAAGAGCCGACAGCATGATAGAAAAAGAAGGTTTAGCCTGTGTGTATGGGGTTAAAAAGATGCATCAGTACCTGTTTGGTCTTCATTTTGAACACGAAATGGATCACAAGCCACTCATTTCATTGTTTTTGGAAGTATTGATGAAAAGAGGTCTCAAGACCAAGCTCACTCTCGTCTATCCTGACTTGAACGATCGTGGTGAAAACAGACGTCAAAATCAGCAGTGGTATCATGATCGTGCTGCTGTGTCACGCGACATCTCTGTTAACGCTCTTGTGTATGTGCTAAATTATGGTCAAGGTCCCAAGTGGGTCGCCGGTACTGTTACGGCCAAGGAGGGTAACAGAGTGTTTATTGTCACACTCAAGAATGGGCAAACATGCAGGAAACATGTTGATCAGATAAAGCTGCGGCACACGGATGAACTGAAACAAGTTGAGGAAGATACGATCAGTGACCAACCAACCTATATTCATTCATCAGAGGATTCCTCTGTCATCAATGAATCTGGACTTTCAATTTCTGACATGGTAATTGCCACTCCCATCAGATCAGCTACCCAGCCTCCAGTTATAACTCACCCAGAACTGGAGTTGAACTTAGACGATCAATTCGTGAGCGGAAAGCCCCGGATCGTCTTAACTTGTAAAAAGACTGATACTAAGATCTTGAAGGGGGATGTTGTCAAGTATGCTTGGGGTTGCTAGCCACCAGGGGGCACCACTGTCGGAAGTCATTGGGTTGTACGCACGTGTGCGGGCCAGGTATATAAAGCAAGCCACAATGTAATGTGGGCACTTTGGGCCCGAATAAAGTTGAGCCAGGTTTGCTTGCACCTGAGTGAGTTTACAGTAGTCAGTCTATCGAGTTATTACATGCCTAACTGTATGGCTCAGAGACATGGACCATATACAGTAGACACCTCAATTCGCTGGAGAAATACTACCAACGATATCTCCGCAAAATCCTGCAAATCCCCTGGGAGGACAGATGCACCACCGTTAGTGTCCTCGACCAGGCCAACATCCCCAGCATTGAAGCACTGACCACACTCGATCAGCTCCACTGGGCAGGCTACATTGTTCGCATGCCTGACACAAGACTCCCAAAGCAAGAGCTCTACTCGGAACTCCTTCAAAGCAAACGAGCCAAAAGTGGGCACCCTCAAGGACACCCTCAAAGCCTCCTTGATAAAGTGCAACATCCCCACCGACACCTGGGAATCCCTGGCCAAAGACCGCCCTAAGTGGAGGAAGTGCTTCCGGGAGGGCGCTGAGCACCTCGAGTCTCAATGCCGAGAGCATGCAGAAGCCAAGCGCAGGCAGCGGAAAGAGCGTGCGGCAAACCAGTCCCACCCACCCTTTCCCTCAACAACTGTCTGTCCCACCTGTTACAGAGACTGTGGCTCTCCTATTGGACTGTTCAGTCACCTAAGAACTCATTTATAGAGTGGAAGCAAATCTTCCTCGATTCCGAGGGACTGCCTATGATGATGACCCCACCCATGTAGTCATTCTTCATGTTGGAGATCCAGAAATATCAGCAGCCTATTAATCTGTGGAAGACAATACAACCGAGTTCCGTCCTGTTCTTCCCTGGCATCTATCCACATATGTACTTTCCACCAGAGGTCAATGGAAAGCAATCACAACCAGGAATCCTGGTTGATTTCCTCCCATGCCCCACCATCCCTTACCCCCGGTTCTGAGCCCAATTGTATCATCCTTTCCACATGAGACTAGCTAACTCAGCACAGACTTGGAATCATACCTAAGACTTAGAGATACATCCAATGGTACCTTTATCCAACTGGGTAGTTTACAAGAAGCATGCAATCCAAATTTTCAATTCTATATGACTATTGTATCAGTGAGGTTACAATTGAGATGAAACTTGGTTGCAGAGTAAACCTTTTTTGTTCACAGCCTGATAGAAACTAAAGTAAAGGTGTTATCTTGAAATTAAAGACAATGCTGAAGGACATGTGCCTTTATATAATTTTTGTAAGCTTATGTTGATAAAAAAAATTTACTACAGCATTATTGAAAAAGCAGTGTGGTCCACTACTGGAGACAATGAGGAAGCTCAAACATTATTCGGTGCCTCTATAAGCAAACATGCACAAAATTCTGTCCTACAAAAATCATTTTTTGACCTTTTCCTGAAATCATGAATGGCCTGTTTGAGAGTTAGGGTCAAAGATGAAATAGCTTTTAAGATAATAGCAGTTAATTTGCAGATTAGTCTTTCTTAAAGCCATTTGTACTTGAATTGTTTGGATGAACAGCTTCTTCCTTTTCAATAGCTTCAGGGATGTCATCAGGTTCGGAGGCTATGTTGATGATGGTAAAATCAGGAACCTTCAATAAAAAGATGTAAAAATAAAGAGATGCGTCATAAAAAGGGCAATTTCGATAAAGACTACAACTATTGTTTTTGTGCAAGGTTTGTAACCAAATATCAAATTCATATGGCATCAATATTTCATTTTCCAAAGGAATGAAATAACTTGTATTTACATCCTACTTCTTAGGCGGTCCCTCGTCGAGGATGACCCGTTTCCACACCAAAAAGGGATGAGTTCACAGGTGTTTCAATGAAGGACCTGACATTCCAAGTCCCGAACTACATATTGAAGGGTGGAAGATGCCTGTGCGTGGATTTTTTTAACTTGTGGTGGCCGTTGCACATCAGCCACCACACGGGCTTGACAGAGCGAGGTTTTGTTCCAGTGGCAAGGATTAACCAAGACGACTGCTGTACGGACCTAGTGCGCACACATATCGCAGTGTGGGCTGGCCCGTGCTGCCCCTAACCCTAACCCTAAATGCACTTCTGGGCCCCGAACTCATGCCTCTCCTGCGCTCTGATCACATCGCTCTGCAATCTCTCACCGGTCCTTCACCCCGACCTCACCGTTCCTGCTGTACCTGCCTATGCTCCAATCAGCGACCTTGATTTTAGTGATGTCCAATCCAGTTGCCTTTCTCAGTCATTGCCCTACTGCAGCAGCTCGCGCTGCTGCCTGAAGTGGCATGCCTCCACGCTGCTCCTGAGCCACTGCACCTCCGCTCGTTTTATGACCCCAACCTGCGTATTTATATAACAGCAATAACAACTTCTATTTCTATAGCACCTTTAACATAGTAAAACGTTGCAAGGCGCTTCACAGGAGCGTTACCAGACAAAATTTGACATCGAGCCAGATAAAGTGATACTAGGACAGGTGAGCGATAGGTTTTAAGGAGCATCTTAAAGGAGGAGAGAGAGATGGAGAGGTTTAGGGAGGGAATTCCAGAGCTTAGGGCTTAGACAGCTGAAGGCACAGCCGTCAATGGTGGAGCAAAGGAAATTGAGGATGTGGAAGAGGCAAGAATTGGAGTGCAGAGATCTCAGAGGGCTGTAGGGCTGGAGGAGGTCAGATATATAGAGGGGCAAGGCTATGGAGGGATTTGATAATGAGAATGAACATTTTTAAATTGTGGTTTTTCATGACCAGGAGCCAGTCCATGTCAGTGAGCACAGGGGTGGGTGATGGGTGAACAGGACTTGGTGAGAGTTAGGATATGGCAGCAGAGTTTTGGATGAACTAAAATTTACTGAGGGTGGAAAGTGGGAAGCCAACCAAGAGAGCATCAGAATAGTCAAGTCTAGAGGTAACTAAGGCATGGATGAGGATTTGATTAGCAGATGGGCTAAGGCAGGGGCTGAGTCGGCTGATGTTACAGAGGTGAAAGTAGGCGGTCTTGATAATGGGTCGAAAGCTCAGCTCAAGGTTAGATAGGATGCCAAAGTATTGAACAGTGTGGATAAGCCTCAGACAGTGGCCAGGAAGAGGGATGGAGTCGGTAGTGTGATATCTTCACAGAACACAGCATACACAGCTCATAACATGGCAGGCAGCTCTCTCGGAAGCCTCCAGAATCTGCCTGGTTCTGTTTATTATTGACTATGCAGCTGCAGTACCCAATACGTCCACATTCACAGTGTGGAGCTACAAACATTACAAGCTTACAGACATTACACTTCTCCCTCCTTAATGAAGAAGTTATTATAACAAACATCATACATAACTTTCATGTTTATACATAACACAGGATATAAACTTTTTTTTTCCATATTTGCAAATTTAACTTTGCCACTTGTTTTGTGATTCGAAGAGAATACCTTCACTCTCGAACAGAACCTTCCAAACATGGTGTCGATTTCACACTCATTTGAGGCTCATCCTGAGGAACGTTTTCCTCCACGGAATTTCCTTGATTTTCATTTGAACTCACTCTAACTTCAGACCCTTTGTTTTCCTGACTCGGACTCAGACTTTCATTCTGATTCTCTCCTGGATTTGTTTCCAGTACATTGGATTTAGGATTTGCTACTGGTGTATCAAAACTATCTGATGAGTCAGAAATAATTGAATCATTCCCACCTTCAACTCCTTCCATGTCTGTAGGTAAAATATGATCAATATGAACAAACCTAACCTGTCCATCATCAAACATCTTTACCAAATGTGTGCGAGGACCACATCTCTTCACCACTCTTCCTGGTAACCACTTTAACCATTTATGGTGATGGTTCTTCACTCTCACCTTCTGGTTTAATTTCACACTTCTCTCTTTTACTCTACCTCTATCATAATTCTCTTTCTGTCTTAAGTGTGTCTCTTCTACGGACTGTGCCAAATTTGGTTTTAACAACGAGAATCTGGTTCGTGGCTGTCGTTTGAGAAACAACTCTGCTGGTGTTCTACCAGTAGTTGTATGAGGAGTATTTCGATATGTAATCAAAAAATTAGCCAATTTGTGATCCAATGACAACTGTCGTTTCCTTAGATTTGGATCTAACATTTGTTTTATGAGGGCACGTTTTACAATTTGAACAATGCGCTCTGCTGCACCATTCGAAGCAGGATGGTATGGTGGAACCTTGTTATGTTTCACACATTTTTGCTCGTGAATTGTGCAAATTCTTCTGAACAAAATTGTGGGCCATTATCCGAAACAATCTCTTCAGGGAGGCCAAATGAAGAAAATAATTTTCGTAAAATGTCCAATGTTTTACTTGTTGTTATTTTCCACATTGGAAGCACCTCAACCCACTTCGAATGGCTATCAATCACAATGAACAATTGTTGTCCTTCTAACTCAGCAAAATCAATATGTAGCCTTTGGCACATCCTGGGATGCCATTTCCGTGGCTGTAATGGTATTGGTGGTGGTTGCTTGCTTACCGATTGACATGTCGTACACTGACTCATGATGTACTCTATATCTTTATCAAGACTTGGCCACCTTAAATAACTGGGTGCAAAACTCTTGGTCAAGCACATTCCCAGGTGCTGGTCATGGAGGTCTCCTAATAATTTGGACCTGAATTTATTTGGTATAACCACTCGTGCACCCCACATGATACAATCTTTATCAACTGATAATTCATTCCTATGAATGAAGAATGGATTTGTATCTTTGTCTGTTACCTGGTTTGGTTATCCATTTGCAATATACTCATACGCCTTTGACATCACTGGGTCACGTTTGGTTGCTCTACCAATCTCTTCAGCTGTGACTGGCAGTTCATCAATGTATGAAAAATAAAACACTTCTTCCCTATCGGGTGTAACTTGTGATGGGGAAGGCAATCTAGACATTTCATCAGCATTATTGTGATCAGCTGATCGTCTGTATTCAATATTATATGTATATGCTGACAAAATCAAAGCCCATCTCTGTATTCGGGCTGCAGCTAATGTTGGAACTGGGGACTTTGAATGGAGGATTGCTATTACGGGCTTATGGTCCGTAACGATGGTAAACTTACGACCATACAAGTATTTGTGAAACTTCTTGACCCCAAAAATTAATGCCTAAGGTTCCCTTTCAATTTGCGCATAATTACTCTCACTGGCACTGAGAGTGCGTGAAGCAAAAGCAATTGGTCTCTCCTCCCCACTACATGATACATGAGAGATCACTGCCCCAACTCCATACGGAGAGGCATCATATGCTAGCTTAATCTCCTTAGCTATGTCATAGTGAACTAACATGGTGCTCTCTACCAATTTGCTTTTACACTCCTTGAATGCTGTATCGCATTCTTTTGACCACTTCCAATGGACCTGTTTTTTCAATAGTTCATTCAGTGGATGTAATACTGTAGCCAAATTTGGTAGGAACTTCCCATAATAATTCAAAAGACCCAAGAATGAACGAAGTTCAGTGAGATTCCTGGGAGTGGGTGCATTTCTAATTGCATCCAATTTTTCCATGGTTGGATGTAAACCATCTTTGTCTACTCTGTACCCTAAGTACTCCACTGAGTTTTTAAATAACTCACACTTACGAGCAGACACTCGTACTCTGTGCTTCTCTAGCTGTTTGAGGACTTCATTCAATATGTTATTATGAATTTGCCTATTTGGTGCTGAAATTAGTATGTCATCCAAATAACATACTACCCCTTCAATACCTTGCAAAATCTGATTCATCACCCCTTGGAATATGGCAGGGGTGGAAGACACTCCAAACGGTAGCCTATTAAATTGATATAGGCCTAGATAAGTATTTATAGTCAAACATGACTTGGACTCCTCATCTAGTTCAAGCTGTAAATAGGCATTCGAAAGATCCAGTTTTGAGAAGATCTGACTACCTGTCAGTGTTGTGAACAAATCTTCTATATTCGGCAATGTATTGGGGCATCTAGAACCTGGTTTACGGTTACTTTATAATCACCACACAATCTTACCTTACCATCAGACTTAGGTACAACAACAATGGGTGTAGCCCAATTACATCGATCTATCTTACAAATAATGTTCGCAGTCTCTAGTTTTTTGAGTTCTTGCTCAACTTTCTCCTTGAGTGTATATGGTACGGAACGTGGCTTGTAGTAAACCGATCTAGCGTCCTTCTGTACCCTGACACTCGCCTTGAAGCATTGGATTGGACTGCCCGATTCACAGAACACCTTCGTATACTTCTTGATAACCTCATCCGTTGATGAAAATTTCGCTTCCACACAGAAAATCTTACTCCAATCCAGCTTCAGTGAGCTCAACCAATTTCTTTCTAATAAGGCAGACTTGTCTCCTTTCACTACTATTAGAGGCAAGTTCTGAAATTGATCTTTATATTTCACCGGTACAGTGATACGACCTACCACAGGAATTTTCTCTCCCAAGTAGCCTCACAGCTCTATCTTGGATTTCTCCAGTTGGAAATCACACAATTTGTCGAGCTACAGCGACTCCGGTACTACACTCACGGATGCACCCGTGTCAATTTCCATTGGTATCTTGAATCCCGCAACATCTATGTCGATTTTGATGCTTTCCGAATCGCTGTCGGTTAACCTCGTGCTCCTGATGACGTGTAACTCTAATATCTCCTCGTCCTGTTGTTGTTCTTCCATGCTATGTCGTCTCTTGGGATTTCTACTCATAGCTTTGAAAGCTGGTTTACCCTTCAATCGGCATGCCTTCGCCAGATGCCCAGTCTTCCTGCAGAAGAAACACTCTGCCTTCACGTATGGACAACTTTGAGCAATGTGTTGTCCCAGGCACCTATAGCACGACTTCAACGCTCTGTTAGAATTTCCAGTTTCTGAGACTTTGGGCCCCCACCATCTTTTACTTTGAACCTGCAGGTGATTTACCTCGGTTGACTGACGACCGTAATCATTATTTAATTCTCGGGAATATTGTTCGGCCATGCCCATCGATCTCGCTGTCTGACAAGCAATCTCAAAAGTCAAGTCATCCATCATCAATAACTTCCTTCTAATCGCATAATTTTTCACCCCACAAATAAAAAGATCCCGTAATGCTCGGTTTTGAAAGTTTCCAAAATTACAGTGCATCGATAGCTTTTTTAATGCTATGATGTAATCACTGATACTTTTATCGACTTTTTAATTCCGAATCCCGAAACAATAGCTTTCAGCAATTTCTAACGGTTTGGGGTTATAGTGCTGCTCCAGCTTCGTTAAAATCTCTTTAAGCGTTGTGTCCTTTGGCTCGTCAGGCACAAGCAGATTTACAAGGGTTTCGTACAATATCGGACCCACCTCCGATAAGAAGATCGCTTTCTTACATTCCAACACAGCCCGGTTCTGGACTGCATTGTCTGGAACTTTGATTATGTTATTTGCAGTGAAATACATTTCTAGCCGATCTACATACGCTTTAAAATGTTCCCCGTCATGTCTATATTTCCCCAAATGTCCGATTACACCTGCCATTTTAATCTCTAGCTGTTCACACCGTGTGCTGTTTTTTACCTCGGATTTTGTCGCTTTTTTCCAAAGACAGAAACTTCCAAAGTCTCTCTGTCGGCTGGCTGAATCCTTCCCCAACAAAATTTAAGCTTTAAATCAGCCGAAAAATCCCATCTCGCCGCCAAATGTGATATCTTCACAGAGCACAGCACACACAGCTCCTAACATGGCAGGCAGCTCTCTCGGAAGCCTCCGGAATTTGCCTGGTTCTGTTTATTATTAACTATGCAGCTGCAGTACACAATACGTCCACATCCACAGTGTGGAGCTACAAACATTACAAGCTTACAGACATTACAGGTAGCGAGGGAATGGAGTTTGTGGTGGGTACCGAAGACAATGGCTTCGCTCTTCTCAATATTTAACTGGAAGAAATTGGGGCGCTAACTTTTGAAAGTTGGAAAAATTAGCTCTGGGTGCTAATGATTCTTAGCTTTCTCTAAATTCGGTGTTAACGCTCCAGGAGCACTAAAGGACGATTGCGGGGCGGCAGTGGTGCAACGCTGCATAATGTCTAACGCAGTGCTGCTGAGATCGGAGGCTCCTTCGCTCCCTTGTAGGGAAGGGCCATCGCTGCTGACTCTACATTGGGACCAGTGAGCTGGTCCCCGACGGCAGTCGCAATCCGACCCCATCAGCCCCATCTATGACATAACCTTCAGGGTTACGGACTAAGTGTTGGAAAGTGGGATTAGGCTGGATAGGTCAGCCGGTGCAGACACGATGGGCCTAATAACTTCTTTCTGTGCTGTAAATTTCTAGGATTCTATGGAGGTAGAAACCCTGGAGCATTTCAAGAAACATTTTGCTACAGTGAGATTACATTAGGATCACTCTGAATGGATAAATTAAGATGGGCTGAACACGAGCCTTGCTCATCTGTAATTATCTCGCAATCATGAAGGGTGGGGAGGAGGAACTGGTCAGTGTTCTTGCTCCTGTTTTTGTGCTTTGCAGCAACTTGCGCCAGAAGTGTATGTATGGACACTGGGCGAGGACAGGTTTGGTTTTGGCTTGAATGTTCCCAGTGGTCATGTAGTGTAACAACCACTGTCTAAGCTCACATCAAGCATTGTCACTTGGGCAAGGTATAAGAGGACATTCAACTTACAGATCCTAACGCCAACAAAAGAGTGAATATCTGCAGAAGAGTGAAAAATGGTAGAACAAGGGGTAAAATGGCAACTGAAAACACTAGAAAGCTTTTACAATACTGCTTAAAAAGCAAACTACGCTGTGAAACATGAACATAAGGAGAAATGTGTGCCTACACAAAACCCACACAAAATTGTAATTAGAATCATAGAATGATACAGCAAAGGAGGCCACTATTCAGCCCATCATGTGTGTCATGTTTGTAACCTTCACATAACTGTAACCAATATGTAACAACACTGTACACTGTATACAACTGTGAAATACACACCTTGACCACAGGGGGTGAACTTGTGGGAGACACTCCTCACCTGGTCAGCCAGGTACTTAAAGGGAGGTTCCACACAGGCTCAGCATTCCTTGGTTCTGGGAATAAAGGTGCAGGTCATGTAGTGACCTTGTCTGCAGTACATGCCTCGTGTGACTTTATAGTACAGTGCAGAGACACTACATTTGGCGACGGGAAACGAGAATCAACGTAGCACAGATGAAAGGTACTGTGTTGGTGAGGACTGGGACGATTTCGTTGGGAGGCTCCAGCAGAGCTTTGTCACGAAGGACTCGCTGGGAGATGCAGCAGCTGACAAGCGAAGGGCGCACCTACTGACCAGCTGTGGGCCTAAGACGTATGCGCTGATGAAAGACCTGCTCGCACCTGAGAAGCCGACGGATAAAACCTTTGAGGAGCTCAGTAAACTGATCGGTGAGCACCTCAAACCGGCGAGCAGCGTACACATGGCCCGACACCGATTCTATTCACACAGACATCGGGAGGGACAAAGCATATCCGACTTCGTTGCGGACCTTCGGCGTTTGGCCAGCCTATGTAAGTCCACAGATGCCTGCAGGGGGGAGATGTTAAGGGATTTCTTCACTGAGGGTATTGGTCATGCTGGGATTTTCAGGAAGCTTATTGAGACCAAGGACTTAACTTTGGAAAGGGCAGCTTTGATAGCTCAGACATTCTTGGCAGGGGAAGAGGAGACCAAGATAATTTACCAAGATAATAAACAACGTGGCGATGAACCAGGGAGTTAACGTTATAAAAAAGACACAGAACCCCGCAGGCAGGCAAGCGCAATTTGACACCGCCCAGGCAGGCAGGCAAGGGCAATTCGACACCGCCCAGGCAGCAACAGATTCCCGGGTGGGACAGGAGCAGAGACAATGGCAGGAGGATTGGCAATTCACACCATCACAAGGGACAATGCATCCCAGGATGGGACCATTGACACACAGCAACAGAGTGATCAGGAGTAATCAAAGAGACAATCAGAGAGGAATGCCTAGTAACAGTCCCTTTGTCCACAACAATCTCAGCTTATGCTGGAGGTGCGATGGCAGACACACTGCGAAAACCTGCAGGGTTCAACAATTTATCTGCAAAAATTGCAATTTCAAGGGACATTTGGCCAGAATGTGCAGAAAACCCGTAGCGAGGTTAGTTTACGAGGCAGAGGAACCAGACGAAGAGTCTGAAAGGCAGTTGGATGCTTGGGGCACAGCCATGAACGGTGAAGTCCAGTGGGTTCACGTGGCAGATATCCACAGCTCATACACTAAAATGCCGCCTATGATGATGAAAATTCTATTAAATGGCATCCCTGTACGCATGGAGCTGGACACAGGAGCTAGCCAGTCACTTATTAGTGTCCAACAATTCGAAAGACTATGGCCACTCAAAGCTAGCAGACCCAAACTAGAACGCATTGAGACGCAATTACGAACGTACACAAAAGAGATCATCCCAGTGCTCGGCAGTCACACATAATGGATCAGAGAACCGGCTGCCACTCTGGATTGTCCCGGGGAATGGTCCCGCGCTTTTGGGGAGGAGCTGGCTAGCCGAGATGAACTGGAAATGGGGGGATGTGCACGCCATTTCATCTGTGGAGCGAAGTTCATGCTCACAGGTCCTACAGAAATTCGAACCATTATTTCAACTTGGGATCGGAACTTTCAAGGGCACTAGAGTAGTGATACGCATCACCCCGGATGCTAGACCAGTGCACCACAAAGCCAGAGCCGTGCAGTATGTGATGTGTGAGAAAATTGAGAGTGAGTTGGACAGGCTGCTAAGAGAGAGCATAATATCGCCTGTTGAATTCAGTGACTGGGTGAGCCCCATCGTCCCTGTCCTTAAAGCGGATGGCTCGGTCAGGATTTGTGGCGACTACAAGGCCACCATCAACCGAGTGTCACTACAGGACCAATACCCACTTCTGAGAGCGGAGGACCTTTTTGCCACGCTGGCAGGTGGCAAGCTGTTCATCAAGTTGGACCTCACTTCAGCCTACATGACCCAGGAACTGGCCGAAGAATCCAAGCTATTAACCACCATCATTACGCACAAGGGGCTATTTGTTTACAACAGGTGTCCGTTTGGCATTCGTTCAGCGGTCGCTATCTTCCAGAGGAACATGGAAAGCTTGCTTAAATCCATTCCTGGCACAATCATATTCCAAGATGACATCTTAATCACGGGTCGAGACACCGAGGAACACCTCCACAACCTGGAGGAGGTGCTATGCCGACTGGACCGAGTAGCCTTGCGACTAAAGAAGTCCAAGTGTGTGTTTTTGGCCCCAGAGGTCGAGTTTTTGGGCAGGAGGGTTGCCGCAGATTAATCCAAAACGGAGGCGATCCATCGTGCACCCCGGCCCGGCAACACATCGGAGTTGCGGTCATTCCTGGAACTCTTAAACTACTTCGGGAAGTTTCTGCCGAACTTAAGTACATTGTTGGAGCCACTACACGTGCTCTTGTGTAAGGGTTGCAAATGGTTTTGGGGGGTCTGTCAAGAACGGGCTTTCAATCGGGCGAGGAACATGCAATGAAGGCCATTGCATGTATGATGGCCGGGAATTGACTCAGACCTGGAACACTGTGTTCGCAGGTGCACGACCTGTGCTCAGCTGGGAAATGCCCCTAGGGTGGCCCCCCTCAGCCCGTGGCCCTGGCCCACCAAGCCATGGTCACGCATTCACATAGACTATGCGGGCCTGTTTATGGGAAAAATGTTCCTGATTGTTGTTGATGCATACTTGAAATGGATCGAGTGCATCATATTGAATTCGTGCGTGACATCCACCATGGTATTTGCGCATGGTATTTGCAACCCACGGCTTGCCAGACATCCTAGTTAGCGACAATGGCCCGTGTTTTACTAGCTATGAATTCCAGGAGTAATGTCGGGTAATTTTATCAAACACGTCAGGACAGCGCCGTTCAAGCCGGCTTCCAATGGCCAGGCGGAACATGCAGTTCAAATCATAAAACAGGGCATGCTCCGGATTCAAGGACCCTCTCTTCAGTACTGCCTATCGCGCCTCCTGCTGGCCTATAGGTCCCGCCCGCATTCGCTCACAGGAGTCCCGCCCGCGGAACTACTCATGATACGCACGCTTAAAACGCGGCTGTCCGTCATTCAACCTGCTCTGTCGGACATTGTTGAGGGCAAGCGCCAGTCCCAAATTGAGTGCCATGATCGCAACTCAGTGGGGAGATGCATAGACATCAATGACCCTGTATTCGTTCTCAATCACGCATTGGGACCCAAGTGGCTTGAGGGCACTGTAATAGCAAAGAGGGAAATAGGGTCATAGTGATCAGACTAAACATTGGACAGATATGCTGCAAACATCTGGACCAGGTAAAGAAAAGGTTCAGCATGGACACTGAGGAACCTGAAGAAGTCCATGAGATGTCAACCACACCATCACCAGTGAACGAGCAACAAGGACAGTCAACAGCATGCACAGTCCCTGCGGCCAGCCCGGACAGGCCGGAACCAACTCAGGCCACAGAGACACATGTCATGGCTCAACCACCAGAGCCACAACTGCGGCGCTCCATGAGAGAGCGTCGACCGCCCGAAAGACTCAATCTTTGACCCAAAGACATTAGGGGGACAGATGATGTCATGTTTGTAACCTTCACATAACTGTAATCAATATGTAACACTGTACACTGTATACAACTGTGAAATACACACCTTGACCACAGGGGGTGAACTTGTGGGAGGCACTCCTTACCTGGTCAGCCAGGTACTTAAAGGGAGGTTCCACGCAGGCTCAGCACTCCTTGGTCCTGGGAATAAAGGTGCAGGTCATGTAGTGACCTTGTCTGCAGTACATGCCTCGTGTGACTTTATAGTACAAGTGCAAAGACACTACAATGCGGTTCGAAAGAGCCTCGCAAATTTCTCCCCCCTTCAAGTATTTATCCAATTCCCTTTCTGAAAGTTACTATTGAATCTACTTCTATCACCCATTTTAGGTAGTGCATTTCAGATCATAACTTATTGCATAAAATCATTTCTCATTTCGCCCCTGGTTCTTTTGCCAATTAGCTTAAATCTGCGTCCTCTGGTTCCTGACCCTTCTGCCACTGAAAACTGTTTATCCTTATTTATTCGATCAAAACTCTTCATATTGAACAACTCTGTTAAATCTTTCCTTAACCTTTTCTGTTCCAAGAAGAAAAATCACAGCTTCTCTAGTCTCTGCACGTAACTAATGTCCCATATTCCTGGTACCATTCTAGTAAATCTTCTCTGCACCCTCTCGAAGGGCTTGTCATCATAAAGTGTAGTGCCCAGAATTGGACAATACTCCAGCTGGGGCCTAACTAGTGATTTATAAATGTTTAACACAACTGCCTTGCTTTTGTATTCTCGGTTGGCAAACAGTAACTAGTGGGGTGCCACGGGGATCGCTGCTGGGTCCTCAACTATTTACAATCTATATTAATGACTTGGATGAAGGGACGGAGTGTAATGTAGCCAAGTTTGCTGATCATACAAAGATGGGTGGGAAAGCAAATTGTGAGGAGGACACAAAAAATCTGCAAAGGGATATAGACAGGCTAAGTGAGTGGGCAAAAATTTGGCAGATAGAATATAATGTGGGAAAATGTGATGTTATCCACTTTGGCAGAAAAAATAGAAAAGCAAATTATAATTTAAATGGAAAAAAATTGCGAAATGCTGCAGTACAGAGACCTGGGAGTCCTTGTGCATGAAACACAAAAAGTTAGTATGCAGGTACAGCAAGTAATCAGGAAGGCAAATGGAATGTTGGCCTTTATTGCAAGGAGGATAGAGTATAAAAGTAGAGAAGTCCTGCTACAACTGTACAGGTTTGGTAAGGCCACACCTTGAGTACTTTGTACAGTTTTGGTCTCCGTATTTAAGGAGGGATATACTTGCATTGGAGGCTGTTCAGAGAAGGTTCACTAGGTTGATTCCAGAGATGAGGGGGTTGACTTATGAAGATAGGTTGAGTAAGTTGGAGTTCAGAAGAATGAGAGGTTATCTTATTGAAACATATAAGATAATGAGGGGGCTCGACAAGGTGGATGCAGAGAGGATATTTCCACTCATAGGGAAAACTGAAACTAGGGGACATAGGGCTAGAATTTCCCTAACCTATTTTTCTGGCGCCCTCACCCGAGCTGTGCCGTTTTTGTCCGCCTCCAAGCGTGCCGAAAGAAAACGTCAGTATTCTGGCCGTTCCCCAGCCTCTTTTTGGTCATGGCGCAGCGTGGCCCAATGGGTTGGGGGTAGAGCCAGGTCCCGGTGCTGAAAACAGTGCTGGGACTTTGCACATGCGCGCTAGAGTCTGCATGCATGTGCAGTAGCTCCTGGCAGGCCGTTTCTGCAAACACGCGCTGTAGGCTGTGTGGGAGGCGCCCGAAGCACACCGCCCCTAGCCCTGGCCAAATAGGCTCCCTCATCGGCGGCCAAAGTGTGCTCTGCAGGCTGTGTCAACTCTGACCTGATTGTAAAACTCCTGAAGAGTTTCTGGGGGTCTGGGTTTGTAACTCTCGACAAGAGATTCGTGCGAGTGTTTGATGTCATGCCGGACCTCAGTCTAGTCGTGCCAAACTCTTACAGGACTCTGAAGGGGTTTGTGGACCATTGTCATCAGCAAGCGGTCATCACCAAAACCTTCCAAGATCAGTGCCCCAAATGTTATGGCTTTAATACTCTTATCTCTTATGAATGACTCCACGAGGTCTAGTATTGTACTTGAGCTGTTGTGACCTTAGTCCCATTTATTGTAACTCCAGAGTGAGGCACAAGCATGGTGGGCAGCCTTTTATACTGGGCCCTGCACACCTATGCATGTGACCCTCGGGTCTCCCACCGCAGTGCCCTCTGATGGCATACCTTATGTGACTATTCAGTTAGTATACATAGTCTACATACATGAAATCACTTCCCCCCCCAAGTCTTTAATGCAAATTGACTCGTACATTGACGATGACATGGGCTTTGTTCTTCCTGGTTGACCATTGGAGGGTCGCTTCTAGCTTGGGTGGGTTGGTAGTGAGATTTGTTACCAGTGGAAGTCCCAGTGGTTTCTGGTTGTGAGTCCATGACTACTCCATTCACCCCCCCACACAGAGATCAGGCTAATGGCCCGTTACATGCAAGTTGCATTCAAGTTCATCACATGGGTTTTACATTTACATCTTGGTACATTTGTTGGGTGGATTACAGTTGCGTTTCTTTTTGTGTGGTACATTTACATGATCAATACAGGTATATCAGTACAGATACACAAGGACAGTCTAGTTCCAGCACGGCCAGATGAGATCCGGGTCGTCTGGTGGCGGTGCAGCGCCCCATGCTAGTGGGTCTGTGGGTGAGGTGAGCTCTTTTTGCTCGAGTTGCTGGAGCTCCGGGCTCTTGCCGTTACTCCTAGTGTCAGGCAGGCCCAAAGATAGCTGATGTGTCTGTGACCTCCCTGTCCTTTCGTTTGCACAGTGTCGCTGCTGCTCCCTGGGAAGCGGTCTGAGCAAGTGAGCGTTTCGTCTAAGCGATGGTGGGGCTGCCTCGCCTTGTCTAGCAGTTTGCAGGGGACGGCTGACTCACTTTCCTTGAGGGCACCGTTGTGAGCACGCTCTAGTTTGGGATCCTGGCTGGTCCAGGTCCAGTTCGGAGGAGCCGTTGCGGGTGACTCTTCGCTTTTGGGCATTGCCGTGGTAGCGAGTGGGTTTGTGGGCTGTGTCTTTTCCACCCGGGTGGTAGGCGACGGTAGCCGACTGCGAGCATAGGCGCAGTTTACTGTTTCTTGCCCGTGGCAGTTCATGCCATCGGGTGCCTGCAATGTTAAACCAATCTGAGGCAGGGTATCGCTCTGCTCTCTGCTCACCGGGGATCGTTTACTCTGCGGCTTGTCTACTTCTCTCAGCTGTGGGGACACTTTATGATACATCATTCTGGTCCCGGGGATGCAGGCTACAGCATGTATACCACTGGACATGTATACCACCGTTGGGTGTTTGCCCGCTACATTGGCTGATTGCAATTTGCACCCGACATCGCTCAACAACATTTTGCTCGTTACATCTAGACTTTTACATTGGTTACCAATTTCAAGCAGTTCATTCAAAAAGGGTGGGTTGCTGGCCTCCTTTAAAATGGCCTTACTACTTTTATCCCAATCATCTTCCTTGCGTGGAACCACGTGTCATTGCTCCATTAGCGCTGCACCTCATGGTTTGGGCGCCATCTTTTCCCTGTCCATGATGTCGACTACCATGATCTTCTTTCCCAGGGATTCTGCCACTGAAGCTGGGAAGGCGCCCTCGGATCCAATCTTCCTCCCCAGGAGTCCTGCCACTGAAACTGGGACGTTGCATTCGGGTTGTCTCGGCTGGATCATCGCCACGCAGTCATGCTGAGCAGTCTGTGTCTCGGGGGCTGCGCGGACCTGCTCTCCGGTGCCTGGTCCAACCGAAGTGGGGGCACCCTCTGCCTCTGAGCATGGGGAACGTCGATCGTTGGAGGGATGAAGTCTTCCCAGTTCCAATGAATCTTTCCCATCCATCTTCTTCCAAGTAGTGTTGGTCCATCACCTGAAACAATCCACAATGGTAAATTGTACACCGCGCCATCATGGGATACACTTACATCCGCACTACCAACAACTGATATCAGTTCCTTGGTGTAGGTCCGCAGCTTTGCCTGAACCGGGACCAACTTGGGTCGTTCAGCGTGATTGTTCCATAGCCTCTCAAAGGCTTCCTGGCTCATTACTGACTGACTTGCCCCTGTGTCCACTTCCATGAAGACTGGGACACCATTTATTTCGACTTCTATTATCACTGGAGGACAGTCTGTGTGCAGGTATATACTCCATACACTTCGTCCTGGGACTGAGCTGCCTCTCCAGCCATCTCCTTATAATCCGCGCTGGATTCACAGCCATCTGCTGACTCCTCTTCCACATGGTGAGTCACAGCTCTTTTGCACATTCGCTGGAGGTGGCCCTTTCTGCTGCAGCCTTTGCACACATATTCTCTGAACCGAAACTGATGAGCCCTGTGATTATCTCCACAATGCCAGCATGGTGCTACTCGACTTTTGTTTGCACCCCTCAGCGGATTCTAAGTTGAAGGACTTGGGGGCCTGTACGCTCTGCCCTGGGCAGATTCACGTTCAACAGTTCTGCCTGTGAAAGGCGCCATTTTATTTACAGTACTTGCCGGGTTTGAGTCCTGAGAGTGAGTCATCATTTGCTTAGAACTGCAGCTTGAGGTCATGAATGCATGACTGATGCTGATGGCCTTTTGCAGAGTGACGGTGGTTTTGGTAGAGAGTAGCCTGTGAAAAAGGGCCTCATGACCGATGCCAATTACGAAGACATCCCGCAATGCATCGGCGAGGGATGTGCTGAATTCACATGGTCCTGCCAGCCTCCTGAGGTTGGCAGCGTACTTCGCGATTTCCTGGCCCTCGGGTCGGCGGTGTGTATAAAATCGATGCCTGGCCGTGAGGATTCTCTCCTTCGGTTTGAGTTGGTCCCGAATTAGCACTTTCAGCTCCTCGTATGACTTGGTCGTTGTCTTCTCTGGTGCAAGCAAGTCCCTGACGAGGCCGTAGACCGCGGGCCCCCCACTGGTCAACAGGATAGAGTGGCTGGATCATCGCCTACCAGGTCGTTTTCTATGAAATATTGGTCGAGCCACTCCATAAAGGCTTCCCAATCTTCACCCTCTGAGAACTTTTCTAATGCACAAACGTTAGTCATTTTTGCGTGAAAGTTCGTAATCTCGTCGCCAGTTGTTCTGTCTTTAATACTCTTATGAATGACTCCACAAGGTCTAGTATTGTACTTGAGCTGTTGTGACCTTAGTCCCATTTATTGTAACTCCAGAGTGAGGCACAAGCATGGTGGGCAGCCTTTTATACTGGGCCCTGCACACCTATGCAGGTGACCCTCAGGTCTCCCACCGCAGTGCCCTCTGGTGGCACACCTTATGTGACTATACAGTTAGTATACATGGTCTACATATATGATACCAAACAAGAAGCCAGGCCCTCTGTGAGCGAGGACGGGAGTAACTGCATCGTGCAGGCTGCCCAGACAGCAGGAACAGATGCGCCTGAGTGTCCGTCCACCGTATCTCGGGCGAACAAGATCCTCAGGGTACTGAAGTCCAAGGGGCTGGCACCAGATCTTCCAGAGGATTTGTATCATTTGATTAAGAGGGTACTTCCATCTCCCCCCCCCCACCGGCTCCTCTGCCCCCTCCATACCCCCTCCTCCTCTCTCCCCCCATCCTCTCCCCCCACTCTGGCCGAATGGACTCTCTTATCGGCGGCCCACTCCGTTCCCTAAGGTAGGACTTCTATTTTTTATTTGTTATTTACTGATTAATTTTGGTGCTTTAGGTGCAGGGTTCCTTCTATTTTTTTTTGTTTGTTAATTATTGATTGCTTACTACTTTGGTCTTGGTGCTTTAGGGGCAGGGTTCCTTCTATTTTTAAACTTTTTATTTATTGATTGTTTATTACTTTGGTCTTGGTGTTTTAGGGCCCGGGTTCCTTCTATTTTATTTGTTAATGAATTGCTTATTACTTTTTCTGCTTTGTTTGGTGCTTGGTGGTGCTTTAAATTTGGTTTCTTGCACCGATTCCTTAACTGTAAGTAAGGTCTTTCTGTGCGGACAAAAGTGGATGTAAAGTCCTGTCCCCTCAGTACAGATTCACATGAGGCATGTAGTGAAGTCAAGGTCATTCTGGACCTGCACCTTTATTTCACAGCTCTGGAATGCTGCACTTGCCTGAGACCTGTCCTTATATACCTGTCTCTTGCAAGTGCACCCCTGATGGTAAGGTATGCTGGTGGTTACAGGTCATATCTTATTACAGTCATGTATAGCATGTTAGGATACAGTTATATATAATAATGTAAGATACATGACATCACCCTCCCCCAAGGTCTTATTGTCTTTATAGGTTCAGTCTCTCAGGTGGTCTACGCTCTCGCGTGGAGCGTCTGAGTTGTGGTTCAGTTGTTTGCCTTGGTGTCTGTTTTTCTTTGGGTGTGGTTGCTGGTATCTCGCCTGGCTGTCTGTTTCGATTGGTGTGATTGTTGTTGACTTGCCTGGGCTGTCTGTTGGGATTGCCCTTTCCTCAGGTTGTTCCCTCTGTCTGTCCACCAGGTGTGGTGCGAGTTCCACATTGTAGTCTGCCTCTGGTTCCGCAGTGTTGTTGGTAAATATGCTTTTGATTTGGTCTACATGCCTCCGGCAGGTTTTGCCATTGTTCATTTGTACTACCAGTAGCCTGTTTCCTTCCTTGCCCGTTACTGTCCCTGCAAGCCATTTGGGACCCCTGCCATAGTTTAGTACAAATACTTTGTCCCCTATCTCATTCCATCTCCCCCTCGAATTTCTGTCATGGTACTCAGTCAGCTTACGGCGCTTTGCCTCAACGATTTCGTGCATGTCTGGGAGGATTAATGAGAGCCTTGTTTTTAAAGTCCTTTTCATCAACAGTTGCGCGGGGGGGGATCCCAGTCAGTGAGTGCGGACGAGATCTGTATGCCAGCAGCAGTCGCGACAGGTGACCCTGCAGCGTGGGACCTTGGATTTTAAGCATGCCTTGTTTAATGATTTGCACTGCTCTCTCTGCCTGGACGTTGGAGGCCGGCTTGAACGGTGCCGTCTAGACGTGATTTATACCGTGGTCAATTATAAAGTCTTGGAACTCTGCGCTGGTGAAGCACGGACCATTGTCACTGACCAATGTGTCAGGGATTCCGTGCGTTGCAAACATGGTTGCGAGGCTCTCCACAGTGGTGGAGGTTGTGCTTGAGTTTAAAATGGTGCATTCGATCCACTTTGAAAATGCCTCTACAACTACGAGGAACATTTTGCCCATGAATGGGCCCGCATAGTCTACGTGCATCCGCGACCACGGTTTGGTAGGCCAGTGCCAGGGGCTCAGTGGAGCCTCCCTGGGGGCATTGCTGAGTTGGGCACAAATGGTGCACATTCGGACACAGAGCTCCAAGTCCGCGTCAATACCAGGCCACCAGACGTGGGACCTGGCTATGGCCTTCATGAGAACGATCCCCGGGTGCTCGCGGTGGAGCTCCCGGACAAATGCCTCTCTGCCTCGCAGAGGCATGACTACTCGGCTGCCCCACATCAGGCAGTCTGCTTGTAGTGATAGCTCATGCATGCGCCTGTGAAAGGGTTTTAATTCCTCGGGGCAGGCACCGCGAGCCTCTGCCCAGTCACGGGTTAGGACACATCTTTTTACTAAGGATAACGTGATTTGGCGAGCCATCATGGGCGAACCTGTGGACTCAAAGGCATTGATTGCCATGACTATCTCACAGTCCTGTTCATCAGACCCTTCCGTGGTTGCCAAGGATAGCCTGCTGAGCGCGTCGGCATAGTTGTCTGTGCCTGGTCTGTGCCTTATTGTGTAGTTGTAGGACGCCAGCATGAGTGCCCACCGTTGAATTCACGCCGAGGCATTGGCGTTTATTGCCTTGCTCTCGGATAGGAGGGACGTGAGGGGCTTGTGGTCGGTTTCTAACGCGAATTTGGCCCAGAAAAGGTATTGGTGCATCTTTTTGACACCATACACGCATAAGAGCGCCCCCTTCTCAACCATTCCGTACCCGCGCTCCGCCCGCGAAAGTGACCTGGAGGCATAAGCTATGGGTTGTAATTTGCCCGCACTATTGACATGTTGCAAAACGCACCCGACCCCATATGCTGACGCATCGCATGTGAGAACTAGCTTTTTACATGGGTCAAAGAAAGTCAAAACACTGTTGGAACACAGAAGGTTGTGTGCCTTATTGAAGACGCGTTCCTGGGCGTCCCCCCAAAACCAATCGCACCCCTTCCTGAGTCGCACGTGGAGAGGCTCCAGCAGCATGCTTAAGTTCTGCATAAAGTTCTCAAAGTAATTGAGTAGCCCGAGAAAGGCGCGCAGTTCTGAGACATTCCGGGGCCTGGGTGCCAGGCGAATTGCTTCTGTTTTGGACTCTGTTGGGCTGATTCGATCAGCGGCAATCCTTCTGCCCAAAAATTCAACCTCAGGTGCGAGAAACAGGCACTTGGATTTCTTGACTCGTAGGCCGACCCGATCCAACCGCTTTAGTACTTCTTCCAAATTACGGAGATGGGAGTCGGTGTCCCTGCCCGTGATAAGTATGTCGTCTTGAAATACAACCGTCCCCAGGATGGACTTGAGCAGACTCTCCATGTTGCGCTGGAATATGGCAGCTGCCGACCTGATGCCGAATGGGCATCGATTGTACATGAAAAGGCCTCGATGTGTGTTGATGGTGATGAGTAGCTTAGATTCCTCGGTCAATTCTTGCGTCATATACGCAGATGTGAGGTCTAATTTTGAGAAAAGTTTACCTCCAGCCAATGTGGCAAATAAGTCCTCTGATCTGGGCAGCGGGTACTGGTCCTGTAGGGAGACTCTGTTTATGGTAGATTTGTAGTCCCCACAGATTCGTACGGATCCATCAGGTTTCATGACTGGGACGATGGGACTTGCCCAGTCGCTAAATTCCACAGGTGATATAATGCCTTCCCGCAGAAGCCTGTCTAGTTCGTGTTCAATCTTTTCCCTCATCACATAGGATACAGCTCTGGCCTTGTGATGGACCGGTCGAGAAGAGGTGTAAATGAGAAAAGTAGGATCATCAGCTGCTGTCCAAAAAAATGGGGTCAGAGGTAAAGATCTAAATTGTTGAACTCAACGTTGAGTCTGGAAGGTTGTAACGTGCCTAATAGAGAGATGAGGGGGCCGAAATGGAGCCCCGCCCCAAATGGGGCGCACTCACTGCTTTTATAAGGTTTTCTCTGCCCCAATCCAACGGAGATCCAACAGAAATTCAGCTATTAGAAATGTTTTTTCCAGTGGGGCGGTGTTCCGGGCGGGTGCGGGGCAGAAGTGGTCTTTGGTTGGGTCGGCCTCCCCTTCCAGTCATCAACATCAGCACGACACGTATGTGCCGCATCGTGCTGACAAGTCACAACGTCCCTCTCCTTCAGTTAAAGGGAAGGGCCGCTGCGAACTCTGCATGGGGTTTAGTTAAGTCCACTGGCCCACCAGGGAAGGTTTTGGCCGGGCCAGCGGCCTGGCACTCAAGACGGGGTGCCGGGCAGCCTGTTGGCGGCCCAGCCGAACCCGTGGGCAACATTGACTTGGCAGTCAGCCGACAATTAAAATGAAATGGCGTCCGTGACAGTGCGCCCTCCCCTTTAAGGGCGGACGCACCGCCCAAGCACACACAGCTTCCCACAGGGGAAAGCTGTCGGGGGCACCGACCGGCAGACGATCCGTTCCCGTGGGACAATTTCCCGCGGAGCAATTTTCTGCGCAAGGTGAAAAGGGGGTCGCCACCAGTCGGTTGCGGGTCCGTGTGTGCCCAACGGGATGGGAGCACGGGCGGTGCGGTAGCGATTACTGCTGCAAAACCCAGGTCGAACAATTTACAAATTGGTCCTTACTCCGCACCGGCTAGGTGGAGAGTCATTGCCGCCTCTTTGAGGCTGTCATGGCTCTTAAAGTTAGGGGCAATTTCGGCCCTGAGGTGCTGTTCCACGAGCTTACGTTGAGCTTCATTGGAATAGTGTTGGAGGCCGAGGACAGAGAGGTCAGAGTGGGAGTGGAGCGGAGAATTTAGTTGACAGGCAACCGGAAGCGCCGGGTCACGCTTGCGGACTGAACGGGGATGTAAAGCAGTCATCCAAGGCTAGGGGGCACAGTCTCAGGATAAGGGGTAGACCACTTAAGACAAAGATGAGGAGGAATTTCTTCACTCATTGAATCTGTGGATCCTGAGTCTCTGAGTATATTCAAGGCTGAGATAGATATATTTTTGGAGTCTAGGGGAATCAAGGGATTATGGAGATCAGGCGGGAAAGTGGAGTTGAGGTCGATGATCAGCCATGATCTTATTGAATGGTGGAGCAGACTCGAGGGGCCGCATGCCCTACTTCTGCTCCTATTTCTTATGTTGTTAATCTGTGTTTGGTCTACCCAATTTAGAGGAGACTTACTTGTGAACAGCAAATATAGTATACTAATTTGAAAGAAGTAAATCGCTGTTTTACCTGGAAGAAATGTTTGGGGTCCTGGACAGTGGGAAGGGAAGAGGTAAAAGGGCAGGAATTGCATCACCCTGGGCTTGCACGGGAAGCTTTCATGGGAAGGAGAATGGATGTTGGGGGTGATGGAGGAGTGGACTAGGATTTCGCGTGGGGAACAATCCCTTTGGAGGGGAGGGAAGGGTCAGCTGAGTTTGGTGGTGGGATCACACTGGAGTTGGTGGAAATGGCGGTGGATGATCCATTGAATGTGGAGGCTGATGGGGTGTAAGGAGATGACAAGGGAAAGCTTATTGTGGTTCTGGGAGGGAAGGGAAGGGGTGCGAGCAGAAGTGTGAGAAATGGAATGGACACGGTCAAGGGCCCTGCCAACCATGGTGGAGGGGAATCCTTAGTTCAGGACATATCAGAAGCACTAGTATGGAAGTTGGCATCATTGAAACAGATGCAACGAAGATGGAGACCATACTGCTTGTTCAATTTTCAAACACACATTTCCAATGAACCACCAAACCAGGATGGTTTAGCTGTGCCAGGATTGCGAGTTTTAGTAGGTAAATATTACCACATTATGGGCTAAATTTTCCCCAAAGCTTTTTTTTTTGGTGTACTTAAAGAGTTACGCTTGTTTTTTGGGGGCCCAAGTACGGCAAATACAAATGTCCTAAGTTTCCCCGTTGGATTTCTTCATTTTGGCGCAGCCTAACCTGTCCTTTAGTTTTGGGGATAGAGCCTTGATCTGCGCCAAAAAGACCGGGTTGCCACGGTAACCAGGGACACAATGCGATCTGAGGCTGGAAAGTGAAACATACAGCTAGCTCGCAACACATTAAAACACATTGCATCAAATTAAAGACACATTGCATTAACTTAAAAAACAGATTAAGATATATTGCAGCAACATACCTTCAATTATTAAAGTGTCCCCCCCCTCCCCCGCCAATGCCGATGTCGATCCTGCCCCTATCCCAGGCTGAAGGGCCTTCCAGTCTGCTTCCCCGCCCGCCCTGAGCCCCTTGCCGGTCCCGCACCCCGCCTGACCCTAGCCGAGAGTGCCTTGCCCGTCTGCTTCCCTAGCCCGCCCCGAGGTAGGCGAGCAATTTACTTCTGATGAGGATCAGAGAATCGGAGGAACGGGCAGTGAAAAAAGAGCGGGAGATAGAGAGTCGGAGGAGCGGAGCAGGTCGGGAGCAGCGAGACCCATAAAAGGGGCCCAGCAGTCGGAGGAGGCCAGCTGGTGCACAGAAACATAGAAAAATAGGTGCAGGAGTAGGCCATTCGGCCCTTCTAGCCTGCACTGCCATTCAATGAGTTCATGGCTGAACATGCAACTTCAGTACCCTCTTCCTGCTTTCTCGCCATACCCCTTGATCCCCCTAGTAGTAAGGACTTAATCTAACTCCCTTTTGAATATATTTAGTGAATTGGCCTCAACTACTTTCTGTGGTAGAAAATTCCACAGGTTCACCACTCTCTGGGTGAAGAAGTTTCTCCTCATCTCGGTCCTAAATGGCTTACCCCTTATCCTTAGACTGTGACCCCTGGTCCTGGACTTCCCCAACATTGGGAACATTCTTCCTGCATCTAACCTGTCTAAACCCGTCAGAATTTTTAACGTTTCTAAGAGGTCCCCTCTCATTCTTCTGAACTCCAGTGAATACAAGCCCAGTTGATCCAGTCTTTCTTGATAGGTCAGTCCCACCATCCCGGGAATCAGTCTGGTGAACCTTCGCTGCACTCCCTCAATAGGAAGAATGTCCTTCCTCAAGTTAGGAGACCAAAACTGTACACACTACTCCAGGTATGGCCTCACCAAGGCCCTGTACAACTGTAGCAACACCTCCCTGCCCCTGTACTCAAATCCCCTCGCTATGAAGGCCAACATGCCATTTGCTTTCTTAACCGCCTGCTGTACCTGCATGCCAACCTTCAATGACTGATGTACCATGACACCCAGGTCTCGTTGCACCTCTCCTTTTCCTAATCTGTCACCATTCAGATAATAGTCTGTCTCTCTGTTTTTACCACCAAAGTGGATAACCTCACATTTATCCACATTATAGTTCATCTGCCATGCATTTGCCCACTCACCTAACCTATCCAAGTCACTCTGCAGCCTCATAGCATCCTCCTCGCAGCTCACACTGCCACCCAACTTAGTGTCATCTGCAAATTTGGAGATACTACATTTAATCCCCTCGTCTAAATCATTAATGTACAATGTAAACAGCTGGGGCCCCAGCACAGAACCTTGCGGTACCCCACTAGTCACTGCCTGCCATTCTGAAAAGTACCCATTTACTCCTACTCTTTGCTTCCTGTCTGACAACCAGTTCTCAATCCACGTCAGCACACTACCCCCAATCCCATGTGCTTTAACTTTGCACATTAATCTCTTGTGTGGAACCTTGTCGTAAGCCTTCAGAAAGTCCAAATATACCACATCAACTGGTTCTCCCTTGTCCACTCTACTGGAAACATCCTCAAAAAATTCCAGAAGATTTGTCAAGCATGATTTCCCTTTCACAAATCCATGCTGACTTGGACCTATCATGTCACCTCTTTCCAAATGCGCTGCTATGACATCCTTAATAATTGATTCCATCATTTTACCCACTACTGAGGTCAGGCTGACCGGTCTATAATTCCCTGTTTTCTCTCTCCCTCCTTTTTTAAAAAGTGGGGTTACATTGGCTACCCTCCACTCGATAGGAACTGATCCAGAGTCAATGGAATGTTGGAAAATGACTGTCAATGCATCCGCTATTTCCAAAGCCACCTCCATAAGTACTCTGGGATGCAGTCCATCAGGCCCTGGGGATTTATCGGCCTTCAATCCCATCAATTTCCCCAACACAATTTCCCGACTAATAAGAATTTCCCTCAGTTCCTCCTCCTTACTCGACCCTCTGATCCCTTTTATATCCGGAAGGTTGTTTGTGTCCTCCTTAGTGAATACCGAACCAAAGTACTTGTTCAATTGGTCTGCCATTTCTTTGTTCCTCGTTATGACTTCCCCTGATTCTGACCGCAGGGGACCTACGTTTGTCTTTACTAACCTTTTTCTCTTTACATATCTATCGAAACTTTTTCAATCCGTCTTAATGTTCCCTGCAAGCTTCTTCTCGTACTCCATTTTCCCTGCCTTAATCAAACCCTTTGTCCTCCTCTGCTGAGTTCTAAATTTCTCCCAGTCCCCGGGTTCGCTGCTATTTCTGGCCAATTTGTATGCCACTTCCTTGGCTTTAATACTATCCCTGATTTCCCTTGATAGCCACGGTTGAGCCACCTTCCCTTTTTTATTTTTACGCCAGACAGGAATGTACAATTGTTGTAGTTCATCCATGCGGTCTCTAAATGTCTGCCATTGCCCATCCACAGTCAACCCCTTAAGTATCATTCGCCAATCTATCCCAGCCAATTTACGCTTCATACCTTCAAAGTTACCCTTCTTTAAGTTCTGGACCATGGTCTCTGAATTAACTGTTTCATTCTCCATCCTAATGCAGAATTCCACCATATTATGGTCACTCTTCCCCAAGGGGCCTCGCACAACAAGATTGCTAATTAATCCTCTCTCATTACACAACACCCAGTCTAAGATGTCCTCCCACTAGTTGGTTTCTCGACATATTGGTCTAGAAAACCATCCCTTATGCACTCCAGGAAATCCTCGTCTATCGTATTGCTTCCAATTTGGCTAGCCCAATCTATTTGCATATTAAAGTCACCCATTATAACTGCTGCACCTTTATTGCATGCATCTCTAATTTCCTGTTTGATGCCCTCCCCAACATCACTACTACTGTTTGGAGGTCTGTACACAACTCCCACTAACGTTTTTTGCCCTTTGGTGTTCTGCAGCTCTACCCATATAGATTCCACATCATCCAAGCTAATGTCCTTCCTAACTATTGCATTAATCTCCTCTTTAACCAGCAATGCTACCTGACCTCCTTTTCCTTTTGTTCTATCCTTCCTGAATGTTGAATACCCCTGGATGTTGAGTTCCCAGCCCTGATCATCCTGGAGCCACGTCTCCATAATCCCGATCACATCATATTTGTTAACATCTATTTGCACAGTTAATTCATCCACTTTATTACGAATACTCCTTGCATTAAGACACAAAGCCTTCAGGCTTGTTTTTTTAACACCCTTTGTCCTTTTAGAATTTTGCTGTACAGTGGCCCTTTTTGTTCTTTGCCTTGGGTTTCTCTGCCCTTCACTTTTCCTCATCTCCTTTCTGTCTTTTGCTTTTGTCTCCTTTTTGTTTCCCTCTGTCTCCCTGCATTGGTTCCCATCCCCCTGCCATATTAGTTTAACTCCTCCCCAACAGTACTAGCAAACACTCCCCCTAGGACATTGGTTCTGGTCCTGCCCAGGTGCAGACCGTCCGGTTTGTACTGGTCCCACCTCCCCCAGAACCGGTTCCAATGCCCCAGGAATTTGAATCCTTCCCTGCTGCACCACTGCTCAAGCCACGTATTCATCTGAGCTATCCTGCGATTCCTACTCTGACTAGCACGTGGTACTGGTAGCAATCCCGAGATTGCAACTTTTGAGGTCCTACTTTTTAATTTAGCTCCTAGCTCCTTAAATTCGTTTCGTAGGACCTCATCCCTTTTTTTTACCTATGTTGTTGGTACCAATGTGCACCACGACAACTGGCTGTTCTCCCTCCCTTTTTAGAATGTCCTGCACCCGCTCCGAGACATCCTTGACCCTTGCACCAGGGAGGCAACATACCATCCTGGAGTCTCGGTTGCGGCCGCAGAAACGCCTATCTATTCCCCTCACAATTGAATCCCCTATCACTATCGCTCTCCCACTCTTTTTCCTGCCCTCCTGTGCAACAGAGCCAGCCACGGTGCCATGAACTTGGCTGCTGCTGCCCTCCCCTGATGACTCATCCCCCTCAACAGTACTCAAAGCAGTGTATCTGTTTTGCAGGGGGATGACCCCAGAGGACCCTGCACTACCTTCCTTGCGCTACTCTTCCTGCTGGTCTTCCATTCCCTATCTGGCTGTGGACCCTTCTCCTGCGGTAAGACCAACTCGCTACATGTGCTATTCACGTCATTCTCAGCATCGTGGATGCTCCAGAGTGAATCCACCCTCAGCTCCAATTCCGCAACGCGGTCCGTCAGGAGCTGGATGCGGATACACTTCCCGCACACGTAGTCGTCAGGGACACCGGAAGTGTCCCTGAGTTCCCACATGGTACAGGAGGAGCATATCATGTGACCGAGCTCTCCTGTCATGACTTAACCCTTAGATTAACTTAAATTGGCAGCAACAATGCTAAAGTTTACTCACTGTTATAGAAGAGAAAAAAGAAAAACTACTCACCAATCACCAGCCAATCACTTACCCCCTTGGCTGTGACGTCACCTTTCTGTTTCTTTCTACTTCTTTTTTGCCTTCCCTGTAGCTGCACAAGCTCGCCTCTCGCCGAACTCGCGTTGCTCCCGGTCTCACTGGCCTTTTGTAGGCCTCTCCGATCCCCGGAACTCCCGCCTCTCGCCGAACTCGCGCTGCTCCCGGTCTCACTTGCCTTTTGTAGGCCTCTCCGATTCCCGGAACTCCCGCCTCTCGCCGAACTCGCGCTGCTCCCGCTCTCACTGACCTTATGTAGGCCTCTCCGATCCCCGGAACTCCTGCCTCTCGCCGAACTCGCGCTGTTCCCGGTCTCACTGACCTTATGCAGGCCTCTCCGATCTCCGGAACTCCCGCCTCTCGCCGAACTACAGGGGCAGGGGCAGAGGTAAGCAAATAAGTAAAAAGAAATCGAAGTGTGACATCACAGCCAAGAGGGTAAGTGATTGACTGGTGGATTGGTGAGTATTTAATCTTTTTCTTTTTCTTTTCTGATCAGTAAGAAACCTTTGGCATTGTTATCAATTAGGTTAATTTAAGGGTTAAGCCATGGCAGGAGAGCCCAGACCTGTGTCATGCTCCTCTTGTGCTATGTGGGAAATCAGGGACGCTTTCATTGCGGCACTGGAGCTGCGCATGGATTCACTCTGGAGCATTCGCAATCCTGAGGATGTCGTGAATAGCACGTTTAGCGAGTTGGTCACACCATAGGTAATGGTTACACCTCAGCAGAGCAGGAATGGGAAGGTAGTGCAGGGGTCCCCTGCGGTCATCTCCCTCCAAAACAGATGCACCACCTTGGTTACTGTTGGGGGAGATGGCTCATCAGGGGAAGACAGAAGCAGCCAAGTCCATGGCATCAGGGATGGCTCTGCTGTACAGGAGGGCAGGAAAAAGAGTGGGAGAGCTATAGTGGTAGGGGATCATATTGTAAGGGGAATAGATAGGCATTTCTGCGGCCGCAAATGAGACTCCAGGATGGTATGTTGCCTCCCTGGTGCAAGGGTCAAGGATGTCTCGGAGCGGCTACAGTGCATTCTGGAGGGGGAGGGTGAACAGCCAGCTGTCTTGTTACATGTAGGTACCAACGATATAGGTAAAAAATGGGATGAGGTCCTACAAGCTGAATTTAGGGAGCTAGGTGTTAAATTAAAATATAGGACCTCAAAGGTAGTAATCTCAGGATTGCTACCAGTGCCAAGTGCTAATCAGACTAGGAATTGCAGGATAGCCCAGATGAATACGTGGCTTGAGGAATGGTGCAAGGGGGATGGATTCAAATTTCTGGGACATTGGAACCGGTTCTGGGGGAAGGTGGAAGCAGTGCAAACCGGATGGTCTGCACCTGGGCAGGACCAGAACCAATGTCCTAGGCGGAGTGTTTGCTAGTGTTGTTGGGGTGAGTTTAAATTAAAAAGGCAGGGGGATGGGTGTTATGTCTTGAATAAAGAGTCAGACCAGATACTGCAAGCTCAAAGTAATGTGTGACCGTAGTCCTTTATTACAGATCCCAGAGTGCCTCTCCAGCTTGTGAGGCCTCCTTATATACAGGTGCTCCCAAGGGATTGTGGGATCCCTTGGGACACCAGGGGATAAGCCCTCTGGTGGTTAGACATGGTATTTACAGGTTTACATACATAACAACATTCCCCCCCCCCCCCCAAAGTCAATAGTGTAACTATTTACAATGTAAGTTGATCTGGGGCCTTCCTTTCCCTGGTTGATCGTCTCGGTGCAAATGCTGGTTTTGGTGAGTCATTTGTTGGGCCCTCGCTGGGCTGCTGTGCAGTTGGCCTTGTTGCGCTGCTGGGGGTGGTGTGTCCTGTTGGGCTGCTGCGGGTGATGGGTTCTGCTTCGTGGTCAACCGCTGGGTCAGTTACCACTTCTGTATGTTGGAGGATCGAAAAAGATGGAGTCTATTGTGGGTTGTTCTGGATAGTCCGTGAATCTGAGTTTGGTTTGGTCCAAGTGTTTCCTGCAGGTGAGTCCATTTGAGAGTTTGGCCACAAGCACCCTACTCCCCTCTTTGGCCAACACAGTGCCAGGAAGCCACATGGGACCTTGTCCATAGTTCAACACAAATACAGGATCATTCATCTCAATTTCGCGTGACACATTTGCGCGATCATGATATGTATTCTGTTGAAACCACCTGCTCTCTACCTGTTTGTGTAGATCAGGGTGTACTAACGAGAGCCTTGTCTTAGGTGCCCTTTTCATGAGCAGTTCAGCAGGAGGGACCCCAGTGAACGAGTGGGGTCTTGTGCGGGAACTAAGCAGGACTCAGGATAAGCGAGTCTGCAGTGAGCCTTCAGTTACCCTTTTCTAGTTCTGCTTGATTCTTTGAACTGCTCATTCTGCCTGATCGTTGGATGCTGGTTTAAACGGGGCAGATGTGACATGTTTGATCCCAACGCAGGTCATGTACTCCTTGAACTCGACACTGGTAAAGCACAGCCCATTGTCACTTAAAAGGACATCAGGCAGGCCATGCATGGCAAACATGGCCCGTAGGCTTTCAATGGTGGCAGCGGACGTGCTTGCGATATTATCACACATTCAATCCATTTGAATTACGCATCTACAACCAGTAAGAACATTTTTCCCAAGAATGGCCCTGCATAGTCGACATGGACCCTGGACCACGGTTTGGAGGGCCAGGACCATAAACTTAGTGGGGCCTCTCTGGGTGCATTGCTTGACTGTGAACATGTATTACATTTGTGCACGCAGGACTCTAAGTCTTCATCAATACCGGGCCATCACACATGGGATCTGGCTATTGCTTTCATCATTATGATGCCTGGGTGGGTGCTGTGGAGATCACTGATGAAAGTGTCCCTGCCCTTTTTTGGCACCATTACCCGATTACCCCATAGGAGGCAGTCTGCCTGTATAGACATTTCATCTTTGCGCCACTGGTACGGCTTTATTTCTTCCTGCATCTCTAACGGGACACTAGACCAACTCCCGTGGAGCACACAGTTTTTTATTAAGGACAGTGAGGGGTCCTGGCTCATCCAGGTTCTAATCTGTCGGGCGGTAACAGGTGATTGCTCACTCTCGAATGCTTCTATTACCATAACTAAATCTGCCGGCTGTGTCATCTCCACCCCTGTGGTGGGCAATGGCAGCCTATTGAGAGCATCGGCACAGTTTTCTGTGCCTGGCCTGTGGCGGATGGCGTAGTTGTATGTGGACAACGTGAGCGCCCATCTCTGGATGCGGGCCAATGCATTCATATTTATCCCCTTGCTTTCAGAAAAGAGGGATATAAGCGGCTTATGGTCGGTTTCCAATTCAAATTTGAGCCCGAACAGATATTGATGCATTTTCTTTACCCCGTAAACACACGCTAACGCTTCTTTTTCGATCGTACTGTAGGCCCTCTCGGCCTTAGACAGACTTCTGGATGCATAAGCAACCAGTTGCAATTTCCCAGATTCATTAGCTTGTTGCAATACACACCCGACCCGTACAACGACACATCACATGCTAGTACCAAACGTTTATATGGATCGTACAACACAAGCAATTTGTTTGAACATAACAGCTTCCTAGCTTTCTCAAAGGCATTTTCTTGGCTTTTACCCCATACCCATTCATCTCCTTTATGCTGTAAAGAGTGCAGGGGTTTTAACAATGTGGTAAGACACAGTAAGAAGTTACCAAAATCGTTCAGAAGTCCTAGAAATGACCGCAGCTCTGTCACGTTCTGTGGTCTCTGTGCATTCTTGATTGCCTCTGTCTTCGAATTGGTGGGCCTGATGCCATCTGCTGCAATTCTTCTCCCGAGGAACTCCACTTCAGGTGCCAGGAAAACGCACTTCGAGCGTTTTAGCCTGAGCCCCACACGATTAAGCCGACTAAGACCCTCCTCCAGGTTCTGCAGGTGCTCGACAGTGTCCCGACCTGTAACCAAGATGTCGTCCTGGAAGACCACGGTGTGTGGGACCGACTTCAGCAAGCTTTCCATGTTCCTCTGGAATACCGCTGCAGCCGATTGAATCCCAAACGGGCATCTGTTGTAAATGAAGAAATCCTTGTGCGTGTTGATGCAGGTGAGGCCATTCGATGATTCCTCCAGCTCCTGCGTCATGAATGCCGAAGTCAAGTCCAGCTTCGTGAACGTTTTCCCTCCTACCAGCATCGCAAATAGGTCATCTGTCTTCAGTAGTGGGTATTGATCCTGCAGTGAGAAACGATTGATAGTTACTTTATAATCATCACAGATTCTGACGGTGCCATCTCCATTGAGGACTTGAACAATCGGAGTGGCCCACTCATTGAATTCGATCGGCGAAATTATGCCTTCTCGTTATAGCCTGTCCAGTTCGATCTCCACCCTCTCTCTCATCATGTAAGGTACTGCTCTCGCCTTGTGATGGATGGGTCACGCCCCCAGAATCAAATGGATCTGCACTTTTGCTCCTTGGAACTTCCCGATGCCTGGTTCGAACAGTGAGGGGAACTTGTTTAGGACCTGGGCACATGAGGTGTCGTCGATGGACGAAAGCGCTCGGACGCCGTCCCAGTTCCAGCGTATCTTTCCCAGCCAGCTCCTGCTGAACAGCATGGTGCCATCGCCCGGTATCACCCAGAGTGGTAACTCATGCACCGCTCCATCGTAGGAGACCTTTATGGTAGCACTGCCAATTACGGGAATCAGTTCCTTTGTGTACGTTCTCAGTTTAGTACGAATGGGAGTCAGGACTGGCCTTGAGGCCTTGCTGCACCACAATTTATCGGAAGTCTTTTTGCTCATTATGGACTGGCTTGTGCCCATGTCCAACTCCATGGACACCGGGAGTATATTTAATTCAACCTTCAGCATTATCGGGGGACACTTTGTGGCAAATGTGTGCTCGGTCTGAGGCGCTGGTTCGTCGTGATCCACCGTGGATCTGTGCTCCTCTGCAACATGGTGGTTTGCAGGATTAGCAGGATTTGCAGCTCGCCTGCACATACGTTGGTGGTGTCCCATTGTTCCACAGCCCTTGCAAACGTATCCTTTGAAGCGGCATGAATGGAAACAATGATCACCCCCGCAGCGCCAACAAGGTGTTAATGGCCTTGTAGTCACCACCCTTGATGGAGGACTCAGTCATCTGCGGACGTGCAGCTGCAGTCGTGTAAGCCCTGTACATTTCGATTCAAAAGCAATGTTATTTTGTTCACAGTACTTGCAGCAGCACTCGTGTGCTGATAAATTTGTTTGGTATTGTCACTGGTAGCGATAAACGCCTGGGCTATCGCTATGGCTTTACTCAAGATTAGGGTCTGTACAGTCAAAGGTTTGCGAAGTATTACTTCATGGCCAATGCCAAGTACAAAGATGTCCCTGAGCATGTGCTCCAAGTGTCCTTCAAATTCGCAATGTCCTGCAAGGCGCCTTAGCTCGGCAACGTAGCTCGCCACTTCCTGGCCTTCAGACCTCTTGTACGTGTAGAACCGATACCTCGCCATCAGAGCGCTTTCCTTCGGGTTTAGATGCTCCCGGACCAGTGTGCACAACTCATCGTATGACTTGTCTGTTGGTTTCGCTGGAGCGAGCAGGTTTTTCATGAGGCTATACATTGGTGCCCCGCAAACGGTGAGGAGGACTGCCCTTCGTTTGGCAGCGTTCGCTTCTCCTTCCAGCTCATTGGCCACGAAGTATTGGTCGAGTTGCTCTACGAAGGTTTACCAATCATCTTCCTCTGAAAATTTCTCCAGGATGCCCACGGTTCTCTGCATTGTTGCGGTGGGGTTCGTCATTTGTATCTCGTCGCCAGTTGTTACGTCTTGAATAAAGAGTCAGACCAGATACTGCAAGCTGAAAATAAGGTGTGACCATAGTCCTTTATTACAGATCTCAGAGTGCCTCTCCAGCCTGTGAGGCCTCCTTATATACAGGTGCTCCCATGGGATTGTGGGATCCCTTGGGACTCCAGGGGATAAGCCCTCTGGTGGTTAGACATGGTATTTACAGGTTTACATACATAACAATGGGAATCTATTCAGGGAGGCAGATGGAAGTAAAAAGGGGGCAGAAGCAAAAGGTAGGCAGCAGAAAAGCAAGAGTGGAGGGCAGAGAAATCAAGAGCAAAAATCAAAAAGGGCCACATTACAACATAATTCTAAAAGGATAAAGATTGTTAAAAAAACAAACCTGAAGGCTTTGAGTCTGAATGCGAGGAGCATTCGTAGTAAGGTGGATGAATTGACTGCGCAGATAGTTGTTAACATACAAACATAGAAACATAGAAAATAGGTGCAGGAGTAGGCCATTCGGCCCTTTGAGCCTGCACCACCATTCAATAAGATCGTGGCTGATCATGCAACTTCAGTACCCCTTTCCTGCTTTCTCGCCATACACCTTGATGCCTTGAGCCGTAAGGGCCATATCTAACTCCCTCTTCAATATATCTAACGAACTGGCATCAACAACTCTCTGCAGCAAAGAATTCCACAGGTTAACAACTCTCTGAGTGAAGAAGCTTCTCCTCATCTCGGTCCTAAATGGCTTATCCCTTATCCTTAGGCTGTGACCCCTGGTTCTGGACTTCCCCAACATCGGGAACATTCTTCCTGCATCTAACCTGTCCAGTCCCGTCAGAATTTTATATGTTTCTATGAGATCCCCTCTCATCCTTCTAAACTCCAGTGAATACAGGCCCAGTCGATCCAGTCTCTCCTCAGATGTCAGCCCTGCCATCCCGGGAATCAGTCTGGTGAACCTTCGCTGCACACCCTCAATAGCAAGAATGTCCTTCCTCAGATTAGGAGACCAAAACTGAACACAATATTCCAGGTGAGGCCTCACCAAGGCCCTGTACAACTACAGTATGACCTCCCTGCTCCTATACTCAAATCCCCTAGCTATGAAGGCCAACATGCCATTTGCCTTCTTCACTGCCTGCTGTACCTGCATGGCAACTTTCAATGACTGATGTACCATGACACCCAGGTCTCGTTGCACCTCCCCTTCTCCTAATCTGCCGCCATTCAAATAGTATTCTGCCTTCATGTTTTTGCCACCAAAGTGGACAACCTCACATTTATCCACATTATACTGCATCTGCCATGCATTTGCCCACTCACCTAACCTGTCCAAGTCACCCTGCAGTCTCTTAGCATCCTCCTCATAGCTCACACCGCCACCAAGCTTAGTGTCATCTGCAAACTTGGAGATATTACACTCAATTCCTTCATCTAAATCATTGATGTATATTGTAAATAGCTGGGGTGCCAGCACTGAGCCCTGCGGCACTGCCTGGTATTCTGAAAAGGACATGTTTATTCCGACTCTCTGCTTCGTGTCTGCCAACCAGTTCTCCATCCACATCAATACATTACCCCCAATACCATGTGCTTTAATTTTGCACACTAATCTCTTGTGTGGGACTTTGTCAAAAGCCTTTTGAAAGTCCAAATACACCACATCCATTGGTTCTCCCTTATCCACTCTACTAGTTACATCCTCAAAAAATTCTAGAAGATTTGTCAAGCATGGTTTCCCTTTCATAAATCCATGCTGACTTGGACTGATCCTGTCACTGCTTTCCAAATGCGCTGCTATTTCATCCTTAATAATTGATTCCAACATTTTCCCCACTACTGATGTCAGGCTAACCGGTCTATAATTCCCCATTTTCTCTCTCCCTCCATTTTTTAAAAGTGGGGTTACATTAGCTACCCTCCAGTCCATAGGAACTGATCCAGAGGCAATAGAATGTTGGAAAATTATCATCAATGCATCCACTATTTCTATGGCCATTTCCTTAAGTACTCTGGGATCAGACTATCAGGCCCTGGGGATTTATCGGCCTTCAATCCCATCAATTTCCCTAACACAATTTCTTGACTAATAAGGATTTCCTTCAGTTCCTCCTTCTCGCTAGACTCTCGGTCCCCTAGTATTTCTGGAAGATTAATTTGTGTCTTCCTTCGTGAAGACAGAACCAAAGTATTTGTTCAATTGGTCTGCCATTTGTTTGTTCCCCATTATAAATTCACCTGATTCTGACTGCAAGGGACCTACGTTTGTCTTCACTAATCTTTTTCTCTTCACATATCTATAGAAGCTTTTGCAGTCAGTTTTTATGTTTCCAGCAAGCTTCCTCTCATACTCTATTTTCCCCCTCTTAATTAAAACCTTTGTCCTCCTCTGCTGAATTCTAAATTTCTCCCAGTCCTCAGGTTTGCTACTTTTTCTGACCAATTTATATACCTCTTCCTTGGATTTAACACTTTCCCTAATTTCCCTTGTTAGCCATGGTTGAGCCACCTTCCCCGTTTTATTTTTGCTCCAGACAGGGATGTACAATTGTTGAAGTTCATTCATGTGATCTTTAAATGTCTGCCATTGCCTATCCACCGTCAACCCTTTAAGTATCATTCTCCAGTCTATTTTAGCCAATTCACGTCTCATACCATCAAAGTTACCTTTCCTTAAGTTCAGGACCCTAGTCTCTGAATTAACTGTGTCACTCTTCATCTTAATAAAGAATTCTATCATATTATGGTCACTGTTCCCCAAGGGGCCTTGCACAAGAAGATTGCTAATTAGTCCTTTTTCATTACACATCACCCAGTCTATGATGGCCAGCCCTCTAGTTGGTTCCGTGACATATTGGTCGAGAAAACCATCCCTAATACACTCCAGGAAATCCTCCTCCACTGTATTGCTACCAGTTTGGTTAGCACAATCTTGATTGAAGTCGTCCATGATAACTGCTGTACCTTTATTGCACGAATCCCTAATTTCCTGTTTGATGCCATCCCTAACCTCACTACTACTGTTTGGTGGTCTGTACACAACTCCCACTAGCATTTTCTAACCCATTGGTATTCTACAGCTCTACCGATACAGATTTCACATCATCCAAGCTAATGTCCTTCCTTACTATTACGTTAATTTCCTCTTTAACCAGCAACGCTACCCCACCTCCTTTTCCTTTCTGTCTATCCTTCCTGAATGTTGAATACCCCTGGATGTTGAGTTCCCAGCCTTGGTCACCCTGGAGCCATGTCTCCGTAATCCCAATTATATCATATTCTTTAATAGCTGCCTGTGCAGTTAATTCGTCCACCTTATTACGAATACTCCTCGCATTAAGGCACAGAGCCTTCAGGCTTGTCTTTTTAACGCACTTTGTAGCTTTAGAATTTTGCTGTAATGTGGCCTTTTTTGCTTTTTGCCTTGGGTTTCTCTGCCCTCCTATTTTACTTTTCTTCTTTCTATCTTTTGCTTTTGCCCCAATTCTATTTCCCTCTGTCTCCCTGCATAGGTTCCCATCCCCCTGCCATATTAGTTTAACCCCTCCCCAACAGCACTAGCAAACACTTCCCCCTAGGACATTGGTTCCGGTCCTGCCCAAGTGCAGACCGTCCACTTTGTACTGGTCCCACCTCCCCCAGAACCGGTTCCAATGTCCCAGGAATTTGAATCCCTCCCTCTTGCACCACTCTTCAAGCCACGTATTCATCTTAGCTATCCTGCTATTTCTACTCTGACTAGCACATGGCACTGGTAGCAATCCTGAGATTACTACCTTTGAGGTCCTGCTTTTTAATTTAACTCCTAGCTCCCTAAATTCAGCTTGTAGGACCTCATCTAGATTTTTACCTATATCGTTGGTATCTATATGCACCACGACAACTGGCTGTTCACCCTCCCCATCCAAAATGTCATGCAGCCACTATGAGACATCCTTGACCCTTGCTCCAGGGAGGCAACATACCATCCTGGAGTCTCGATTGTGGCCTCAGAAACGTCTATCTCTCTTACAATAGAATCCGCTACCACTATTGCTCTGCCACTCTTTTTCCTGCCCTCCTGTGCAGCAGAACCACCCATGGTGCCATAAACTTGGCTGCTGCTGCCCTCCCCTGATGAGTCATCCCCCTCAACATCATCCAAGGCGGTGTATCTGTTTTGGAGGGAGTTGATCGCAGGGGACCCCTGCACTACCTTTCTTCCACTGCTCTACCTGATGGTCACCCATTCGCTATCTGCCTGAGTATCCTTTACCTGCCATGTGACCAATTCAGTAAATGTGCTGTTCACGACATCCTCAGCATCGCGGATGCTCCAGAGTGAATCCATGTGCAGCTCCAGTGCCGCAATGCGGTCAGTTAGGAGCTGCAGCTGGATACACTTCCTGGACATGTAGTTGTCAGGGACACTGGGAGCGTCCCTGACATCCCACATAGCACAGGAGGAGCATGACACGTGTTTGGACTCTCCTGCCATGACTTAGCCCTTAAGTTAATTTGGCAGTAGTGCCAAAGGTTTCTTACTGATAAAAGAAAAAGAAGAAAAACTACTCACCAATCACCAGCCAATCACTTACCCCCTTGGCTGTGATGTCACACTTTGATTTCTTTTTACTTCTTTTTTGCCTTCTCTCCCTGCTGCAGCTGCACCAGCTGGCTCTTCGACTTTTCTGCTCCCTCCGACGCTGCTGGGCCTATTATGGGCCTCCCCCGGACTCCTGCTCCTCGACGCTGCTGGGCCTATTATGGGCCTCCCCCGGACTCCCGCTCTTCGATGCTGCTGCTCCCTCCGACGCTGCTGGGCCTTTTATGGGCCTCGCCAGACACCCGGTCTTCGACTTTGCTGCGCCCTTTGACGCTGCTGGGCCTTTTATGGGCCTTCCCCGGACTCCTGCTCCTCGACACTGCTGCTCCCTCCGACGCTGCTGGTCCTATTATGGGCCACCTCCGGACTCCTGCTTCTCGACGCTGCCACAACCTCCGACGCTGCTAGGCCTTTTATGGGCTTCGCCGGACTCCCGCTCCTCGACACTGCCGGTTCCTCCGACTCTGCTGGGCCTTTTATGGATCTCCCCCATTCCTCAATGCTGCCTTTCTCTCTGACGCTGCTGGGCCTTTTATGGGCCTCCCCCGGACTCCCGCTCCTCGAAGCTGCCGCTCCCTCTGATGCTGCTGGGCCTTTTATGGGCCTTCCCCGGACTCCCACTCCTCGACGCTGACGCTGCCTCCGACGCTGCTGGGCCTTTTATGGACCTCCTTCGGACTCCCGCTGCCGCTCCCTCCGACACTGCTGGGCCTTTTATGGACCTCCCTCGGACTCCCGCTGCCGCTCCCTCCGACGCTGCTGGGCTTTTTATGGACCTTCCTCGGACTCCCGCTGCTCGACGCTGCCGCTCCCTCCGACACTGCTGGGCCTTTTATGGGCCTCCCCCGGACGCCCACTCCTCGATGCTGCCGGATATGATGTAATTGGGATTACGGAGACTTGGCTCCAAGGTAACCAAGGCTGGGAACTCAACCACCAGGGGTACTCAATATTCAGGAAGGACAGACAGGAAGGAAAAGGAGGTGGGGTAGCGTTACTGGTTAAAGAGGAGAATAACGCAATAGTAAGAAAGGACATTAGCATGGATGATGTGGAATCTATATTGGTAGAGCTGCAAAACACCAAAGGGCAGAAAACGTTAGTGGGAGTTGTGTACAGACCACCAAACAGTAGTAGTGAGGTTGGAGATGGCATCAAACAGGAAATTGGGGCCGCGTGCAATAAGGGTACAGCTGTTATCATGGGTGACTTTAATCTGCATAGTGATTGGGCTAACCAAACTGGTAGCAATACTGTGGAGCAGGATTTCCTGGAATGTATAAGGGGTGGTTTTCTAGACCAATACTCGAGAGCCGGCCATCCTAAACTAGGTCTTGTGTAACGAGAGAGGATTAATTAGCAATCTGGTTGTGCGGGGCCCCTTGGGGAAAAGTGACCATTAAGATGGAGAGTGACACAGTTAATTCAGAGACTAGGGTCCTGAACTTAAAGAAAGGAAACTTTGATGGTATGAGACGTGAATTGACTAGGATAGGCTGGAGAATGATACTTAAAGGGTTGACGGTGGATAGACAATGGCAGACATTTAAATATCACATGGATGAACTACAACAATTGTACATCGCTGTGTGGCGTAAGAATAAAAAAGGGAAGGTGGCTCAACCGTGGCTAACAAGAGAAATTAGGGAAAGTGTTAATTCCAAGGAAGAGGCATATAAGTTGGCCAGAAAAAGCAGCAAACCTGAGGACTGGGAGAAATTTAGAATTCAGCAGAGGAGAACTAAGGTTTTAATTAGGAGGGGGAAAATAGAGTACGAGAGTAAGCTTGCAGGGAACATAAAAACTGACTGCAAAAGCTTCTACAGATTTGTGAAGAGAAAAAGATTAGTGAAGACTAATGTAGGTCCCTTGCAGTCAGAATCAGGGGAATTCATAATGGGGAACAAGGAAATGGCAGACCAATTGAACAAATACCTTGGTTCTGTTTCTTCACTAAGGAAGACACGAATAACCTCTCGAAAATATTAGGGGACCGAGGGCCCAGCGAGAAGCAGGAACTGAGGGAAATCCTTATTAGTCAGGAAATGGTGTTGGGGAAATTGAAGGGACTGAAGGCCGATAAATCCCTAGGGCCTGATAGTCTGCATCCCAGAGTACTTAAGGAAGCGGCCCAAGAAATAGTGGATGCATTGGTGGTCATTTTCCAACATTCCATGGACTCTGGTTCAGTTCCTATGGATTGTAGTGTAGCTAATGTAACCCCACTTTTTAAAAAAAGGAGGGAGAGAAAAACCGGGAATTATAGACCGGTTAGCCTGACATCGGTGGTGGGGAAAATGCTGGAATCAATTATTAAAGATGTAATAGCAGTGCATTTGGAAAGCAGTGACAGGATCGGTCCAAGTCAGCATGGATTTATGAAAGGGAAATCATGCTTGACAAATCTTCTAGAGTGTTTTGAGGATGTAACTAGTAGAGTGGATAAGGGAGAACCAGTGGATGTGTATTTTGACTTTCAAAAGGCTTTTGACAAGGGCCCACACAAGAGATTAGTGTGCAAAATTAAGACACATAGTGTTGTGGATAATGTATTGACGTGGATAGAGAACTGGTTGGCAGACAGGAAGCAAAGAGTTGGAATAAACGGGTCCTTTTCAGAATGGCAGGCATAGACTAGTGGGGTGCCGCAGGGTTCAGTTGTGGAACCCCAGCTATTTACAATATACATTAATGATTTAGACGAAGGAATTGAATGTAATATCTCCAAGTTTGCAGATGACACTAAGCTGGGTGACAGTGCGAGCTGTGAGGAGGATGCTAGGAGGCTGCAGGGGGACTTGGACAGGTTAGGTGAGTGGGCAAATGCATGGCAGATGCAGTATAATGTAGATAAGTGTGAGGTTATCCACTTTGGTGACAAAAGCAGGAAGGCAGATCATTATCTGGATGGTGACAGATTCGTAAAAGGGGAGGTGCAACGAGATCTGGGTGTCATGGTACATCAGTCATTGAAGGTAGGCATGCAGGTACAGCAGGCAGTGAAGATAGCAAATGGCATGCTGGCCTTCTTAGTGAGGGGATTTGGGTATAGGAGCAGGGAGGTCTTACTGCCCTTGTACGGGGCCTTGGTAAGACCACACCTTGAGTATTGTGTGCAGTTTTGGTCTCCTAATCTGAGGAAGGACATTCTTGCTATTGAGGGAGTGCAGCGAAGGTTCACCAGACTGATTCCTGGGATGACAGGGCTGACATATGAAGAAAGATTGGATCGACTAGGATTATATTCACGGGAATTTAGAAGAATGAGAGGGGATCTGATAGAAACATATAAAATTCTGACGGGATTGGACAGGTTAGATGCAGGAAGAATGTTGCCGATGTTGGGGAAGTCGAGAACGAGGGGTCACAGTCTAAGGATAAGGGGTAAGCCATTTAGGACTGAGATGAGGAGAAACTTCTTCACTCAGAGAATTGTGAACCTGTGGAATTCTCTACCACAGAAAGTTGTTGAGGTCAGTTCGTTAGATATATTCAAAAGGGAGTTAGATATGGCCCTTACGGCTAAAGGGATCAAGGGGTATGGAGAGAAAGCAGGAATGGGGTACTGAAGTTGCATGATTAACCATGATCATATTGAATGGTGGTGCAGGCTCAAAGGGCCGAATGGCCTACTCCTGCACCTACTTTCTACGTTTTTATGTTTCTATGTTTTGCCGGTGCCGGTCCTGCTCCCCCACCCCTAGCCCTGGCCGAAGGGCTTGTTGGTCTGCTTCCCTAGCCTGCCCCGAGCCCCTTGCCGGTGCTGGTACCGGTCCAGCTCCAGCTCCCCCTGCCCCCCCTACCCCCGCCCCAGCACCGAGTGCCTTGCTGGTCCCGCCCTTAGCCCAAGCCGAATGGCCTCCCGGTCCGCTCCCCTGCCCGTATCCCAGGCCGAGTGGCCTCCCGATCCTATCCCAGGCCGAGTGGCCTCCCGGACCCCTCCCCCGACCCTATCCAGGCTGAATGGCCTCACTTCCGGTCCCCGCACCTAACTGCACCCAAAAGGCTTTCCCCCCACTCCCCCTCTCTTCCCTCCACACCCCTCTCTCCCCCCTACCCCTCTCTCCTCATATCCCCTTCCCCCTCTTCTCCCCCCCCCCCCCCTACCTCACCCCCTCTCTCTCTCCACCCCTCTCTCTCATCTTTCCTGCTGCTGTCCGGGCATCTGCTGCATTTACCTGCTCCGATTTCCTTACCTGCGCCGATTTCTTTAACTTTCCAAAAGGTTTCACTGCAGAGGCCACATATGCTGGCCTAAGAAGTACTGGAGTAACTCTCAGCTGGCCAAACTTGCCTAAATGGCCAGGATTGGCGCGGATGGCAGGTTACCCCCCTTTTGGCTGAAAAAAAACTTACCTAAAAAAATCGTAACTGAGTCACGCTGGTGCAAATTGATTGGGGAAACTGTGGTTTTTTGAACTTAGGCCAAAAAAAGCAGCCTGCTCCAAAAAAACGATGCAAATTACTGGGGAAAATTGAGCCCTATAAACTGGGCCCTATTTGTTTTACTACATCCTGTCCTGAAACTGCTGGGGTGAAAGATGCTTTATTTTAATGAAACTCATGCATTATGTAGATTACATATTCTTTGTCCACCTTAGTCACATCACATTTTAATGAACTACCACTGAACTCTCCTATATTTTTGGGGGAGTAGTTGTTCGACAAAGCTAAATCTCCTTCATAACAATTATTTCCTAATTTAACCAACAGGTGCTATGCTTGAGATATCACCAGCTGTCTCTACAAACAGACAGCAATTTACCAATTTTGTGCACCTTCAGATGGTAGTTGAATGGATTTGAAATGTCTGCAATACGAGGAAAGATTGGATAAGCATGGGATTTTTATCCTTGAAAGGAGGTATCTGAGAGGCGATCTTATAGAGTATACAACAACAACTTGAATTTATATACCGCCTTTAACGTAGTAAAATGTCCCAAGGTGCTTCACAGGAGTATTACAGGACAGAAAATTGACACCGAGCCACTTAAGGAATTAGGGCAGATGACCAAAAGCTTGGTCAAAGAAGTAGGTTTTAAGGAGCATCTTAAAGGAGGAAAGAGGTAGAGAGACGAAGAGGTTTAGAGAGGGAGTTCCAGAGCTTAGGGCTGAGGCAGCTGAAGGCACGGCCACCGATGGTTGAACGATTAAAATCAGGGATGCTCAAGAGGACAGAATTTGAGGAGCGCAGATATCTCGGGGGTTATGGGGCTGAAGGAGATTAGAGAGATACAGATATACAAGATAGTAAATGGTATGGAAAAGGAAAATATGGAAAATTACTTTAAATTAAATTGACATAATAGGACAAGGGGGCAGTTAAAGCTAAATTGAGGATTGATATCAGGAATTTCTTTTTTACACAAAGAGTGCTCAATACTTGGAATGAACTCCCAGATAAAGTAATGGAAGCCAAAAATGTAGAAACAGGAGCAGGGCATTCAGCCACTTGAGCCTGCTCCGCCATTCAATTAGATCATGCCTCTTCTGTACCTCAATATCATCCACCTACCTTTGCTTCATATCCCTTGATTTCCTCAACTAATAAAAATCTATCTTGAAAATTTCAATTGACCCAGAGTCGACAGCCTTTTGGGAGAGCGAGTTCCAGATTTCCACTACCTTTTGTGCTTCCTGATTTCATTCCTAAATGGCCTAGCTCTAATCTTAAGATTATGCCCCCTTATTCTGGATTCCTCCACCAGAGGAAATAGTTTTTTTCTATCTATTCCATGGAATCCTTTAATCATTTTAACTTAGGCCAAGTTTATGCAACCTGTCCTTATAATTTAATGCTTTTAGCCCCGGTATAATTCTGGTGAATCTGCCTCTGCACCCCCTCCAAGGCCAATATATCCTTCCTGAGGTGCGGCGACCAAAACTGAATGCAGTCCTCCAGATGGGGTTCTAACCAGAGCTCTATACAGCTGTAGCATCACTTCCTCACATTTGAATTCCAAACCCCTTTGAGATCAAAGCCAACATTCCATTAGCCTTTTTGATTACTTTTTGTATCTGTGCACTAGCTTTTAGTAATTTGTGTGCATGGACACCTAAAATTGCTCCACCATGAGCGTACGATAGCATAGTACTTATGTTACTGGACTAGTAATCCAGAAGCCTGGACTAATGATCAGGAAACAGAGTTCAAATCCCACCACCATTACATTCTATTAATTAAATTAAATATGGGGGAAAAAAGCTAGTATCAGTGATGGTGACCATGAAACTACCAGATTGTCGTAAAAACCCATCTGGTTTACTAATGTCCTTTAGGGAAGGAAAACTGCTGTCCTTACCTGGTCTGTGACTCCAGACCCATATCCCTCTGAAATGGCCGAGCAAGCCAATCAGTTGCAGTCTGTGTGGTGAAAGTACTCCCACAGTGCTGTTAGGGAGGGAATTGCAGGATTTTGACCCAGCGACGATGAAGGAATGCCAATATATTTCCAAGTCAGGATGGTGTGTAACTTGAAGGGGAACTTGCAGGTGATGGTGTTCCCATGCACCTCCTGCCCTTGTCCTTCTAGGTGGTAGAGGTCACGGGTTTTGGAGGTGCTGCCAAAGAGGCCTTGGCGAGTTGCTGAGTGCATCTTGTAGATGGTACACGCTGCAGCCATGGTGGGCCGGTGATGCAGAGAGTGAATGTTTAAGGTGGGCTGCTTTGTCCTGAATGGTATCAAGCTTCTTGAGTGCTGTTGGAGCTGCACTCATCCAGGTAAGTGGAGAGTATTCCATCACACTCCTGACTTGTGCCTTGTGGTTGGTGGAAAGGCTTTGGCGAGTCAGTAGGCAAGACACTCGCTGCAGAATACCCAGCCTCTGACCTGCACTTGTAGCCACAGTATTTATGTGGCTGGTCCAGTTACATTTCTGGTCAATGGTGACCCCAGGATGTTGATGGTAAGGAATTCAGCAATGGTAATGCCATTGAATGTTAAACAGCGGTGGTTAGACTCTTGCTTGTTGGAGATAGTCATTGTCTGGCACTTGTGTGGCATGAATGCTGCTTGCCACTTATCAGCCCAAGCCTGAATGTCGTCCAGGTCTTGCTTTATTGGACTCCTAAAATAGCGGTGCAGCTCCCATTAGAGGGGAGGACACACTACGGCTGCCGCCATTTTTTTTTGTCTGCCGACTGCCATGTTGGGCTGACAGTTATGCCCACGGGTTCGGCCAGGCCACCAACAGACAGCCTGGCACCCCCTCTTGGGTGCCAGGCCGCTGGCCTGGACGAAACCCTCTCTGGTGGCCCAGTGGACCGAAATTAAAGAATTGCTGAGACTCTCCCCTTTAAGTGAAGGCGAGAGCTGTAGTTACGCGGCGCCGTGTTGACATCATCAGCGCTACGCTGATGACTGATAGCGGCAGACACTACACCCGCCCCAACTTCTGCCCCTCTAAACTGCGAACTTCCGCTTACCGCTGCACATCCACCCCATTATGACCAACTTCCAGTCCACTGAAAAAGAAGCCAAAGAGCAGAATTTTGCTCAGGAGCGCTGGTAAAAACAACAGAAACAGGGTAGGTGCGGTCCGTTTCCAGCAGTGTGCAATTTCGGCCCCAGTATCTTCTATGGCAGTTTGAGAGGCAGATGGGGTAAAAGTCAAGCTGTTTACTTGGGCACATTTTCCTGCTTACAATGCAGTAATTGTTTAGACATCTAAAAGTATTTTAAGAATACTAAAAAGGATGATAACTATTTGGAACAATCTACCATTAAGGTAGTTGAGTCAAAGACATTAAAACTTGAAAAGTAATTCGATAGTAGCCTTGGTGTGTTGGAGGTCGAGGCAAGAATAAAAGATGCAATGGTCTACACTCTCTAAAGAAATTTCTCCTCACTTCTCTCCTCATTCTCAATGACAATTTTAAATTGATCTCTGACCACAGGAGTTAATCTTTCCTTATGCTCGCTGTCAAAACCCTGCATAATTTTAAAAATCTCCTCTCGGCCTACTCTGCTCCAGTGGGAATAGTCCCACTATCTCAAAAGTCTCCTCATAACTGTACTTTCTCATCCTCAGTCGCATCCAGAGGAATTTATGCTTAACACTCTACTGTTTTATTGTTCTCTGTTGTGCCAGTTGAAATGTCTCGTTTTCATTGATCAGGCATTTTATATCCAAATTTGCCATTTTACTGAAAACATAACTGACATTTTAAACTTCAGCCCAAAAGTCAATAAGCTCCTGTTAATACCTCACTTAGCAAAGTATAGAAATAGCCATCCTTCAATAAGTGCAAGGAGCTCATGGACTTCTTGTCTTAAAGATTGAGACCATTCGATCAGCTGCCTCTGCCACTTAACTTATTTCCCCTAGCCCACTGGGCCAAACATCCTCTGATGTACCCCCCTACCCTAGCCCTAGCCCTGAACTCGTATCTTTCTCCAGTTTCTCTGAGCTCCCTCTTGACCTCACCATGCTCATCTTGTTCATGAGACCCACTTCCTGCTCCCTTGACCCTATTCCCACTAAACTGCTGACCACCCAACTTCCTTTTCTGGCTCCCATGTTAGCTAACATTGTTAACGGTTCTCTCTCCTCAGGTACTGTTCCCCTCTGCCATCATCACCCCTCTCCTCAAAAAACCAACCCTTGCCCCACTGTGTTTGCAAGCTACCACCCCATTTCCAACATCTCTTTCCTCTCCAAATACCTTGAACGTGTTGTTGCCTCCCAAATCCGAGCCCAACTTTCCCGCAACTCCATGTTTGAATCCCTTCAATCTGGTTTCCGCCCCTGCCACAGTACTGAAACAGCTCTCATCAAAGTCACAAATGACATCCTTTGTGACTGTGACAAAGGTAAACTATCCACCCTTGTCCTTCTGGACCTGTCTGCAGTCTTTGACACTGTTGACTTCTCCATCCTCCTCCAATGCCTCTCCATCATCATCCAGCTGGGTGGGACTGCACGCGCCTGGTTCCATTCTCATCTATCTAATCGTAGCCAGAGAATCACCTGCAATGGCTTCTTTTCCCACTCCTGCATTGTTACCTCTGGTGTCCCTCAAGATCTATCTCTGGCCCCCTCCTATTTCTCATCAAAATGCTGCCCCTTGGCGATATCATTCGAAAACACGGCGTCAGTATCCACATGTACGCTGACGACACCCAGCTATATCATACCACCACTTCTCTCGACCCCTCCTCCATCTCTAAATTGTCAGACTGCTTGTTCAATATCCAGCACTGGATGAGCAAAAATGTTCTCCAATTAAATATTGGGAAGACTGAAGCCAATGTCTTTGATCCTCGCCACAAACTGCGTTCCCTAACCACCAGCTCCATCCCTCTCCTTAGCATCTGTCTGACGCTGAACTAGACTGTTTGCAACCTAGATGTCATATTTGAAATGAGCTTCTGGCCACATATCCACAGCATAACTAAAACCGCCTATTTCCACCTCCATAACATTACTCGTCTCTGCCCCTGCATCAGCTCATCCGCTGCTGAAACCCTCATCCATGCCATTATTACCTCTAGACTTGACTACTCCAATGCATTCCTGGCTGGCCTCCCATATTCTACCCTACGTAAACTTGGTCATCCAAAACTCGGTAGCCCATGTCCGAACTTGCACCAAGTCCCGCTCACCCATCACCCCTGTGCTCGCTAACCTACATTGGCTCCTGGTTAAGCAACATCTCAATTTCAAAATTCTCATTTTAGTTTACAAATCCATCCATGGCCTCGCCCCTCCCCATCTCTAATCTCCTTCAGCCTCACCCCCCCCACCCAACCAAATTCTGCCCTATTGAACATTCCCCATTATAACTGCTCATCCATTGGTGGCTATGCCTTCAGCTGCCTGGGCCCCAAGCTCTGGAACTCCCTCCCTAAATCTCTCCGCCTCTCTACCTCCTTTAAAACACTCCTTAAAACCTACCTCTTTGACCAAGCTTTTGGTCATCTGCCATAATTTCTTATGTAGCTCGGTGTCAAATTTATTTGTTTTGTCTTATAACACTCCTGTGAAGCACCTTGGGACATTTTACTGCGTTAAAAGATGCTATATAAATACAAGTTGTTGTTGTACTCCAATTCACATTCCTGGTAGAAGGGGCAGTAGATTATCTGGGAAAGGACTGACCGGAAATTAAATTGAGAAGCAGAACTCCATACACAAGGGAGATTTTACACATTTACATTTGTATCCTTAATCAAAGGATTTCTAGGATAAAGAAAATTTAATTGGACAATAACCATGTCTAAACTACTTAAAAGTAGTTTTTGTTGAACAAGCGAGAAATCAGACTTCAAAAAGGGCCCCAAATAAACCAAATAATGAATCGCCTAAAGCCAATATAACCTCAAACTGCCCAACAGTTTTTCTAGTCTGCACTTTCTATTATGCAAAGGATAAAATCCTTTGATGTGATCACAATTAGTGGGTGGGGGAGAAGAGATTATTCATTAAAATAGGATATGTAGAGCGAACTGAAACAAGGACACTGGCTCATAACATTAACTCAGTGTTGTTGGGCATACCAAAGACTCGTTGAATTTATCCTGCAGTTGCCAATCTTGGAACAATAGTTCCAGCTAGACAGTAATATCCCACTTACTCTGCCTGGCCGGAACTCTGATCCGTTTGAGCAGGAGAGCGCTCTGCATGCTTAATTGCACACATGCGCTGACCTGTCCCAGGTATTAATATTTAGATAAATTAATTCCAGATGGGTTTAAAAAAATAAGAAAAACAAAATGCTGGAAATAGTCAGCAGGTTAGGCAGCAGCTGTGTAGAGAACAGGCATGCTAATGTTTCGGCTGAAGTCCTTTTGCCAAAATTGTCTCCCCCACCTCAAGTTCACATTCGTGCTCCTTGCTGTCTTCTTCACAGCATCCTGCCTACAGCTACACTTGCTATATCTGAATTGAGACACCGTTTCTGAAAATCCATATAAGATGTCTCAAGACACATATGGTATGAAAGGAAATGTAGCAGCATGGATAGAAAGTTGAATGACAGAAAACAAGGGATTAGGATAAATGGGTGTCATTAGGACAGGAAAAGGGTTGGAAGCAGTTTACACCCGAGACCAGTGCTGGGCCCACTCTTTTTTTTAAACGCTAATAGATCAGGGTGTCAAAGCCATTTTCTATGGTGGTCCTGATCTGATATCCTGGCACTTGGACTGGGGCCACATTCAGCAAAAGTTACTAAAATAGAAAAACCACACTCTGTCCTAGATGATTAATTCATTTTTCCCCCCTTGTTCATAAATTATTTCACTCTTGTATTTTACAGATGTAACCTCTTTGAATATCTTTTATATATCTTTGCTATTTTTTCCCTGGTGGGTTTGTACAACATGTCTTCCTTGCTTGCCATTTTAATGTTTGTTCTTCCATTTGAGAGAGAACTTTGATCTTACATTTATTTCTCTTCAGTATATATTTGTCTTTCACATGACAATTTTTAAAATTACAAATCAGTTGGTTAAATTTAATAAATTGATAAGGGTTTAGTATGCCGCTATTGATAGTTATTTATACAACGGATACATTAAAAAAAATGCGGAGACGATTTTGAATTTTAGGAATACCTTTTTGAAATGAGCTAGAATGCAATTAAGAATGTAATAATTGGCCGGTTTTATTAATTAGCTGTGTTTCTACCAATTAATTGTAGCCCTTCTGATCCCCATCCATTGGTTTGATCTGCTACCACTATTCTGGATTAACTACTGCTTCTCACCTCCGGCTACACTTTCTGCCTTTTGCATCTGCTAGTCTCTAACTGGTACTGTGCCCAACTCTTTCCTGCAGTTCAGTGGGCCTGCTCAAAAAGTGAGCCTCTTGCCAGAAGATTTCCCCTGGGCAACTCATAACGTGAACATTCGTAGTAAGTTTGCAGGCCCAATGAAACTGTTCCTTGGGCCATACATTTGGACACCCCAGATCTAAATGATTAGATTACCTCTCAACCTTCTAAAGTCAAGGGATTACAAGTCAAGTTTATGCAATAGGTCCTCAAATACTTTTAGTCTTGGTATAATTCTGATGAATCTGCACTGTACCCACTCCATATCCATCCTAAGGTTTGGTGCCCAAAATTGAAGGATTCCAGGTGCAGTCTAGCCAAGGCTCTGTGCAACTGAAGCATAACTTCCTCCCTTTTATATTCCAACCCTCCCCACCCCCTCATGTGTCCAATATTCCCATAGCCTTTTTGATTATTTTTTGTCTTTGAACTAGCTTTGTGATTTGTGCACATGAACATCCAAATTCCTTTACTGTTCCACAGCTGAGTCTCACGCCATTAAGAAAATAATGCAATGTGTCTTTCTCAGATTGGAAGTGGATAACTTCACATCTCATTGAGCTCTATCTGCCATAGTTTTGCCCACAGTCAATGGCCTTTTGCAACTATATGGTGAAAAGCAGAGGTCCCAGTACAGATCCCTTGGGAACACTCGTTACAGCCCAGAGAATGAACCCATGATCCCTACTGTCTACCGGCCAATAAATTCCTGGCCTATGCCACAAGATTACCTCCAGTTCCATATGTTCTTTTTGCAGAACCTTATCAAATGCCTTCTGGCAATCCATAAACATTCAGCGACTCTCCCTTATCCACCATGCTAGTGACTTCAACAAATTCAACTAGTCTGACAAAGCCGATACTTATCCAAGTGTTCACCGATTCCGATTCTCATACCTCCCACAATTGATGTTAAACCAATCTCCCTCCCTTAAATAAAGTGACAATTGCAATTTTCCAATTCAGAGGTACAATTCCTCAATTTGGAAAATTATGACCAACACAGCTGCAATTTAACATCCTTGGATGCAAATAATCAGATCCTGGAAGTTTAGCGATTTCAAGTCCCATTTAAAAATAAATTAAATCCACCAAGTTCCTCCCCTCGGCATATTTTTAGGTTCCCTTATAATATTTTGCTCTTTCTCCACTGTAAAAACAGATAAAATACTTCTTACCAAGTATTCCATTTCCTTATTGTTCACTAGTCTAGCCTACATCTATCTTTAATGGGCCCCACACACATTTCCCCCTTACATCCCCATCCTCCACCATATAGAAGGCAAGTATCTGGAGAACACTTAATCCATGTGATCTAAACAGGTTTAGATCCCCAGACAGCTTTGAGTTTCCCCTAGTGTATTTTCCCTTTATTGGCCCTGGGCTTTTCACCTCGCCCAGGGGATTACATGGCTATTTAATGACTCGGGTCAACATTATTGGATGGCAAGCATTCTACAAATTCCTTCAGAGACTTGGTTCTATTTAGTGGCTTAACATCCCAGACCTCAAATAGTTACATGAAAATGCTATTCACATTTAAGTTCCATCTTCAGCCATTGAATTTCATGCAGTTAATCAAGCTGTGCCAGTGCAGGAGGACAATGTATGTCTAAATATTAAGACAGTCAGATAACCATGGTTGCTCAAGAATTTATTAAGTGATTATATGAAATACAAATTTTTTTAAACTACTACAAAGTATCAAAGCTGTATTTCATACCACTCTCATCATCCATGTCATTTTGAAGAAAGGATAAAAAAGGAGACAAGTACAGAGGCAGTGGTTAAGCAGCAATGGATATTGCAACAAACAAGCTAGTTGTTCAAGCATCATGACAATTGTGCAACTGCTCAGACGGTTTCTCTTCAGTGGTCTCAATTGCCCCTTCCTGCTGCTCAGGATGCTGGGACCCAGTCAGTTGTGGGTAAAAGGGACCTACCAGCCAATTCAGGGGTGTGTTGTTGACCAGATAATCCATCACTCCATCCAATGAGTCCTTCATTTTAGTCAGTTGATCTTTGCTTGTGGAGAGGATCTGGGCAGGAAGTTCTTTGAAGGACTTTTTAGACTTAAACATAGAGTACATCTCTCTTGCTGAAATAGTTATGCAGTTGGCCTGTTCCTGAATATTCTGTGGTAAACCCTGAATGGTGCTTACAAGCATGAGACATGTGGTCTGTAATTGTTGAGTCAAATTCCGAGCAATGGCCAGTGTACGAGATTCAATCTGCTATAAAAAACAAAGTTAATTTTGAGACCCCCTATTTTTCTGTGAGACCACATATTTTTAGATCACTGCTCTCCAGAAGACAGACATTCAAGTGGTTTGGTTTTACCCAGTTAGCAAATACAAGCTAATCTATAAATGGAGTGGTTTAAACTAGTCACAAAGTAGCTATTGACCCACAATTCATGGAGTTCCAGATTGCAATCACCTACTCTTAATGCTGAACTCCCCGTCCCACCACTGAACTCCCATCTCCTCTCCCCCTCCACGAACTAATGGTCCTGCACATACCCTGTTCTGCTTGCTCATGACCCAGTCTCGCTGTCCCCCAGTGCACAGTTCACAAAAGGCTAAAATTCATCTACAAGTCCCAACATGGCCTGCCCCACCAATTTCTGCAATTGTATCCCCTCTTCCAACTGCTTGGTTTCTGTGACCATTGCTTTGAGCCTTAAGAACATAATAGGAGCAGGAGTAGACCATGTGGCCCCTCGAACCTGCTCCACCATTCAATATCATGGCAAATCTGATCCTGGCCTCAACTTGACTAACTGCACCCACACCACACCCCCACCACCCCCCCCCCCTACCCACATAACCCTGACTCCAAGAGATTTTTCAACTATCGCCACCTTAAACATATTCAATGACTCAGCTTCCACAGCTCTCTGGGGTAGAGAATTCCAAAGACCCACAAACCTCAAGAAATTCCTCATTTCCAAATAGGCAACCCCTTATTCTGAAACTATGCCCCCTAGTTCTAGATTCCATGATGGGAAACATACTCTCTGCAAGCCCCCTCAGATTCTTATACATTTCAATAAGATCCTCATTTATCTAAACTCCAATTGAGTATAGGTCCAACCTGCTCAACCTTTATGACAACCCCTTCATTTCAGGAATCAACTTCGTGACCAGTCTCAGAACTGCCTCCAATGCAAATATATCCATCCTTAAATGAGACCTAAACTGTACACAGTACTCCAGGTGTGGTCTTACCAACACCCTGTACAGTTGTAGCAGGACTTCCCTCCTTTAAAACTTCATTCCCCCTTGCAATAAAGGCAAGCAATCAATTTGTCTTCCTAATTAAAAAAGGGAGAAAGGGATAGACAGTAATTAAAGTCCAGTTAGCCAAACCTCAGTGGTGGGAAAATTATTGGAAAAAATCCTGAGGGACAGGATAATCTTCATCAATCAAGGACAGTCAGTATGGATTTGTCAAGGGAATGCCATGTCTGACTAACTTGATTGAATTTTGAGGAGGTAACCAGGAGAGTCAATGAGGGTAGTGCATATGTATGTATATGGATTTTAGCAAAGCTTTTGATAAGATCCCACATGGCAAACTGGTCACAAAAGTAAGTCTATGGGATCCAGGGCAAAGTGGCAAGTTGCATCCAAAATTAGCTCAGAGGCAGAAAGCAAAGGGTAATAGTTGATGGGTGTTTGTGACTGGAAGGCTGTATCCAGTGGGGTTCCAGAGCTCAGTGCTGGTTCCCTTGCTTTTTGTGGTATATATCAGACTTGGACTTAAATGTTGGGGGTATGATTAAGAAGTTTGCAGATTACACTAAATTAAGCTTGGTTGATAATGAAGCAAGCTGTAGACTGCAGGAAGATCTCAATGTACTGGTCAGGTGGGCAGAACAGTGGAAAATGGAATTGAATCTGGATAAGTGAGGGAATGTATTTGGGGAGGTCCAACAAGGGAATACACATTAAATGAGATGACACTGAAAAGTGTAGAGGAACAAAGAGACCTTGGAGTGTAGATCCACAGATCCCTGAAGGTAGCAGGCTAGGTAGATAGTGGTTAAGGCGGCATATGGAATACTTGCCTTTATTAATTGAGGCATGGAAATACAAGAGCAAGGATGTTATGCTTGAACTGTATAAAACACTGGTTAGAACGCAGCTTGAGTACTGTATTATAGTTACATTACAGGAAAGATGCAATTGCACTGGAAAGGGTGCAGAGGAGATTTACAAGAATATTGTCTGAACTGGAGAATTGAGGAAAGATTGGAGATGCTGGGTCTGTTTTCTTTGGAACACAGGAGGTTAAGGAGAAAACTGATTGAGGTTTATAAGATGGAGGGGAAAGGAAGGACCGTTTTCCCTTGGCAGAGGTGGTTTAGAGGAGATACAAAGGGAAATGTCTTCACCCAGAGGGTGGTGGGGGTCTGGAACTCACTGAAAGGGTGGTAGAGGCAGAAACCCTCACCACATTTAAAAGATACTTGGTCCGTAGCCCTGTAGGTTATGTCCAAGAGCTGGAAAGTGGGATTAGGCTGGATAGCTCTCTGGCAGTCGGCAGACACGATGGGCTGAAATGGTCTCCTTCCGTGCTGTAAACTTCTATGATTACTTGCTGTACCTGCATGCTAACTTTGTGTTTCATGTACAAGGACTCCCAGATCCCTTTATCGCACATCATTTTGTAATCTCTACCCATTTAAATAATAATTTGCTGTATTATTTTTCCTACCAAAGTGGATAATCTCACATTATACTCCAGCTGCCAAATTTCTGTCCACTCACTTAGCCTATCTATATCTCTAGATTCTGGTGTTTCTCAACTTGCTTTCCCACTTATCAGCAAATTTGGCTACATTACACTCAGTCCCTTCATCCAAGTCATTAATAAAGGATTGTAAATAGTTGAGGCCCCAGCACTGATCCCTCTGGCACCCCAGTAATTACAGTTTGCCAACCTGAAAATGACCCATTTATCCTCAGTTTTGTTCATTAGCCAATCCTCTATCCATGCTAATACATTACCCCCAATCATGAGCTCTTATCTTGTGCAGTAACCTTATGTGGCATCTTATCGAATGCTTTTTGGAAATCCAAATGCACAATATCTACTGGTTCTCCTTTATCCACCCTGCTAGTTACATCCTCAAAGAACTCCAGCAAATTTGTCAAATGTGATTTTCCTTTCATAAAGCCATGCTAAATCTGCTTGACTGCATGATGATTTTCTAAATGTCCTTAATGGTAGAATCGAGCATTTTCCCAATGACAGATGTTAGGCTAATTGGTCTATAGTTTCCTGCTTTCTGTCTCCCTCCTTTCTTAAAGGCATTACATTTGTAGTTTTCCAGTCTATTGGGAACTCCAGAACATGTTGGTAGATTACAACCAATGCATCCACTATTTCTGCAGCCACCTCTTAATACCCTAGGATACAGGTGATCAGGTCCAGGGGACTTGGCAAAGTAAAAGATGGACTTGTACTTTTTCTCTATTATTGCGATGCTTTTAATGTCTACCAGGAAGACCAATACAATGTATTTGTTCAAAGTCGCCACCATTTCCCATTATTAATTCCCCAGTTTCATCCTCCAAAAAAAAAAGTTTACTTTAGCTACTCTTCATTATATACCTGTAGAAGCTCTTTATATTTGCTAGTTTACCCTCAAACTATCATTTTTTTTTTTAAATCATCCTTTGCTGGTTTCTAAAAATGTCCCAATTCTCTGCCTTGGTTTTCAATTTGATTTCATCCTTTATTTCCTTAGTTAGCCACAGATGGTTCATCCTGCTCACTCAGTGGAATATATCTTTGCTGAGTTATGGAATATCTTCTAAAAATGTTTGCCACTGCTTTTCTATAGTCTTGCCTATTAATCTATTTTCCCCAGTCCACTTTAACTAACTTTACCTTCATAATTATTTTTATTCAAGTTCACTAGTTTGAGACCTAGCTTTGTCACCCTCACACCGAATTTGAAATTCTACCATGCTATGATCACACTTTCCAGAGGATCCTTCACTGAGATTAATCCAGACTTGTTACACAGTACCAGATCGAAAATAGTCTGCTCCCTGGTTGGTTCCACAACATTGTTCCAAGAAACCATCCCACATACACCATGAACTCTTCAAGGCTTCCTTTGCCAACTTGATTTGTTAAATATGAAGCTCTCATTATTGCTGTACCTTTATTACAAGCTTCCATTATTTCTTGATTTATACTGTAGTTAGTTTGGGAGCCTGTAGACCACTCCCACCCAAACTGATTCTACATCTTGAGCTGAGCCAATCATTTTTCACTGATCTCATCCCTTATTAATAGAGCTACCCCACCTCCTTTTTCTTTCTGCCTATCCTTACAAAATGGCAAATACCCCTGAATATTCAGTTCCCAGCCTTGGTCACCTTGCAACCACATCTCTAATAGCTTTCAGATCATACCTATTAATTTCTATTTATACCATCAACTAATATATCTTGTTACGAATGCTGCGTGCATTCAGATAGAGCAGTTACCACTTTTCCCTACTCTAATCCCTTTCTGATGCACCCTTGTGTGCAAGCATTGTGCCTTCCTGTCACACACTGGTTAGCATTACCCTCATCGTTACCCTCTCCGAGTTTTTAAATTTGCACTCACTGGATTCCTCCCCACTAAAGCCCCATCTGCAGCCTAGTTATTCGATTCAACAGGACTCTGGCCTCAGCCTAGTTCAAGTGAAGCCCGTCCGGAGAACAGCTCCCTTTTATTCCAGTCCTAGTGCCAGTGTCATGAATTGAAACCTATTTCTCACATCAATTTGAGCTATGCATTCAGTGCTCTGATCCCATTTGCCTTATGCAAATTTGCTAGTGTGTTAGTAATCCAGAGATTACCACCTTTGTGGATCTGCTTTTTAAATTTATCCCCTAGCTGTTCATACTCCCCCAGCAGAACCACTTTGTCTTATCGTTGGTATCTACATAGACCATGACAACTGGATCTTCCCCCTTCCACTCCAAGTTCCTCTCCAACCCAGATGAGATGTCCTTAACCCTAGCACCAGGCAACACAGCCTTCGGGACTCACGCTCTCTGCTGCAGAGAACAGTATCTATCCCCCTAACTATGCAGTCTCTTACCACTACCACATTTCTTTTTGCTCCCCCCACTGGAATGGCTCCCCTGTACCACGGTGTGGTAGTCAGTTTGCTCATCCTCCCTGCACTCGGCCACATGGTGTAAGAATCTTGTACCGGTTAGACAATTGCAAGGGTTGAGGCTCCTACATTACTACATTCTGGGTCCCCATATCTGCCTCACTTGTAGTCACACTCTCCTGTCCCTGACCATGGACCAAATTTGAATGATTTAACTTCAGGGTGACTATGCTAGAACACAGCTTCCAGATAACTCTCCCTGATGTGTCAGTGTTTGAAACTTGGTCTCCAGCTCATCAACTCAAAGCCAAAGTTCCTTGAGCAGCCAACACTTAATTTATATAGCACCTTTAATGTAGTAAAAGTCCCACGGCACTTTAGTGTTACAAAACAGATATATTTGACACCAAGCCACAAAAAAAAATGACCAAGAGCTCATTTAAAAAAAAAAGGTAGATTTTAAAAGGAGTGTCTTAAAGGATGAAAGTGAGCAGAGAGGGAGTTCCAGAGCTTAGGGCCCAAACAGTTGAAGACATGGTTGAACAGTTATAATGAAGGATGTTCAAGAAGCCAGAATTTGAGGAGTACAGACATCTTGAAGCTGAAAAGATTGATAGGGAGGGGCAAGGCAATGGAGTGATTTGTAAACAAGGATGAGAATTTTGAAATCGAGGCATTGTTTAACCAGGAGCTAGTGTAGGCCAGAAAGCAATAGGGGTTATGTGTGATCCTGACTTGGAGTTAAGACACAGGCTGCTGAGTTTTGGATGACAAGTTTACATAGCGTAGAATGAGAGAGGTCAGCCAGGAGTGAGTTGGAGTAGTCAAGTCTAGGAGGCAACAAAGGCATGAATGAGGGTTGCAGTAGCAGAGGCAGGGGCATAGGCAGACAATGTTACGGAGGTGGAAAAAGGCAGTTTTAGTTATGCCGCAGATGTGGCTGTAAACTCATTTCAGTGTCAAATCTAACTTGTTGCGAAGTGTTGTTCACCTTCAGATTAATGCTGGAATGGCGTATCACTTCAACCTCCAGCACAAGCTGCTCAGAGTGTGCGATGATTTTGAGATGGGCGACGGCATCAAAACCCTGGTTGCTGTTTTGGAGTGTGGGCAGGAACATCGGCAGAATCCAGGTACAGAGGAGTGGGAAGGTTGGGGCTGATGACTGGCAAGCATTTGTGGCGAGATGCGATGAATGTTTGTGGCGGAGGTGTGACAGATGAGGGTATGGAGCCCCAGATGAGCCGAAGGCCCAGGGGCAGCTCACACTGCAATGTGTGCGTGCTAGGTCAATACAGCAGAGCAGGTCTCCAGTCGTCTTGGTTAATCCTTGCCACTGGACCAAGAACTAGCTCTGCCAAGCCCATGTGGTGGCTGGTGTGTAACGGTCACCACATGTTAAAATTCACACACAGGCATCTTCCACCCCCTCAATTGGAGTTCAGGACTGGAACATCAGATCCTGCATCGCAACATCTGAACTCACCCTCGTTAGAGGAACCGCCTATAATGAAGAATGCTAGGAAGTGGGATGGAGTCAGTAGTTAGGGAACACAGTTTGTGACAGGGACCAAAGATAATTGCTTCAGTCTGCCCCTATATTTAGAGAAAATTTCTGTTCATCCAATACTGGAGGTCAGATAAGTAATCTGACAATTTAGATACCAAGCAGGGGTCGAGAGAAGTGGAGGAGGGGTAGAGCTGGTGTCAGCATACATGCGGAAACTGACTGTTTTCAGGAGATATCTCCAAGGGGCAGCATATACAGATGAGAAATAAGAGACCAAGGACAGATCCTTGGCGGACACCAGAGAGGTAACAAAATGGGAAGAGAAGCCATTGCAGGAGATTTTCTGGTTACGATTAGATAGATAAGAATGGAACCAGGAGAGTCCAGTCCCACCCAGCCGTTGGAGGGGGATGGACTGGTCAACTGCGTCAAAGGCTGCAAACAGGTCCAGACGGACGAGGAGGGATAGCTTACCTTTGTCGCACTCGATGTCATTTGTGACATTGAGCCATTTTGGCAGGGGAGAAAACCAGATTGAAGGGATTCAAACATTGAATTCATGGAAAGTTAGTCATGGAGTTAAGTACTTTGGACAAGAGGGAGGTTGGAGATGAGGCAATGGCTAGCAAGCAAAATGGGATCAAGGGTTGGTTTTTTGATGAGGGGTGATGACAGCAGATTTGAAGGAGAGGAGAACCTTTAACAATGTTGGCTAACATGGGAGCCAAAAAAGGAAATTGGGTGGTCAGCAGTTTAGTGGGAATAGGATCAAGGGAGCAGGAAGTGGGTCTCATGGACATGAGTTTGGGGAGGTTAAGAGGGGTGATCAAAAAAAACACAAAAGATGAGTTTAGGGCTAGGACAGGTGGGAGCCTCAGATGAAGTTTGGCCCTGTGGGCTAAGTGAAGGAAGGGAATTTGCAGAGGCAGCTGATCAGATGATCTCAAGCTTTGAGACAAAAGAAGTCCATGAGCTCCTCACACTTGGAGGCGAAGAAACTGTTAGCAGTAGAAAATAGCAGTCAGTGGTTATTTTTGCAATCCAGAATGATCCTGGAATAGTGAGCAGTTTTTGTAGACAAGAGTAGGAACCAATAATTGTGTGTTTGTGCCAGATCTGGCAGTGAATGGCTAAGCCAGTTGTCTGCCACATCCAATCAAGTCTGTGCCCTTTTGACTTGAGGGAGTGATGAGGGCTGTACCAGGAGGAATGGCCAGCGTGGGGTGGGGGGGGGGGGGGTGGGAGGAAGAAGAATTTTTTAATAGGGACTAGGGTATCAAAAGTGGTGCTATGGGCGTGGTTGAGCAGATCAGTGGCTGCAGAAATGTCATTGTTGAGGACCAAAGGTTGAAAAGTTTTGAGTTGATGTAAGAGGGGAGAGAATGTTTTTTCCAGGGGTGGATGCAGAAAGAAAGAGGTTTGGATTGGGAAAGGGGATGTGGGTCGAGAGCAATACAAGGAAATGGTCAGATGCTGGATCTTCAATTGACAGTTGGAATAGCAAGGCCATGAGGGTGGCTGTGAATATGGTTAAGGAATTTACATGGAGGGAGAGATTAAGGGAGGACAGGGGGGTAATGACCTCAGGAGAGAGCATGATGAATTGAGATGGAGGTTGAAGTCACTGAGGATGAAAAGTCACTGTGCATAGGCAGAGGCAGGCAAGTAGTGAGGATATGGTTACTGACTATCACACTTACTGCAGATGTGGTCACTGTGGACCTCAATGGTGTCTACCAGCTCCCACATGCTGCAGTAGTAACATTGCCTCCCCTGCCATCTTGAATGTATTTTATCTAAATTAAGTTTATGGTTTGAATATTTAGTTTTAATCCCAGCTCTTAAAATTAAATCAATGCCAAGAAAGGGAAAGAAATACTGACCAATCACTTCCCTGTTTTCCACTGATGTCACAGATTTATTTTTCCTTCTTACTCTCCCAGGTCTGATGGCACCACTACAGGCTAGCTGTTGAGTCCCTTCAGTTGCCAGTCCTCCCTTTTGAAAAACCAACTTTCGTCTTCCTTACACCACCTCCTCAAACACATCTGGGTCATTCCTCAATCTTTTAATTCCTGGTTTAGTATGAATTTTCATGTCCATTTGATGGTTTAAAAGCAGCAGCAGGCACACTAAACTTCCCTTGTCCAGTGTGCAAGAGACTATGTGCATCTAGAATTGGTCTATACAGGCACTTGAAGACACATGCCATTGATTAGCACAACATCTTTGTTGGATACAACAGACTACCATGGAATTTGATTGCTGGTCAGACTGCATCTGGAGTGTTGTGCCCAGTTCCTCTCCCCACCCACCCAGCCCAATGAATAGAGTGGCTTTGGAAAGGGTCCAGAGCAATGAGAATGATTCCTTGCTTAAAGAGCCTCAGCTAGGCTTAAGGTCCATGGCCCATTTATAAGACAGCATGACTCAGGTGGCCTGAGACATCTATAAAATTAAAGGGCTGGATAGTGTCCAGATTGAACTGGGGTTTTGGTGCAGGGTGGGGCGGAGAAGGGGGAAAGAGAAAGAAAAAAAGGACCAGGGATTTAAAAAAGTTTGAACTGTGCAAGAGTGGGAATAGATTGGATGTTGGGCAGGTCTTTTCCCAGAGCAGTGAGCCTCTGGAATGTGTTGCTGGCTGGTGTGCTGGGTGTCAACTCTGCCTTCAAGGAGGGAGCTGGACAGGTTCCTGACTGGGGCAGAAAACAAAATATAGAAGGCAAATGTCTTGAGAACACTTGGTCCATGTGATCTCAGACCAGTTTGGATCAAGAGGAATTTCCCCAGAGTATTTTTCATTTATTGGCCCTGGGTTTTACATGGTTGTGGGGTGGGAAGTGTCTAGTCATAATGCTCCAGCCAGCAAGTCTGGGGCAGGTTTGATGGACCAGCTGGTCTTTACTTACATGTCAATGTTCAGAAGTAATGTGCTATACAAATGCCAGACATTGAGGGTTTTCATATCAAGAGTTTTATACAGAATTAAAAGACTTGGAAGAGGTGGTTACAATGGTTAAAAAAACTACTTGTAAATTTTCATTCAAGTCCATGGATAGTGGTGCAAGTTCCCAAAAATCTGGATCACAGCTTGTTCTGATCAGCCTGTAGCCAGCTGAATCAGTGATTTGGAAACTAGCTACATGGAGACACACTTGAGGGTGTGAAATCAAAACTAGGGAAAATTAGAATGCATAAAAACTCTTCCTTGGCTTTCTTCCCATCTAAAAGATTACATCCATTTTGACCCAACCCGTCATGGCACATTACTGCTAAACTAATCAAGCACACAATGTAGCTAGCTCTGTGTCAGAGTTCCCATGTTCACAAATCCCTCCATGGAATACCCTTCCAAAGATCTCCTCCAACTATAAGATCTATCTTATTTCTAGATCCCATTGTTGGTGTTCCAGCCATCATGCCCCTGCCCTTGAATGCTCCCATCAGTCTTTTCACTTTCTTCCCCATGTTCAAAAGCCTTGTGGCCTTGTTGATTGCTTTTTCCTCAGCTTTCCCTCCCTTCCCACTCAGTCCACTTAAAGACATTCTGGAATTTTAAGTTGTTGTAACACTAGTGAATTAATAAGTTAGTTACTGGTCTACATGGTCTTTAAGACTTACCACAGCCACATGACTGCAACTTCATGCAAACTTACCTCTGCTGCACAGGATTCAGAATCTTCAAATCCATTAGATTTCCTCCATTCTACCCATCTTTGGTACAGCTTATCCTGGGCATCATTGATTTTTTGGTTTGCTATGCTCATGTTTTCTCTGGCATACTCAATCTGGAACATGAAGGACAATTTAGCACCATTTAAGCAAGTGTGCATTGCATCTGGAACTATCTGTAGGATTGCATCTGGATATTGGTATAGCCTTTAGTATATTAGGAGAGAGGACACAAAAAAACCTGAAGAAAACCAACCCAAATCCATTATGGAATACTGAAAAACATACATGATAATGAATCTAAAATTAATTTAAACAACCACAGGTGTAATGCACCAGGAAATTAAGAGATTCTCATTTCCAATGAATTCTCAGCTATTCAATAATATAATTACCGAATGTCATGTGTCCCAAGCAATTCCTTTTGTAGTGGAAAGTTTGCAGCTTGCTAAAAATGAAGGTAGAATCACAGCAGAGAAGGAGGCCATTTGGCCCATTGTGCTAGTGTCGGTCAAAACATGCAATGACTGGTGTGACTCATGTACTTACCAGATCAACAGTATGGCAGAGCTGAGAAATTGCCTCTTGACTACGCAGTTTAGCACTGCTAACTTTAACCATGGCCTGTTCATAAGCTCGCTGGCGTACTTTGATAGAAAGGGATCCCAGCCTCAAATAATAACTCTGTTTAAGAGGTCCAACTTCAAATCCATCAATTTGCTTGGCTTCCTTAGCTGAAAGTACAAATATAAAAGCTAATCTACAGCTAAAGTTTGACTACAACCTAGTACAGCACTAAACTGGCTCTGATTCACAGGCCAGAATGGCTGCCAAGATGTGACATGGCTGGAGTGTAGATAGGAGTTTCAGTCTCTATCCAAACCATGCTATTGTTCTGCTACCCACCTTGAACACAAGATTCACAATTTTTTTTCATTGTCATACAATTTCATGAAAGATCATAGCAAGGTTATCTGGTTCAGTTGCAGTGATGACCCCATTAGCTCAATGAGGGAAGTGCAAAATAGTGAGTTGCAAATATTTAGTGAACTCCAGATCATTTCCTTCTGCACCCAGGATAAACATCACATCTTAGCTGAAGATATTGAAAATGTTACTAAAACCAAGCCATTGCATTCAGTGCAACAGTTAGCATATGACAAATGTCCTTTTGTTGTATTTAGACATAATGCAGGTGCTTATATTTCTGGCACTAGCTGCTGCGTGGAGAAGGGCAGCAGAAACACTGGATTCATTGCTTCCTGCTGGGGCTTTCCTTTCAGATGTTCTACAGGGTCGGTGTAGTTGAGATGTGCTGAGGTACTCTATTTGTATTATGTAGCATCCCCTCAATCTAAGATGGTCAGGGTTTTTATGAGCCTCATGCACAGGCTTCCAATTCCCTTGTTCTGCATCGAGGGATGTTAAATGCCTCAGATACATTGCAGACCTTCACATCCTAAAATATAAGAGTGGATGGATGGCATGCAATTCACATTTCAGATCCAACAATTCCAGAACCACACTTAAATTCAAGACTTCATTTGAAAAAAGCAAGGAGCCGAAATTCAGTACCACCCCATCTGGGGAAAGTGGAAGTCCCACCTTGGCACCAAAATTGGGGGTTACTGCCCCTAGAGGAAGTGGAGTATAATGTTAAGCATCTATTTCCTCAGGGCTAACCACAGGAATTTACTAGCACTACAGGAGCACCATGTAGTGCTGGCAGGAGCACAGGGCCCTCTCGCCATTAAAGGGCAGGGCATGCTGCAAGGGACCAGGGGCCACGACGTCACCGGGAAGCAGGATGCTGTGGCAGCAGCCCGGCACAGAAGCAGAGTGCCGGGCTGCAACATCACAGCATGGACCTCGCAAATTAGACAAGGCAAGGCTGCAACCGGCAAGTCAGCCATTGTGAAAAGATTGCACGCTGCACCTCCTTTAAATTTTTCCTTGTTGACATTTTGGACCAAGTTAGAAGCACATTACACAATAAAAGCATTATTCCATCTATTTAAAAAGCGTACCCAATTTTAAAATATTTAAAGTGATCAATGTATCTGTGGATATCTGAACGGAATATATGGAATTAAGGACAGTAAGGTAAACAGGATATATGTAACATAAAATAAGCCATGGAAGAATAGCTGGGAGAATGTCAGATTGCAAATAGTGCAATATCAGCATAGCTAACAGTCTGTCTCAAGGTTTCAAGTCACTACTCCTGCCAATAACATCTAATTGTAACAAAATAAATCTGCAGAATTGCAAGGTCTCAATTAGTAGTCACACCATTAGATTGAAACATTTAGAGGCAATGCTTGAGCTTTCAAGAAGAACATCTCATAGATTGACTAATGAGTGGCTGAGTTAGACTGTCAATCCATTTGTATTTTGTTATCTGATTTCAAAACTGTATAACTGTTAACGCTTTACGATGTAACTTCACCTATCCGTAGGGAGTGTGTACGCTCTATCCAGAGAGTATATCTTCTGTCTGATAGGTCTTACTGGCCGGTAATAAAGACTGCTTTGTTCAAAGCACAAGAGGTATTCGACTCAGTAATTTTACTGAACCAGATTGAAGTAAAAGAATCCGGAAATTTACAATCTAACTGATTATAGTTATGAAGCATTTTCTTGCCTTTTTAAAAACAAAGTTGCTTACATTTATTATAGGAAGATTTCAACATCAGCCTGAAGTTATTCCTAGTTAACCAACAATTTAAAACCATAGATTAGTACTTTGGTATAAAGTAGACAGGCCATGTTAGTGCTGCCACTACATTTGAAAGAGAAATGTTGACTCAGCTGACAACTGAAGTTGGGGGATAGTGAGCTCTTGCATTTTCATTTCCTGGCAAGGGTATTCAAGAAATACTCATGAGCAGGACTAACCTTCCCCAACCAAAGACTTGAGGAAAAACAAGAAATCATATGCAAGATTTTACTTGGAGTCATCATACAGTTTCTCACCTTGCTCATCTTCAGTCAGAGGAAGGTATTGGTCCACAAGCACTTCAGAGGTGGTCAAGGCAGAATTCACTCCACTGCTCAACATCCTAGCCATACGTGACTCAAGTACTTGATTCACACTGCCATTCACCACAGCCATGGTCATTTCCATACTTTCATGGACAGTCTCCTTTGTCTTGTCCACGACCCCAGTAATTTTGCAAGCAACAGTCTTCTTGGCACCAGTAACAGTATAGCTTACAACATCCTTGGCACCAGATACTTTTGTAGTGACCACATCCTTTGCATTAGCAACAACCTGTTAACAAAATGGACAGAGCTCAAGTGTAACGGGGCTTAAAATTGCTCAAATTTTCTAGTACAGGTCAGTCCCTAGCCAAGATATTCCTGTTACAGGTTGGACCTCCCTTATCCAGCACCACCCCTCATTCCGGCATGATTCCAGCGGTCAGAGGCGCATGCGCTGCCGACCTCCACCCAGACTTTGCGGCTCCGCCGACACTTCGGACCTACCCAGGGCACTGACCTCCTCCCCTCCCCACATTCGGCACAGGCTAGGTCCAGAGGGTGCTGGATAAAAGAGGTTCAACCTGTATAACTAAGAAGTGGTAGTAATTTGGCATCAGCATGGTTGTGTGATATAGTAGAAATTGGAGTTGATTTAATGAAAACTAACAGTTAGAACACAGTAGCATAAAGACAGGTTCCAAGGAATTTATAAAGACAACACAAACAGGCACTGATGGAAAATTACTGGAGACAGGAGTGGCCACATGCTTGCTCTGGTTTGTGTGACAATGGTATTTTGACCATTAGAACCAAGATGATTTTGTTAAAGACCATATATGGACACTGCCCAAATAAACTTTATACAATAAATTAGTTAAACATCGATACTCATACCTTTGCACAGGGACAGCTGGAACAACAACATTCAGATTTAGGACATCAACCTGTGCACAGAAGTTTCCAGGGACCTGGGCCTGCGAGCTTTCGTCAACCGTTGCTTTTTGTCAAGTATACTATTGGTGTTAGCTTAATAAATCTGATCTCTTGCACCAACCATATGGTCTGCTGCCCATTAGGATTGTCTTGTCAAAGAACCCGAAAAGTTCAAGGGTCCCTTCTGAGGAAGGAGTACATTTTTTTTTTTTATAACCATGCAACCATAGTTCCACCACCTACTTTTGCAACAATGGCCTCTGATTAAAAAAATATTCAAACTGAATTAATGTTTTAAGTTCATCAATGTTGCACATGTCATGTACTGAGACCAAGCAAGGTCTTGAACACAAACAATTACATCTTGTACAAGATTCAGATAGAATGAACACCTTTTCCCTTTGGAGTTAATCTAAAAAGATGAAAAAAAAACAATGCTTTCTTTATTCCCAGTCCCCAGACCAATTGTAGCCACATTGTGGGCTGCAATGGGAGTTAGAGGCAGCAGAGAAATTGAAAAGTTAAAAAGTATGTTGCTTTGCATTTATACTTCAATATATAGCAACTCTACTCATAACTGTGCTTCAAAAATAGCAGTGAACTCAGTTTGGTTTTCTCAAAATAGTTACAGCATAGAAGGAGGTCATTCAGCCCATGCAAGAGCTCTTTAGCTAGTCCCACTCTGCATGTTAATCAAGGAGCTTCTTTCACAAATCAGGGCAGCAAATAGCATTAAATAAGTGTCTGAAGTTCCCCCAACTAATGGCAAACCAGACATTTCATGAATGAAACTATGTGCTAATGTCACACAAACAAGCACTGATGTTTGTACAAGCTTCTTTGATTGCACAAAGCCCCAGGGCCTGAGACTGCATCCCAGAGTACTTAAGGAGGTGACCTTGGAAATAGCAGATGCATGGAGTCATTTTCCAACATTCCATAAACTCAGGATCAGGTCCTATCGAGTGGAGGGTAGCCAATGTAACCCCACTTTTTAAAAAAAGGGAGAAAAAACAGGGAATTATAGACCGGTCAGCCGGACATCAGTAGTGGGTAAAATGATGCAATCAATTATTAAGGATGTCATAGCAGTGCATTTGGAAAGAGGTGACATGATAGGTCCAAGTCAGCATGGATTTGTGAAAGGGAAATCATGCTTGACAAATCTTCTGGAATTTTGTGAGGATGTTTCCAGTAGAGTGGACAAGGGAGAACCAGTTGATGTGGTATATTTGGACTTTCAAAAGGCTTTCAACAAGGTCCCACACAAGATTAATGTGCAAAGTTAAAGCACATGGGATTGAGGGTAGTGTGCTGACATGGATTGAGAACTGGTTGTCAGACAGGAAGCAGAGAGTAGGAGTAAATGGGTACTTTTCAGAATGGCAGGCAGTGACTAGTGGGGTTCTGCAAGGTTCTGTGCTGGGGCCCCAGCAGTTTACATTGTACATTAATGATTTAGACAAGGGGATTAAATGTAGTATCTCCAAATTTGCAGATGACACCAAGTTGGGTGGCAGTGTGAGCTGCGAGGAGGATGCTATGAGGCTGCAGAGTGACTTGGATAGGTTAGGTGAGTGGGCAAATGCATGGCAGATGAAGTATAATGTGGATAAATGTGAGGTTATCCACTTTCGTGGTAAAAACAGAGACAGACTATTATCTGAATTGTGACAGATTAGGAAAAAGGGAGGTGCAACAAGACCTGGGTGTCAAGGTACATCAGTCATTGAAGGTTGGCATACAGGTACAGCAGGCAGTTAAGAAATCAAATGGCATGTTGGCCTTCATAGTGAGGGGATTTGAGTACAGGGGCAGGGAGGTGTTGCTACAGTTGTACAGGGCCTTGGTGAGGCCACACCTGGAGTATTGTGTACAGTTTTGGTCTCCTAACTTGAAGGACATTCTTGCTATTGAGGGAGTGCAGCAAAGGTTCAGCAGACTGATTCCCAGGATGGCAGGACTGACATCAAGAAAGACTGGATCAACCGGGCTTGTATTCACTGGAGTTTAGATGAATGAGGGGGGATCTCAGAAACATTTAAAATTCTGACAGGTTTAGACAGGTTAGATGCAGGAAGAATGTTCCCAATGTTGGGGAAGTCCAGAACCAGGGGTCACAGTCCAAGGATAAGGGCTAAGCCATTTAGGACTGAGAAGAGAAGAAACTTCACCCAGAAAGTGGTGAACTTGTGGAATTCTCTACCACAAAGATGTTGAGGCCAATTCACTAAATAGATTCAAAAAAGAGTTAGATGTAGTCCTTACTACTCGGAGGATCAAGGGGTATGGCAAGAAAGCAGGAATGGGGTACTGAAGTTGCATGTTCAGCCATGAACTCATTGAATGGTGGTGCAGGCTCAAAGAGCCAAATGGCCTACTCCTGCACCTATTTTCTATGTCTATGTTAATGTTAAATCTGGAAATTTTACAACATTCAATACCTGATCAGTGGGTTGGTGGAGAAAAGGCAGTTTCGCTTCAATTCTGTCAAGTCCTTTGCAGGCATAACCATTTGCAAATGCAACTAAGAGCAAAAGATGAAAACGTGAACAAGGCAGCATTTAAAACATTCAAACTAGTCAATGGAATATCAAGCACTTACTGGTGTACATAATTCATCAGTATGCCATTCCTCTCCAAATAAATATACTAAAACTAATAGTAGTGACTCATGTACAGGGAGTCACTTAACCATCATCTTCTAAATTTCACAGTCTTAAGTCTCTCAAAAGGAGGTCATTAGTAAGAGAACAAAACAGCAGAGAAAACAGAAGCTTTTCACTGCACAGGATTGTTTTAGGAAGGGAAGTCATAATGTATATTTTGCCTCAAGGTAATTGATCCAGAATACACTTATCTCTAGTGTTTAGAAACCAAAAAAAATTATCCTCAAGTCTGCAATTTCAAACCAAAATCTTTAGAACAGTTGGTGACCCACCAACAAAAGTCAGCAGTTTATCAATCTTCAGTACAACATAAAGTTGTTAAACATCTGTGTTTAACCACTAACAAGTAGCTTCCTCAGGAATTCTTGTATAATTAGAACAGACTGCCTGAACTAGGTGAAAGGCAAAGCAAAAGTCCAAGTCATCAGCTCATAACTAGGCAAAAGGTCAGGAGTTTCAAATCTCCTGTAAAGATCTGGTGCAATACTGAAACTTGTTTGTGCAATACTGTGCCACCACCAGCTAGGAAATGATGACCAATACCAGACTTACAATGTTAAGTGAACACCAAAACACTAAAAAGTTAGTACACCATTAATGAAGCTTAATTGCAGCAGTTATAGCTTGCACAGGTTGTGCTTGTCAGTAATGGCAAGATTTCACTATTGGATCAGTATCAGTTAAAATCATGTTCCTTTTCAAGCAATCCCTAGCCATCTAGTGACTATTTTGGAAGCTCCCACATTTGATTCAATTGTAGTATGTTAATACACCTCAAGGGTCAGAAATAAAGTCTGACTTTGCAAAAAAGAATTTACAATTTCTTACTTTGTGGTTCCAGCTTCTGGAGGATTGGCATAGCACTGATGACAGCTACTGCTGTAATGGCAGTCACTCCTTTCTCTGCAGCTTCACACACAGACTTCAGATAGGGGTGATTCTCTTTTGTGCTGCAGTATACAGACGTCACCATATCATAGGCAGTACTTAGAAGCGGCAAGTTAGCCACTCTAACAACGACATTCTAGCCAGGAGAAAACAAATCCAGATTGAGACAGAGTCATTGAATATATTCCAAGGCTGAGAGAGAATCTTGAACTATAGGAGAGTCAAGAGTTATGGGGAATAGGCAGGAAACTGGAGTCATGGCTAAGATCAGACCAGTCATGATCTTATTGAATGGCAGAGCAGGCTCGAGCAGCCATACAGCCTACTCTGTGCTTATGAAATATAGTTTCTTTCCCCACAATTATACTCCATTCGAGACACCATCTCCATACTCCAGTGGAGTTCTCATCACTCTCCAGAACTGGATCTTTGATAGCAAACTTTAGTCTATTCACAGAAGCAAGGCAAGAGAAATAAAACAATCATATGCTCAGCCACAGCTCCTGGTCACTTGCACCCCACTCCCAAAATCAGGAAGGGGTGGGGGGTGGACAAATTGAGTCAATTCTAGAATCCCTACTGCCAACAAGCAAGGACAAACCTGGAAACATCCTAGTTTATATGTGACCTACTCACGGTAAATTTACTGAGCCATCAAGGAATGCTAGCAAAAACTAAAAGTTCTATCACAGCAGATTTTTCAGTTACAGGTTACAATTCGCAGTAATTAATCCAAATGTTAAATGGTTCTATTGAAAATAAATCAAGTTTGCAGACTTGAGGGATAAAATCTTAAAAGTTCTACTGAAAACATTATGCAAATCAACTTAAAAAAAATTAAGCTAGCAATTTTAAGATTGCTGTTTACAAGATCTAAATACAATTCGAATCTAGAGCATAGCGAAAGAAACGTACCTGTGGCATTTCTTCTGCCGTCGAAGCCATGACTTCCTCTCTGCACCAAGAATAGTATAAAAGTTAACATTCAGACACAAAAAAAAATGACTTTCATGCAAAGCCTCCCACCTCCGGAAATCACACGATGAGAACATTGCGAACTATTAACAATCGGAGCTCAAACACCAAGCCGCAAATTAACATCCAATCAGGTTTTAACACCGACCCAACATCAGACCTGTTACAGGTCAACTTTCTGCAAGCATTTCGAATTAGATCGGTTAGAATACGGCTTTACACCTGAATTTCCTATTCACCCACCCTAAATGCAAATCCTAATTGCACGGGCCTCAACTATAACTGCACCAGCCTTTAGTGTGACTGCTCTGACGCGGGTTGCCGCGCGCCGCCTCTTATTGTCCCGGGAAAGCTGCGCGCGGCTCACTGTCCAATGACGCCCGTGTAGTGAGTTGGAGTCCCGGTCCAGTGACCAGGATTAGAACTGGTGACACCTATTGCTGCTCTAAGCGAAAATAAACAGAAAATGCTGCAAACACGATCGCATATTTTTTGCTATCAATCATCTATTTCTGCATTATTCTTGACTCTAAAAAATCTTGAGATTGAAATTATTTTTTCACACATAAAAATGACCAAGAATAGGAACATACTGATATTGATATCGAAAGAAAAAAAAGCGGCATTTATTTTACATTGTAAACCGACTACTGGTTGCATAGCGAATATACCAAGTATGGTTTCGGAGCATTTTACAACTTATACTAATCAACTATGCTTAAAAGAATATATGGTGTAACTTATCTGACTTGTTGAAGACAACAGATGACAGCTTCCCCTCTGTCTTGCACCTGTAGTTTGCTCTATGTGACTTCCTCCCCTCTCCCACTGTTACTCTCTGGCTCTGTCTTACTCGAGTGATCCCATCTGAAAGCATCCTTTTCCTCCAATGATTTACAACAGCTGGCATTTCCTCCAGCATTTCTTTTTTAATCTACTCCCCCATAACAGCTAGTTTTAAAAAAATTGTTCCTGGGATGTGGGCGTCGCTGGCAAGGCCAACATTTATTGCCCATCCCTAATTACCCTTTAGAAAATGGTGGTGAGCCACCTTCTTGAACTGCTGCAGGTGAAGGTACTCCCAGTGTTGTTAGGGAGGGAGTTCCAGGATTTTGACCCAGCGACGATGAAGGAACGGCAATATACTTCCAAATCAGGTGACTTGGAGGGGAACTTGGAGATGATGGTGTTCCCATGCGCCTGCTGCCCTTGTCCTTCTAGATGGTCGAGGTCGCAGGTTTGGTAAGTGCTGCCGAAGAAGCCTTGGCGAGTTGCTGCAGTGCATCTTGTAGACGGTACACATGGTGAAGAAGGGAGTGAATGTTTAAGGTGGTGGAGTCAGGAGGTGAGACACCCACCGCAGAATCGTAGGCAGTCCCTCGGAATCGAGGAGGACTTGCTTCCACTCCCAAAGTGAGTTCTTTGATGGCTGAACAGTCCGATACGTGAGCCACAGCCCCTGTTACAGGTGGGACAGACATTTGTCGGGGGAAGGGGTCGGTGGGGCTGGTTTGCCGCGCGCTCCTTCTGCTGCCTGCGCCTGGCCTCTTCATGCTTCTTGCATCGAGACTCGAATGGATTTTCTCCACCTCGGGCGCTCTGCGGCCAGGGTCTCCCAGCTGTCAGTGGTGATGTCGCACTTTACCAGCGAGGCTTTGTGTAAAGTCCTGTCCCCTCAGTACAGATTCACACGAGGCATGTAATGAAGTCAAGGTCACTGTGGACCTGCACCTTTATTTCACAGCTCTGGAATACTGCACTTGCCTGAGACCTGTCCTTATGTACCTGTCACTTGCAAGTGCACCCCTTGCAAGTGGTAAGGTATGCTGGTGGTTACAGGTCATATCTTATTACAGTCATGTATAGCACGTTAGGATACAGTTATATATAATAATGTAAGATACATGACATCACCCTCCCCAAGGTCTTATAATCTTTATAGGTTCAGTCTCTCAGGTGGTCTACGCTCTCGCGTGGAGTGTCTGAGTTGTGGTTCAGTTGTTTGCCTTGGTGTCTGTTTTTCTTTGGGTGTGGTTGCTGGTATCTAGCCTGGGCAGTCTGTTTCGATTGGTGTGATTGTTGTTGACTCGCCTGGGCTGTCTGTTGGGATTGCCCTTTCCTCAGGTTGTTCCCTCTGTCTGTGTGGTGCAAGTTCCACATTGTAGTCTGCCTCTGGTTCCGTAGTGTTGTTGGTAAATCTGCTTTTGACTTGGTCTACATGCCTCCGACAGGTTTTGCCATTGTCCATTTGTACTACCAGTAGCCTGTTTCCTTTCTTGCCCGTTACTGTCCCTGCAAGCCATTTGGGACCCCTGCCATAGTTTAGTACAAACACTTTGTCCCCTATCTCATTCCATCTCCCCCTCGAATTTCTGTCATGGTACTCAGTCAGCTTACGGCGCTTTGCCTCAATGATTTTGTGCATGTCTGGGAGGATTAATGAGAGCCTTGTTTTTAAAGTCCTTTTCATCAACAGTTGCGCGGGGGGATCCCAGTCAATGAGTGCGGACGAGATCTGTATGCCGGCAGCAGTCGCGACAGGCAATGCTGCAGCGTGGGACCTTGGATTTTAAGCATGCCTTGTTTAATGATTTGCACTGCTCTCTCCGCCTGGCCGTTGGAGGCCGGCTTGAACGGTGCCATCTTGACGTGATTTATGCCGTGGTCAATTATAAAGTCTTGGAATTCTGTGCTGGTGAAGCACGGACCATTGTCACTGACCAATATGTCAGGGATTCTGTGCATTGCAAACATGGTTGCGAGGCTCCCCACAGTGGTGGAGGTTGTGCTTGAGTTTAAAATGGTGCATTCGATCCACTTTGAAAATGCATCTACAACTACGAGGAACATTTTGCCCATGAATGGGCCCACATAGTCCACGTGCACCCACGACCATGGTTTGGTAGGCCAGGGCCAGGGGCTCAGTGGAGCCTCCCTGAGTTGGGCACAAATGGTGCACCTTCGGACGCAGAGCTCCAAGTCCGCGTCAATACCAGGCCACCAGACGTGGGATCTGGCTATGGCCTTCATGAGAACGATCCCTGGGTGCTCGCGGTGGAGCTCCCGGACAAATGCCTCTCTGCCTCGCAGAGGCATGACTACTCAGCTGCCCCACATCAGGCAGTCTGCTTGTAGTGATAGCTCATGCATGCGCCTGTGAAAGGGTTTTAATTCCTCGGGGCAGGCATCGCGAACCTCTGCCCAGTCACCGGTTAGGACACATCTTTTTACTAAGGATAACGTGGGGTCGCTGGCCGTCCAGGCTCTGATTTGGCGAGCCGTCATGGGCGAACCTGTGGACTTAAAGGCATTGATTGCCATGACTATCTCACGGTCCTGTTCGTCAGACCCTTCCGTGGACGCCAGGGATAGCCTGCTGAGCGCGTCGGCACAGTTATCTGTGCCTGGTCTGTGCCTTATAGTATAGTCGTAGGACGCCAGCATGAGTGCCCACCGTAAAATTCGCGCTGAGGCGTTGGCGTTTATTGCCTTGCTCTCGGATAGGAGGGACGCGAGGGGCTTGTGGTCGGTTTCTAACGCGAACTTGGCCCCGAAAAGGTATTGGTGCAACATTTTGACACCGTACACGCACGTGAGCGCCTCCTTCTCTACCATTCCGTACCCGCGCTCCACCCACGAAAGTGACAAGCTATGGGTTGTAATTTGCCCGCACTATTGACATGTTGCAAAATGCACCCGACCCCATACGCTGACACATCGCATGTGAGAACTAGCTTTTTACCTGGGTCAAAGAAAGTCAAAACACTGTTGGAACACAGAAGGTTGCGTGCCTTATTGAAGGCGCGTTCCTGGGCGTCCCCCCAAAACCAATTGCACTCCTTCTTGAGTAGCACATGGAGAGGCTCCAGCAGCGTGCTTAAATTCTGCATAAAGTTCCCAAAGTAATTGAGTAGCCCGAGAAAGGCGCGCAGTTCTGAGACATTTCAGGGCCTGGGTGCCAGGCGAATTGCTTCTGTTTTGGACTCTGTTGGGCGGATTCCATCAGCGGCAATCCTTCTGCCCAAAAATTCAACCTCGGGTGCGAGAAACAGGCACTTGGATTTCTTGACTCGTAGGCCTACCCGATCCAACCGCTTTAGTACTTCTTCCAAATTACAGAGATGGGAGTCGGTGTCCCTGCCCGTGATAAGTATGTCGTTTTGAAATACAACCGTCCCCGGGATGGACTTGAGCAGACTCCCCATGTTGCGCTGGAATATGGCAGCTGTCGACCTGATGCCGAATGGGCATCGATTGTACATGAAAAGCTGTGTGTTGATGGTGGTGAGTAGCTTGGATTCCTCGGTCAATTCTTGCGTCATATACGCAGATGTGAGGTCTAATTTTGAGAAAAGTTTACCTCTAGCCAATGTGGCAAATAAGTCCTCCACTCTGGGCAGCGGGTACTGGTCCTGTAGGGAGACTCTGTTTATGGTAGATTTGTAGTCCCCTCAGATTCGTACGGATCCATCAGCCTTCATGACTGGGACGATGGGACTTGCCCAGTCGCTAAATTCCACAGGTGATATAATGCCTTCCCGCAGAAGCCTGTCTAGTTCGTGTTCAATCTTTTCCCTCATCACATAGGGTACAGTTCTGGCCTTGTGATGGACCGGTCTAGCATCCTGTGTGATGTAGATTTTGACTTTGGCCACTTTGAAAGTGCCCACACCTGGCTGAAAGAGATGTTCAAATCGCTTTATAACTGTTGAGCAGGAGGTCCGTTCCTCTAATGACATGGCATGGACATCATCCCATTTCCAGTTTAGTTTTGCCAGCCAGCTTCTCCCCAGCAGTGCTGGGGGGTCTCCAGGGACAATCCACAGGGGAAGTCGGTTCACTGTCCCTTTGTGTGTGACAGAGAGCATGGACTGGTATGATTGCTTGGGTATAGGTCCTTAGTGTGGTGTCGACCCTTGTGAGTTTTGGTCTGTCTGTTTTATGCGGCCACAGTTGTTCAAATTGTTGAGCGCCCATGAGAGATTGACTCGCTCCCATATCCAGCTCCATGTTGACAGATATCCCGTTGAGTAGGACCCTCATCATTATAGGAGGCGTCCTGTTGTAGGAGCAGCGGCCATTGATCGTGTTGACCCACTGTACATCAGTGTCCCGGGTACTGTCCCCACCATCTTCTGGTTCGCTTTCCGACCCATCCGATTCGTATACCTGCCGAGCTGCCGTTTTTTTGCACATGCGGGCCAAATGCCCAGTATTTTCACAATTTCTGCAAACAGCCTGCTGAAATCGACATCCCCTTGACGAGTGCCCACCCCCACACCTCCAGCACAGACCTGTTCCATTGTTCAAAGTGTTCCCAAAGAATGAGCTGCGTCTGGCTGATCTCTCTTGAGCTTCTCTCAGTTTGTAGTTGATTGCTTGCATTGTGGGTTGATGAGGTGTGAACGGCCGTTCCTGTGGCCCTTGATGGCTTCTGCCTGCTGTCGAGAGCCTGTTCTCCCGGTTTTGTCTGTGTGTGGGGGTAGCAGCTTGTTGATTCTTGTGAACTTGTGCAGGCTCTGTGCTGTCTGCACCAAAAGCTAGACTATCTCCGACAGGCTCCTCACTGTCGGCGGCTCCTTCCTCCAGTACAACCCCTTCCCTCTCAGGAGACTCTCGTTCTTCCAGGTACCACTCAATGCTGGGACCCGCCGCTACTATCTCGCTTGCGGGCTCTGGGCTGTCCGCACTGAAGGCTAGGCTAGCCCCGACAGGCTCCTCACTGTCAGCGGCCCCCGTCTCCGGTACAACCCCTTCCCCATCAGGAGACCTTGGCTGCGGGGTCACGTCCAGTGACTGGCTGCCTGCCCTGCGAGGCCCTTTTCCCATAGTCCCTCTCAGGAAAGTAAAACAGGCTGCTGGGGACGGTGGCACCCTTGGCTGCAGAGTCCGAGCGGATCTCCTAACGGTTGGAGGTGAGTTCTCGTCCCATATGTAAGGTGAGAATCCCCCTTCCTGTGGGTCCCAAATCTGTGGGTAGTTTGTACCTGTGAAGCAACTCACTGCTCCTTGTGGTGGGATCGGTGGGGCTGCAGTGGTGGGCTGGGGGCCTGGGCTTCCCGTCGGGATTATCCCTCCGAGCTGCCCTTTCCCACAAGGTTTTGCCTTGTTGGGGTTAAACAGTTTACATTGGTTAATGTGAAAGCATTTAACCCGGCGGGGCATCTTGACCGCGTATACCATGAGGCTTGCTTTGTCGACAATGCTGAAAGGCCCCATGTATAGTGGCTCCAAGACTTCCACCCTGGCAAAGTTGTGGACCATGACCTGGTTCCCCACCTGCCACTTGTGGTGTTTGCTCGGTTCCAGCAGCAATCAGTTGGTCTGATGCTGCTTCCCCATGTTAGTGGCCGCCTGCCAGTGAATCTGCTTGAGATGCTCCAACAGACTCTTGGTAAAACGGTCCCTATTCACCTCGATTACCTGAGCTTCCGTCAGGACCGGGGCAAATACATGGGTGGGGTTTCGCATGACTCTTCCAGTCATGAGCTCGTATGGGGAATACCCCGTGCTATTCGACTGGCTGGCCCAGATCCCCATCAAAACCAGGGGCAACCTCTCCACCCACCTCTGCGACGAATCCCCAGTCTCCTTCCTGAGTTTGTCTTTCAAGGTCCTATTCATACACTCCACTAGCCCCGAGGACTGGGGGTTGTAGGTGACGTGCAACTTCCCCTCAATCCCCAGCACCTTAAGGGTTGCCTGCATGACCTGTCCCATGAAGTGGCTCCCCCGGTTGGACTCCACGTACTGTGGAAGTCCCCACCTGGAGAACACCTCCCTAACCAATATCCCGGCGGTCCCTGCTGCTGTGGTTGTTCGGCAAGGGAAGGCTTCAACCCACTTTGTGAAAGTGTCCACCAAAACCAGTACCCTCCCTTAGCCATAAGTAGGGGCCCTATGTAATCAATTTGTATCGATTGCCATGGTCCCTCTACCCTCCTTGCGTGTCCTAGAGACACCTTTCTTATCTGGGGATCTGGATTATTGGTTGCACAGACAAGACAGTTCGCGCAAAATTCACAAGTGTCTTCCCGTAGCTGGGGCCACCACCCAACCTGTTCCACCCGTTGCCAGGTGACCTCCGGTTCGGGGTGTCCAGCTCAAGGGCCTGCGTGGGCCAGCTGAAGGAACTCCCTCTGGCGCTGCTGGGGCACTATCCATTGCTCTCTTTTTTAAACAACATCTTCTCTCTAACATGGATGCCTGTGCCTCCGTACGGTCCTTCGATCTTTTCTCCCGCAGTCAGCTTGTCCATGACGGACTTGAGGATGGGATCTCGTGCCTGTACCTGCTGGAGGTCCAGGGCCAAAGCCACCCCTGCGCTCCCTTGTGTCCCCTGTCCGCCCTGGATAGCTGCTATGGGGCCTGACTCGAGCGGGTTCCACTTGGTTCCCGTTCGGAGTGCCTCTTTGGCCAGTTGATCTGCCTTTTGGTTCCCTGCAGCCCTGGGCTCATGTTTGTAATGGGCCTTTACTTTGTGAATGCAAATGTCCGCCCTGGTCCCTACTGCCTGCATGATGTGCTGCAGTAGGGGTTTTATGGCCAGCGGCTTACCATCTGCAGATGTATATCTGCGACGGGACCAGATGGCTAGGTACTCCGTGCAGGCATTGCAGGTGAACATACTATCTGAAAAGATAGTATAGGGCTGTGGGAATTCATCGGGGTGGGTGACTACATACATGACTGCCGACAGTTCAGCATGCTGGGTGCTCATGGTGGTTGGGAGCTTTATGGCCCTGGCAATGCCTGCCTGGGGATCATAAATCCCGCACCCTGTGAGCCTTTCCCCCGCCACCACCGTGCTGGACCCGTCAACATAGATCTCCCGGCCATGGGGATGGATCCCCGCCCGGAGCCCTATGTCCACATCCCAGGCCCCCTCAACGGAGCAACGGTGGGCTTTCCCGGGGTACAGCATGTTGGCTGCCAGTCGGGGCTCACACATCCCTTTTACTCTCAAATCCGTCTGTGAGAGCAGGAGTGTCCAGCGAGCAATGCGTACGCTGCTCACTGTCCCATCCTTAATTCTCCCATCCAGCAGCATCTGAGTGGGGGTGTGATGAGTGAGGAGGGTGATTGGGGACACTCCTTTAAACACCTGCAACCGCTTCACTGCCCAGTGGGTGGCCAGTAGATGCCTTTCACAGTTTGAGTAACTCCTCTCAACCTCAGTGAGGACCCTGGAGGAGTAGACCACCGGCCTCAGCTGGCCGTGCCACTGTTGCATCAGCACAGCACTTAAGCTATCCCCGCTGGCTGCTACCTCCAGGAAAAATTCCTCACCCTCATCTACTGCTCCCAGGGCCGGAGCTTTCTGCAGGTCTCCCTTGAGGCGGTTAAACGCTGCATCACAGTCCTCATCCCGTTCCTACTCCATGCCTTTGCGCAGGAGCCGGAATAGGGGGGCTGCAACGGCTGCGTAATCCTCAATGAAATCCCTGCGCTAACCGGTCAGACCCAGGAACAACCTTACCCCTGTAACTGTAGTCGGAGCCAGTAACTCCTGAACTGCCCTCCTCTTAGCCTCACCAATGGCTCTCTCCCCTGCCCGCACAGTCAGCCCCAGGAATTTTACCTCTGTCTGGCCGATCTGTGCCTTCTTAGGGTTTACTTTAAAACCCTCCTTGTACAGCAGTCCCAACAGCTCGGAGAATAGCAGCAGGTTGTCCACGTACTGAACTAGCTGTCTGGGTCTGCTGAACTCTTTCAGGCAGTTGACCATACACTGATGAAAAATGCTCGGACTGTTGTGGAAGCCCTGGGGAAGACAGTTCCAGTTATACTGCTGTCCTTTGTATGTAAAGGCCAATTTGTACTGGTCCTCCCACCGCAGCGGGATGGACCAGAACCCATTCGAGATGTCCAGCACCGTAAAGACGGCTGCGGACGCGGAGATGGCTGCGACTAGGTCGGCTACGGCTGCCACTGTGGGCGCACAGGCAGGGATATTTTTATTGAGGACTCGGTAGTCCACCATGGCCCTCCAAGAATTGTCCGTTTTCCTAACTGGCCAAAGTGGAGAGTTCACATGTGTGGCCATTGGCCCTGTCTGACTTGAGATCCCAATGCGACCTCTAGGTCTGTTTCAGCCTCCCTGGGAAAATTATACTGCTTCTGGGGCTTAGACATGGGGTCCCCATCTACTCTGACCTCGACCCCATTTACCCGTCCACAGTCGTGCTTATGCCTGGCAAATGCCGCCAGGTTGGCCCGCACAAAAGCCTGATAGATCATCGGGGTGCCGTCTACCAGAGCGCAGAGGTCATATCCCTCCTTCGGCTTTACAGTGCAGAGGGAACCCTTCCCCTGCTTCCCCTGGATGACTTCCCCCTCCCCGGTGTCAGCTGTGCCCCACAGACAGTGGTTCCTCAGGTCAACCAGAATTTTCTGGCCGCTGAAGAAATCTGCCCCTAGGATGCCTTTACCCACTCCCTCCCACGGCAGAAGGACACACTTCCACATGGTGTGGAGGGTGCCTATGTGTATCTGCAGTGGTTTGGAGAAGAAGCCCTCGCGTTCTTCTCCAGTGAAGCTGGTTAGGCAGTAGGGGATCCCACTGGATAGGGGTGAGGTGGTCAGGTCGTCTACATGAACCAGGGTGCACGAGGCCCCTGTGTCCAGCAGATACTCTCCCTGGACCCCCTCAACCCCCATCATGACACGTGGTCTGTTCCACGTATCATAGGTGACCGGGCAGAGGTACATGGATTCCTCGGGGTCTAGTCATTGGGGGGTGTTGGTCTGGGCCTGAGGGACTTCGCCCCCCCAGTCACAGCAGCGACCTTTCCAGTCTGGGTAAAGAGTGCCTGCAGAGCCGCGAGGAGACCCTCGAGTGGGGCAGCAGGGCTGGGCACAGCTGGCTTGGGAGGGCTTGCGGCCGCGGGGACTGGGGCTGAGGTTGGGGCCTGTGGACCTCTCTTTTCCTGCCTCGGATCCTGGCATTCCCTCCTCATGTGCCCTGTCTTCCCTCACCTGTAGCAAACCACCTCTCTGCCTGCCTACCAATTCCCTTCTTGCCTCCACTCTCTCTTATCAGAGCCAGGGCGGATCTCACACACCTTCCCCTTGGTGGGTTTCTTCCCCCCCGATTCTGCCATTGTGAAAAGAGAGGGTCAGCTGCCTCAGCACCATCTCCTCTGTGGCTCGGGGGAGTCTCTGAAATCAAACCACTGGTTGGCCTGGGCGCGCAACTCAGGTAGGCTGTTTGTCACCAGCGCACACAACCAGCGACCACGTCGGTGTGCATCCAGCTGGGTTCGGTCCAAATTCCCCCCACTGGCTTCCTCATACACTGGCCACAGTCAATCAGCGAACGCCTGGAGGGTCTCCCCGGGTCTCTGGACAGTGGCCTGTACCCGGTCGAACGGACAGCTGTCGTTCAACCCCATGGCCTCCAGGATATCCTCCTGGAGAGCGGCCACTGTTCACTCACCCCTCTTGCTCTCAGCAGAGAGAGCCTGACACAGGGCTGGGTCCAGTGAGAACAGGAGCAGTTTGCTCCGTTCGGCCTCATCGCAGTCATTTATGTCTCCTACCTGCTCTACTTCTGTGGTGTATGTAGCACACAAATCACTGACTCCACATGGCCTGGTGTAAGTCTAACTGCTGTGACCTTCGTCCTTTATTGTTCAGCTCCAGAGTGCCTCTCAGGTGTGGTGGTCAGCCTTATATAGTGCCTCTCAGGTGTGGTGGTCAGCCTTATAAAGTGCCTGTTCTAGGTACTTCCAGGTTTCCCACCACAGTGCCCTCTGTGGTGTGGCATAGTGCTTACATTACATTTAAGGTACCAGGATGATACACAGATCATTACATAACATCACCTTCCCCCCCGCCACCAGGACGCAGGACGACGATACACACATCAATACATAACAACTTCCATAAAGTGGACAGAGGGGTATCCTTTTCGGGTAAGTTTATTCACATGGGCCACCATCTGCCGCAGATGGGTTGCACTGTGGGGAAGCACGTATTGGTTCTGTAGGGGACCCTCAGCCTGACCCACTGCGGGTGGTCCGAATCTACTCTGCCTGATGGGGCACATTGGGGCTGGTCCCGGAGGTTTAGATTCCAGCATTTCACCCTGCCTCTCCTCCAGGATCCCCAATGGGGCTGTGGGAGAGGGCCTGTAGGATTCTTCATCCCTATCCTCCTCCCCACAGCCCGTTTCACTATGCTCACCCCTCCACACCTCGGCTGGGCTGATAAGGCACACCACTACTTTACTGGGTGCCTTGCTTTCAACCCAGCCAAGGGCTTTTGCCTCAGCTAGTGCCAGAGCTTTGGTGTCGGGCCGGGTGGGGATTCGAGTCTCGGGCACTTCCAGAACTTTTGCTCCGGCTAGAACAAGGGCTGATTTGACTTCAGCCAGAGCCAGGGTGAGCCGATCAATTTATTCCTGAAAGGAACGATGATGTGGCACGCCTGATGCGCAGCTTGTAGCTGGAGACTCTTACCCTCTCCCAACCTTCCCTGGTTCTGAGCCTGGGCAAGTTCCTCCTGCAGTCCCCTGACGTAACCTTTTCCCTCAGTTACCTGGGACTGAAGGTACTCCCTATGGTTGCGATAGCTTTCTTCATCCCTCTCTCGTTCTTGCCTCTCCCACTTTAAATCCTGATCCAGCTTTTCTCTTTCTTTGCTGGTCTTTACTAGCTCCTCTCTCTGTCAGCTAACTGTCTGCAGGACATCTACCTGCCTGTCCAAGACCTGTATTTGCTTCCGAAAGCAAATCAGCCACATGCCTTTTCCACTGATCTTTTATGATCTTTACTCTGGGTCCACCTGGCTGCTGCATCCTCAGGCCGTTCAGCCCTCAGCAGCGCCTGCACCCACTTCCTTGAGCAGTTTATCCTTGCTGTTACATACCTAGCAATCCTACCCTCCATTTTATACTCCTCTCCACCAAGATTGACTGTCTCTTCACCCTCACTCAACGCACATCCCTTTGTGGTCGCCATTGTAAGGGGAGCTTGGGGTGTGGGTTCGAATCCACACTCCCCTGAGGTTCTGTACGTGTGATTTATGAGGATGGGTGAGTAACGAGGCACCAGACACAGTGGGTAAGAGTGCAAAATGGCTAATGTTGTTTATTTAGAATAGTAAACACAAAGATAGAGGGCATAGGAAGAGGTCGTAAATAGCAGTAAAGGCACAATTTCACTCAACAACACGAAAAATCTCACAACAGGGAAGGGGAAGATAAGAGGTTAAAACATTCCACTCACACACAACCACACCTCCCACTCCCACCCTTCTTACCAATTCCTATCTTAAATTGAGTCTGTGAGGGGGTTTGGACTATACTCACAATCCTATCAACTCCGGGGTTCTGGGGGCACTTATTTCAGCTCGGGGTCCCTCTGGGATGGGTTTTACGTTGTCGGTCATTTCGGTTTTCCTCCTCGATGTTGCGTCGGTTTCTTCTCTTTGCCTTTCGGTTGGCTCCTAAACAAAAAGCTGCTGGAGTTAAGCACACCTTCCCCAGAGCGAGGGCCCTGTGAAGAGCTGACTCAACTCCCAAAAGCTGACTCCAACCTCCAACCTCTGGTTGGTTTCCTTGCTCAGCTCAGCTGTGGGAAGTCACTGCCACTGCCTGCTGGTTTTCAGTCTCGGTGGCTTCGTCTGCGGAACTGCTGCTTCTTTCTCTGGTGGGGCGAGAGCAAGAGGGAGAGGGAGAGAGAGAGTTCTCTCTGGATACAAGCTGCAAGCTCCAGCTCCAAGCTCCAAGCTCTCCAACATCCAAAACGTCCCCCCTCTCCAAAACCTTCCCCACCTTCCAAAACCTCCAACCTCTCCAACTTCCTTGGTGTGTTTTTGCAGCGTTTCTTGTAGTCCGTTCATGGGGTGTGAATGGCAATTCGATGTGTATCCATCTGTCTGGAATGAAGATGATTGTTCACTATCTCGACAGAGGTGACACTCTGTCTGGGCTTGGCAAACTAATTGCATCAGACCTGTGGGCCTTTGTTTAATTATTCAAACTGATACCTTTTGTGTTGCCTTGTTTATTACTGGGGAGATTTTGCCTGTACAGGGTGGCCAGAGTCTTATCATCCTCCGTGGTTTACAGGCTGTTGGCTGCAGTTGGTCATTTTAAACATTGCATCTTCCCATGCTCCCTGCCACATGTCTCCGTGGTTGATTTTGCAGAACCTTACACGCAGCAGTGAATGAAACCCAGAGAAAAAATCACAAAGTGGCGCCATAATCAGCACAAATGAGGAGCAGCAAATTCGGAGGAATTTAAGTAAAGTATTTAATTTACTACACACACTTTAAAAAAAATTAACTATAAATAAATATTCTGAATAATTAATAACTATTATAAACGTAATTTAAAAAGAGCGGGCAGTGAAACGGAGAGCAGGGAGGAGGAGCTCTGAGGGAGAGTAAATCGGGTGAGTAAATAGTAGGTAATTTGTTTTTTGAACAAAACCTGTCTAGCCAATTTTAATATATGCTATTAATAAACAAGTAAGTAAAAAAGACTCGAGATGACTAAGTGTTGGGACTGCAATATGTGGGAGTTACTGGACAGTGAGGCTGTTTCGGATTGCCATATCTGTAGGAAATGTCTCCGACTTCAGTCAATCCGGTTCAGAGTCATTGGGCTCGAACTTGGTGGAAGCTAAGTTCCGCCCAAAGGACCGCTGAGAGACCTGGTGGTACTTTGGGCGGGAGTTTCGTTAAAAAGTCCTGGAATGACCGCCCAGTGGCAAAGAAACGACTTACGCCATGAATCTGGGCGGCAGCGGGCGGGAGCTCCCAATCTCGGTGGCAAATGCGATCCTTGGCAAAGTACCGCCGAGGATTGAGTTGGACCCAGGGAGGGGGAACACATAAAAATAATAATTTACACACAAAAAAAACACTGGAAAACCTTCAGGGGACCCCATCCACCTGAATTGCTGTAAAAAAAAAAGAAAGAAAAAAACTTTTTTTTCCAGTCTTCATACTTACTGTTGAGATTAGGCCTGCCTCCATGCGGCAGTCCTTCCCCCTGCTGCTGCCGACTCCCGCCCGGACCAAACTGGCAGCTCGGCGGGCGGGAGCACCCTTACGTCAGTTGCACGCTAGCAGACGTCAGCGGGCAGTTCCCAGCGGTCTTCTCTCTCTGCCGGCGGGACCTCCACCAAACTCACACGGAGGGGAGACCGCCCAGAAAACTCAGTGACAGATAGCAGCAGCGGGCGGTGAGTCCACCAAGTTCGGGGCCATTGAGCTGGAGTGCGAGTTAGAGACACTCTGACACATAAGTGAAGGGAGGAATTTCTGGATAGTTTCTAACATTTCTAAATTTGCAGACAGCACCAAATTGGGAGGGATAGTCAACACTGAGGAGTACTGCAACAAATTGCAACAAATTAATAAATTTGCAAAATGGGCATATCATTGGCAAATGAATTTCAACATAGATAAGTGTGAGGTATTACATTTTGATAAGAAAAATTGGATAATAAAAATCATAGAATCATAGAATGGTTACAGCACAGAAGGAGGCCATTCAGCCTGTCGAGCCCGTGTCGGCTCTCTGCAAGGGTACCTCAGCTAGTCCCACTCCCTGCCCTTTCCCTGTAGTCCTGCAATTTTTTTTTCCTTCAGATACTTATCCAATTCCCTTTTGAAAGCCACAATTTAGTCTGCCTCCTCCACCCTCTCAGGCAGTGCAATCCAAATTCTAACCACTCGCTGCATAACATTTTTTCCTCATGTCACCTTTGGTTCTTTTGCCAATCACCTTAAATCTCTGTCCTCTGGTTCTCGATCATTCCACCAATGGGAACAGTTTATCTCTATCTACTCTGTCTAGACCCCTCATGATTTTGAACACCTCTATCAAATCTCCTCTCAACCTTCTCTGCTCTAAGGAGAACAATTCCAGCTTCTCTAGTCTATCCACGTAACTGAAGTCTCTCATCACTGGAATCATTCTCGTAAATCTTTTCTGCACCATCTCTAAGGCCTTCACATCCTTCCTAAAGTGCAGTGTCCAGATTTGAACACAATACTCCAGTTGAGGCTGAACCAGTATTTTATACAGGTTCATCATAACTTCCTTGCTTTTGTACTCTATGCCTCTATTTATGACGCCAATATCCCGCATGCTTTTTTAACCGCTTTCTCAACCTGCTCTGCCACCTTCAATGATTTGTGCACATATACCCCCGGGTCTCTCTGTTCATGCACCCACTTTAGAATTGTACCCTTTAGTTTATATTGCCTCTCCTCATTCTGCCTACCAAAATATATCACTTTGCACCTTTCTGTGCTAAATTTCATCTGCCACGTGTCTGCCCATTCCACCAGCCTGTCTATGTCCTCTTGAAGTCGAGCACTATCCTCCTCACTCTTCACTATACTTCCAATTTTTGTGTCATTTGCAAATTTTGAAATTTTGCCCTGTACTCCCAAGTCCAAGTCATTAATATACATCAAGAAAAGCAGTGGTCCTAGTACTGACCCCTGGGTAACACCACTGAATACCATCCTCCAGTCCGAAAAACAACCATTCACCACTATTCTCTGTTTACTGTCACTTAGTCAATTTCGTATCCATGCTGCCAATGTCCCTTTTATTCCATGGGCTTCAACTTTGCTGGCAAGCCTATTACATGGCACTTTGTCGAACGCCTTTTGGAAGTCCATATAGACCACATCAACCATATTGCCCTTATCAATCCTCTCTGTTACCTCATCAAAAACCTCGATCAAGTTAGTTAAACACAATTTACCTTTAACAAATCCATGCTGGCATTCCTTAATTAATCCACATTTATCCAAGTGATTGTTAACTTTGTCCCTGATTATCATTTCTAAAAGCTTCCCCACTACTGAGGTTAAACTGATTAGCCTGTGTTTGTTGCTAGGTTTATCCTTACACCCTTTTTTGAACAAGGGTGTAACATTTGCAATTCTCCATCCTCTGGCACCACCCCCGTATCTAAGGAGGATTGGAAGATTATGACGACTACTTCCCCGATTTACATCCCATCCAGTCCTGGTGACTTATCAACTTTAGCCTTTCTAGTACCTCCTCTGGATCAATTTTTATCTCATCCCGTATCTCTACTATCTCCTCTTTCACTATGACTTTGGCAGCATCTTCTTCCTTGGTGAAGACAGATGCAAATTTCTCATTTAGTATCTCAACCATGCCTTCTGCCTCCATGCATAGGTCTCCTTTTGGTCCCAAATCAGTTCCACCCCTCCGCTTACTACCCGTTTATTATTTATATGCCGATAAAAGACTTTTGAATTCCTTTTATGTTAGCTGACAATCTATTCTCATACTCTCTCTTTGCCCCTCATTTTCTTTTTCACTTCCCCTCTGAACTTTCTATATTCAGCCACTTGTATTCTCAACCAGACATCTGTATATGCGCTCATCTTTTGCTTCATGTATTCGTGCCAATAGTGCTTCTCCGCCATGCTTTAGTATTTCGGCGGGAATTCCATCTGCTCCTGTTGCTTTGTTATTCTTCAGCTGATGGATGAAGCAAAGCTTTGTCATTGCACCAATGCTCTTCGCAATCTTCCTTACTGCAATGCTTCATCTCACCCTTAGCAAGCTTCCCGCTGGAGTGGAGCTAAATTATAGAACAAATGGGAATCTGTTCAAGCTCCGCTACCTCTAGGCCAGATCCAAGGTCGCACACTCGGAGGCCGAACTCCAAGCCATCGTCAACATCTTCGCCGAGGCATACGAGAGCATGGGCTTTATGCTAAACATCGATGAGATAAAGGTCCTCTACCAACCCGGTAACGCCACACAGCACTGCCCCCCCGGTTATCAAAATCCACAACGAGGTCTTGGACAACGTGGACCATTTTCCATACCTCTGGAGCCTACTGTCAGCAAGAGCAGACATTGAAGACAAGATCCAACACCGCCTTCAGTGGGCCAGTGCAGCCTTCGGTCACCTGAGGAAGAGAGTGTTTTCCAGGAACTCAAATCCGGCACCAACCTTATGGTCTACAGGGCAGTAGTGATACCTGCCCTCCTCTATGGCTCAGCGATATGGACTATATACAGCAGACACCTCAAAACGCTGGAGAAGCACCACCATAGACACATATTAATATAGAAAATAGCTGCAGGATTAGGCCATTAGGCCATTCGGCCCTTCGAGCCTGCACCATTCAATATCATGGCTGATCATTGACCTCAGTACGCCTTTCCTCCTTTCTCTCCATACCCCTTGATCCCTTTAGCTGTAAGGGTCATATCTAACTCCCTCTTGAATATATCCAATGAACTGGCATCAACAACTCTCTGCGGTAGGGAATTCCAACTCTCTGAGTGAAGAAGTTTCTTCTCATCTCAGTCCTAAATGGCTTACCCCTTATCCTTAGACTGTGTCCCCTGGCTCTGGACTTCCCCAACATCGGGAACATTCTTCCTGCATCTGACCTGTCCAGGCCCGTCAGAATTTTATATGTTTCTATGAGATCCCCTCTCATCCTTCTAAACTCCAGTGAATAAAGGCCCAGTCGATCCAGACTCTCCTCATATATCAGACCAGCCATCCCGGGAATCAGTTTAGTGAACCTTCGCGGCACTCCCTCAATAACAAGAACATCCTTCCTCAGATTAGGAGACCAAAACTGAACACAATATTCCAGGTGAGGCCTCACCAAGGCACTGTACAACTGCAATAAGACCTCCCTGCTCCTATACTCAAAACCCCTAGCTATGAAGGCCAAGATACTATTTGCCTTCTTCACCGCCTGCAGTACCTGCATGCCAACTTTCAATGACTGATGTACCATGACACCTAGGTCTCATTGCATCACCCTTTTTCCTAACCTGCCGCCATTCAGATAATATTCTGCCTTCATGTTCTTGCCCCCAAAGTGGATAACTTCACATTTATCCACATTACAATACATCTGCCATGCATTTGCCCACTCATCTAACCTGTCCAAGTCACCCTGCAGCCTCTAAGTGTCTTCCTCACAGCTCACACTGCCACCTAGTTTAGTGTCACCTGCAAACTTGGAAATATTACATTCAATTCCTTTGTCTAATTCATTAATGTATATTGTAAATAGCTGGGGTCCCAGCACTAAGCCCCGCGGTACCCCACTAGTCACTGCCTGCCATTCTGAAAAGGACACATTTATCCCGACTCTCTGCTTCCTGTCTGCCAACCAGTTCTCTATCCACATCAGTACATTACCCCCAATAGCATGTACTTTAATTTTGAAGACCAATCTCTCGTGTGGGACCTTGTCAAAAACCTATTGAAAGTCCAAATACACCACATCCACTGGTTCTCCCTTGTCCACTCTACGAGTTACATCCTCAAAAAATTCCAGAAGATTTGTCAAGCATGATTTCCCTTTCATAAATCCATGCTGACTTGGACCGATCCTGTCACTGCTGTCCAAATGCGCTGTTATTTCATCTTTAATAATTGATTCCAACATTTTCCCCACTATTGATGTCAGGCTAACTGATCGATAATTACCCGTTTTCTCTCTCCTTTTTTAAAAAGTGGGGTTACATTAGCTACCCTCCAGTCCATAGGAACTGATCCCGAGTCGCTAGACTGTTGGAAAATGATCACCAAAGCATCCACTATTTCTAGGGCCACTTCCTTAAGTACTCTGGGATGCAGACTATCAGGCCCCGGGGATTTATCGGCCTTCAATCCCATCAATTTCCCAAACTCAATTTCCCGCCTAATAAGGATATCCTTCAGTTCCTCCTTCTTACTAGACCCTCGGTCCGCTAGAACTTCCGGAAGGTTATTTGTGTCTTCCTTCGTGAAGACAGAACCAAAGTATTTGTTCAATTGGTCTGCCATTTCTTTGTTCCCCATTATAAATTCACCTGAATCTGACTGATCTTTTCTTCTTCACATATCTATAGAAGCTTTTGCAGTCAGTTTTTATGTTCCCAGCAAGCTTCCTCTCATACTCTATTTTCCCCCTCCTAATTAAACCCTTTGTCCTCCTCTGCTGAATTATAAATTTCCCCCAGTCCTCAGGTTTGCTGCTTTTTCTGGCCAATTTATATGTCTCTTCCTTGGATTTACTATCCTTAATTTCCCTTGTTAGCCACGGCTGAGCCACCTTCCCCATTTTATTTTTACTCCAGACAAGGATGTACAATTGTTGAGGTTCATCCACGTGATCGGTAAATGTTTGCCATTGCCTATCCACCGCCAACCCTTTAAGTATCATTAGTCAGTTTATTCTAGCCAATTCATGTCTCATACCATCGAAGTTACCTTTCCTTAAGTTTAGGGCCCTAGTCTCTGAATTAACTGTGTCACTCTCCATCTTAATAAAGAATTCTACCATATTATAGACCCTCTTCCCCAAGGGGCCTCGCACAACAAGATTGCTAAATAGTCCTTTCTCATTACACATCACCCAGTCTAGGATGGCCAGCCCTTTAGTTGGTTCCTCGACTTATTGGTCTAGAAAACCATCCCTAATACACTCCAGGATATCCTCCTCCACTGTATTGCTACCAGTTTGGTTAGCCCAATCTATATGTAGATTAAAGTCGCCCATGATGACTGCTGTACCTTTATTGAATACATCCCTAATTTCTTGTTTGATGCTGTCCACAACCTCTCTACTACTGTTTGGTGGTCTGTACACAACTCCCACTAGCGTTTTCTGCCCTTTGGTATTCCGCAGATTCGCCCATACAGATTCCACATCATCCAAGCTAATGTCCTTCCTTAGTATTGTGTTAATTTCCTCTTTAACCAGCAAAGCTACCCCACCTCCTTTTCCTTTCTATCTATCCTTCTGCAATTGAATACCCCTCAATGTAAAGTTAGCAGCCTTAGTCACCCTTGAGCCAATTGGTGATGCAAATTATATCATATTCATTAATTGCTGCCTGTGCAGTTAATTCATCCACCTTATTATGAATACTCCTCGCATTGAGGCACAGAGCCTTCAGGCTTGTCTTTTTAACACACATTGTCCTTTTAGAATTTTGCTGCAATGTGACCCTTTTTGATTTTTGCCTTGGTTTCTCTGCCCTCCACTTTTACTTTTCTTCTTTCTATCTTTTGCTTCTGCCCCCATTCTAATTCCCTCTGTCTCACTGCACAGGTTCCCATCCCCCTGCCATATTAGTTTAACCCTTCGCCAACAGCACTAGCAAACACTCCCCCTAGGACATTGGTTCCGGTCCTGCCCAGGTGCAGACCGTCCGGTTTGTACTGGTCCCACCTCCCCCAGAACCTGTCCCAATGTCCCAGGAATTTGAATCCTTCCTTTCTGCACCACTCCTCACGCCACATATTCATCTGAGCTATCCTGCGATTCCTACTCTGACTAGCACGTGGCACTGTTAGCAATCCTGAGATTACTATCTTTGAGGCCCTACTTTTTAATTTAACTCCTAGCTCCCTAAATTCAGCTTGTAGGACCTCATCCCATTTTTTTACCTATATTGTTGGTACCTATATGCACCACGACATCTGGCTGTTCACCCTCTCCTTTCAAAATGTACTGCAACCACTCTGAAACATCCTTGACCCTTGCACCAGGGAGGCAACATACCATCCTGGATTCTTGATTGCAGCCGCAGAAATGTCCATCTATTCCCCTTTCAATAAAATCCCCTACTGTCATGTATTCAACTGTCATTGTAATCCATGTATAAACTGACCTAAGTTGTACACCGTGAGAACACTGACCACAAGGTGGTGAATTTGTGGGAGACACTCCTAACCTGGAATTTCAGGTATAAAAGGGGAAGCTCCACCCACCTTCATCACTTCAGTGCTGGAATAAAGGTTACTGGTCACAGAGTGACCTTCTCAATATGGGCCGCGTGTGCATTTGTACTGTATAGTAATGACATATCATTGGCGACGAGAAACTGGGATTTAAATCACGTGAGCATGGCCACTAGCAGCACAGACGAGAGGTACTGTGTTGGTGATGTTTGGGACGATTCTATTGAGAGACTACAGCGAAGTTTCGTCACTAAGGAATGGCTGGGACAGGATTCGGCCGACAAACGCAGGGCTCATCTCCTGACGTTTTGTGCATCCGGGACGTACTCCCTGATGAAGGACCTTCTAGCGCCAGAGAAGCCGGCAGACAAGACTTTTGAAGAGCTCAGTAAGTTGATCGGGGAACACTTTAAACCGGCAAGCAGCATGCACATGGTGAGACACTGATTTTACATGCACCGGCAGCGAGAAGGGCAAAGCGTTCCAGACTTCGTGGCAGACCTCTGATGACTGGCGAGCCTATGTAAGTTCCCGGATGCATGCAGAGCGGAAATGCTGTGAGACGGCGGCCAGCCAGTCCCTGATGAGTATCAAACAGTTCGACAAGTTGTGGGCGTCCAAGGCCAGGAGGCCAAAATTATTGCCGATTGACGCACAGCTACGGACTTATACAAAGGAGATCATTCCGGTGCTAGGCAGCGCCATGGTAGTCGTGACTCACAAAGATTCGGAGAACAGGTTGCCACTCTGGATTGCCCCGGGGGAGGAGTTGGCTTGCTATCATGAACTGGAAATGGGGTGATGTCAATGCAATTTCTTCTGTGGAGCGAATAGCATGCTCACAGGTCCTGGACAAATTTGACTCACTATTTCAACCCGGCATTGGCACTTTCATGGGACCAAGGTAGTGATTCACATAAACCCGGATGCCAGGCCAGTACACCACAAGGCCAGAGCGGTGCCGTACGTGATGCGGGAAAAGATAGAAGGCAAATTGGACCGCCTGCTGAGGGAAGGCATCATCTCGCCAGTCGAATTCAGTGACTGGACGAGCCCGATTGTGCCGGTGCTCAAGGCGGGTGGGTTGATCAGGATATGTGGTGATTACAAGGCCACCATCAATTGGGTGTCACTCCAAGACCAGTACCCGCTACCGAGAGCGGAGGACCTCTTTGCGACGCTATCCGGTGGCAAACTTTTTTCAAAATTGGACCTGACCTCAGCTTAAATGACCTAGGAGCTGGCGAGTGAGTCGAAGAAGCTGACCACCATCATGACACACAAGGGGTTGTTTGAGTACAACAGATGTCCGCTCGGGATTCGCTCGGCCACCGCGATCTTTCAATGAAACATGGAAAGTCTCCTCAAGTCGATTCCAAGGACGATGGTTTTTCCAGACGACATCCTCATCACGGGTTGCGATACTGAAGAACACCTCCACAACTGGAGGAGATGCTACGCAGACTGGACCGGATAGGTCTGCGACTGAAAAAGGCGAAGTGTGTCTTCCTAGCTCCAGAGGTAGAATTCCTGGGGATGAGGGTAGCAGCAGACGGGATCAGACCTACTATGTCCAAAACGGAAGCGATCCAGAGAGCACCCAGACCCCGTAACACGACGGAGCTGCGTTCGTTCCTGGAGCTCCTGAACTATTTTGGTAACTTTCTTCCCAAATTGAGCACACTGTTAGAGCCGCTACACGTGCTCCTATGCAAAGGTCATGAATGGGTCTGGAAGCCAGGAAAGGGGTTTTGATAGCGCACGCAATTTGTTATGCTCCAACAATCTGTTAATGCTATATGACCCATGTAAAAAACTTGTTTTAACGTGCGATGTGTCGTCCTATAGGATCGGGTGTGTGTTGCAGCATGTTAGTGCCAAGTGTCAGTTACAGCCGGTAGCTTATGCCTCCAGAAGTCTGTCCCAGGCAGAAAGGGGCTACGGGATGGTAGAAAAGGAAGCGCTTGCATGTGTATATGCAGTAAAAAAATTGCACCAGTACCTGTTTGGCAGGAAATTTGAGCTGGAGACAGATCACAAACCCCTTACGTCCCTTTTGGCCGACAACAAGGCCATAAATGCAAATGCGTCGGCCCGCATACAGAGGTGGGCACTCACGTTAGCCGCCTATGACTATACAATTTGGCACAGACCGGGCACTGAAAACTGCGCCGGTGCACTCAGCAGGCTCCCACTAGCCACCACCGAGGGGGCAACTGAGCATGCTGCTGTGATGGTCACGGCTGTTGAAGATTTCGAAAGCGAAGGCTCACCCATGACAGCCCGTCAGATCAAATTCTGGACTAATAGAGACCTGCTACTGTCTTTAGAAATGTGTCCTGAATGGGGACCGGGCAGCCACGTACGGGGCATGCGGCGAGGAATTTAAACCATTTCACAGGCGCAAGGATGAACTCTCGATTCAGGCCGATTGCTTACTATGGGGGAACTGAGTAGTCATGCCCCAGATGGGCAGAGAGGCGTTCATCCGAGAACTCCACAAGGGCATTGTCATGATGAAAGCAATTGCCAGGTCACACGTTTGGTGACCAGGGATAGATGCAGACCTGGAACTTTGTGTTCGCAGGTGCAACACGTGTGCCCAGCTGGGCAATGCGCCCAGGAAAGCCCTCCTTAGCTCCTGGTCCTGGCCTGTCAAGCCATGGTCACGCATCCATGTGGACCACGCAGGTCCCTTCATGGGAAAAATGTTTTTGTTTGTAGTAGACGCCTACTCCAAATGGATCGAGTGTGACATTCTCAATTCAAGCACATCCTCTGCCACGGTAGAAAGTCTACGGGCAATGTTCGCTGCCCATGGTTTACCGGACGTCTTGGTCAGCGACAATGGCCCGTGCTTTACAAGCATTGAGTTCCGGGGACTTCATGGCAGGAAATGGTATCAACCATGTCAGAACAGCACCGTTCAAGCCGGCCTCAAATGGCCAGGCGGAACGAGCAGTGCAGATAATCAAACAGGGGATGCTCAGAATCCAAGGAAGTTCCCTACAAAGCCACTTATCACGCCTCCTGTTGGCTAATAGAGGGGTTCCTCCCGCAGAGCTGCTAATGAAAAGTATGCTCAAAACCAGGTTATCCCTCATACAGCCCACCATGAAATAAATTGTTGAGAGCAGGCGCCGGTCACAATGTGACTACCATGACAGGAATGCGAGGGCGCGATGTATTGATGTCAATGACCCTGTCTTTGTCCTCAACTGCGCTGCAGAGCCCAAATGGCTCACAAGCACTGTGATTACCAAAGAAGGGAATAGGATTCTGGTAGTTAAACTTACCAATGGACAAATCTGCCGCAAACACGTGGATCAAACAAAAATGAGGTTCAGCAACCCCATAGAAGAAGCAGAGGAAGAACACGATGTAGAGTTCACTCCGCCACAGGTGACCGAACACCGGAACCAAGTGGAGGAGAGCCTAGTCACTGTGGGCAGTCCGGACAGGCCTGAGGCACCGCAAACAGCAGACACTCAGGCCAGTGCCCAACAACCGGAGCCCCAACTCAGGCCCTCTACAAGGGAGCGTAAACCACCAGAGAGATTTAACCTGTGATCCCAATAAGACTTTGGGGGGGAGGTGATGTAATGTGTTCAACTGTCATTGTAATCTATGTATAAACTGACCTAAGTTGTACTCCGTGAGAACACTGACCACTAGGTGGTGAACTTGTGGGCGACATTCCTAACCTGGATTTTCAGGTATAAAAGGGGAAGCTCCACCCGCCTTCATCACTTCAGTGCTGGAAAAAAGGTTACTGGTCACAGAGTGACCTTCTCTTAAGTATGGGCCTTGTGTGCATTTGTACTGTATAGTAAGGACATATCACCTACCACTATAGCTCTCCCACTCTTTTTCCTGCCCTCCTGTGCAGCAGAGCCACCCACAGTGCCATGGACTTAGCTGCTGCTGCCCTGTCCTGATGAGTCATCCCCCAACAATACCCAAAGTGGTGTATCTGTTTTGGAGGAGGATGACCGCAGGGGACCTCTGCACTACCTTCCTTCCACTGCTCTCCCTGTTGTTCATCCATTCTCTATCTGTCTGTGTAGTCTTTACCTGCGGCAAGACCAACTCACTAAATGTGCTATTCACGCCACCCTCAGCATCGCGCATGCTCCAGAGTGAATCCACCCGCAGTTACAGTGCCGCAATGAGGATCTGCAGCTGGATACACTTCCCGCACATGTAGTCGTCGGGGACACTGGAAGCGTTCCTGAGTTCCCACATAGCACAGGAGGAGCATGGCACGTGTCCGAGCTCTCCTGCCATGACTTAACCCTTAGAGTAACTTAATTTGGCAACAACAATGATAAAGGTTACCTACTGACAGGGAAAAGAAAAAGAAAAACATCTCACCAATTACCAGCCAATCACTTACCCCCTTGGCTGTGACGTCACCTTTCGATTTCTTTCTACTTCTTTGTTTACCTTCTGCCCCTGCAGCTGCACCAGTTGGCCTCCTTGACTGCCCGAATTCCTGAACTCGCGGGCCTTTTATAGGCCTCTGACTCCCCGGACTCCCGCCTCTCTGACTGCCTGCTTGAACTCCCGTTGGACCTTTTTATAGGCCTCTCCGACTGCCCGAACTCCCGCCTCTCGACTGCCCGCTCAGACTCCCGCTGGGCCTTTTTATAGGCTTCTCCGACTGTCCGAACACAAGCCTCACTTACTGCCCGCTCGAACTCCCGCTGGGCCTTTTTATAGTCCTCTCCGACTGCCCGAACTCCTGCTTCTCCGACTGCCCGCTTGAACTCCCGCTGGGCCTTTTTATAGGCCTCTCCGATGTCCCCGGACTCCCGCCTCTCTGACCAGCGCTGTCTCCGCAAGGTCCTGCAAATCCATTGGCAGAATAGATGCACCAACGTTTGTGTTCTCGGTCAGGCCAACATCCCCAGCATCGAAGTACCGACCATGCTCAATCAGCTCCGTTGGGCGGGCCAAATCATCCGCATGCCCAACATGAGACTCCCATCGTGTAGTGGGATATTTTGGCTATTCCTGCTATGAACCTAATGTAAGGCCTTATGGGAAAAGAAAAACGGTCAAGCAGAATTCATCTGCCTGGCAGAGAGAAAAAAAGTATTTAGACTCCAACATCCGCTGACCCTGAGTCAGATAAGAAACAGGTGGAGGGGGCACGCAGCTGTACATTTGTTCTTACTGATATCTGCTTGTTTTTTCTGCTGATAAAGGGGAACTAAGTGTTTAAACAATGACCTCAGGGTCTCATGTACCTTGTTGTGGAATGTGCCTATGCTTCTGCTGTAACCTTGATGACGCATGAATTTGAACTTTGCAAGCTTAAATATGGGTCACTCGGGGCCAGTCGGGGAGTATTTGGGGTTATGGGTTGCGGAACCTAAGCACAGATCTCCGACGTGGCCACGTCTACAAATACGTATATTAAACTTGTGTGTTTTCCCACTTAAAGCAGATGGGTGTCTCGAGTCTTGTTCTTGGACATAGATTTGTACCCCAACATTTGGCGTAGTCAGCAGGATTTTGTGGCACGGGTGAGACCACGGCGGAGGGGTCACAACAAGAGTGAGTAACTTTTAAATACCACTCACAAATTCGGTGGCCCAGAAGTCGACGGTCAAACTCGGGCACAGATCCGAATCAAATGAGATCTGCTGAGCGGGTAAGACACAATTTTAAGAACTGGTACCATAAAGTAATTATAAGTTAGGGACACTGTTGTTGCGACAAAGGACCAGTTAGTAATTGTAAGTAAGAAGTTAGACGAACAGGGAAATCTTGGGGTAGGATTAAAGTCGCGTGAAGGGGCCAGTGCGGTGTGACCGCCCGTAATCGGTTCACAGAATGGCGTCGGGGAAAGAATTAGACTGGGGTGAAGAAGGCACCCTTACTAAATTCTATGCAGGCGACCCGAAGGGCTTAATCGACAAGATGCTTAAGGGCGGATGAGATCCAGAGAAGGATTTCACCGACCAAAAGACCTCGTGGCAAAAGCAGAAAAACAAACACGCTCAGAAAGCGGAAGTAATAATAGTATGGCAATTTCTGCAATGCAGTAGTAGATTGAAACCAAAAATCAAGGAATTAAAACAGGCAAGGGCAGAAATAAAGAAGCTAAGGGAAATGGAAAATTAATAAAAGAAAAGAAAAATGCTGGAAAAACACGTTGAATTTACAAAGGACAGCATGTTTTTATCAAAAGATAAAAATGAGACCTTGAAAGCTGCAGCTGCGAGAAAGAGAAACAAAGATGTTTAGGAAAATGGACTGGAGGAAGATCATCAAAATACAACCTCATTTGAAGAAAGGAGATTTAAATTGGCTGTGAAAAAGATATTGGTTTAATATAAAAACTTACGAGTTAAATCCAACACAGAAGTTTTGTGCTGAGAAAGAGAAACAAAGATGTTTACCTCTGGAAAAGAGGAAGGTCATTAAAACAAAATTATTAAGTTTGGATTCAAAAGGGGAATCAATCTAAGAACTCAGCAAAGGAAGAAAAAAAAACTGGGAATTAGAGAATTCTTAAAAAAGATGGAACTGGCACGGAAGTTTACAGTTTGTACGGAGAGAAATAAAACACAAGATTTGCCCAGTGAATGGGACCGTAAAAACGAAATGCTGGAATGCATATAGCTTGTGGTAAAATTGGATTTCAGTAAACAAAATAGCTATTAAAAATGTGTGGTCTCGTCTTAAATCAATGAAAAAAATCTTTGGCAAGTATTTGAATTGAAAATTTAGAGAAATTGGAGTTTAATCTAAAATGCTGTCTTTCCCGATGAGAAGGTTTTACTATGACAATTTTACTAATGATTTCTGCTGTTTTAACGGATTCCTAATTTCTAAGCAAGTTTTGAAAGCACAAAGACTTGAAAAAAAATTTTTTTTGGATGATTACGCGAAGTCATGTAATGACGTCAGGCCTTCTTACAACCTGTAAAGGAGTTAACCCTTTCCATTGACAGCTGTTTTGTACTGGACATTATTAATTTGGATTTCTTAATAAAAGAAAGAAGAATCACCTGATTGACCGAGAATATAATAATACAGAAAAGGAAGAGGTTCAGCGAGACCTCTGCCACGCTTATGGGGGATGGATGATTGGGCAGGTCAGGAAAGACCTGGACCAAATACACAGGGGCGAAGTCCCGGACTGGATTAATAGCACCCATCTGTTCCGCCTAGCACAGCATCCAGGGTCACTGGACGCGTGCACAATGAAAGGAATGACAAGAGTCTTTCCAGCCACAGGCAGAGGCAATGATTCCCATTCTGCCCTGGTGGGGATGGTCCAAATGATTCCGGTAATGGCAAAGGGGGAGTCTGGACCATATCCCCAGTTTGAGGTAGAGAACCTGGGGCTAATCCAGGGTGAGAACTACATGCGGTATTACCTGATGGATAAATATGTGATCAAACGGAACGGAACCATGAGAGGGGTCTCATTATCAGGGTGCCGCAGGGTAGGAAGCCTAACGATATGTCCACATCCAATGGGCTGGGGGAGTAAGGATGAGTGCGGATTTAATCAGACAAAGGGATGTGTCTTAAAAATAAGCCCATCAGAGTCAGAACTCACTCACTCAGCCTACCGTGGAAAAGGGGAATACTGTGTGGTAGCCAACCAACTAACTTATGATTATGGTATTTATCAGTGTAACATCCCTAACCCCAACTTCTGCTTCACCCCGAGGATACCGGTAACAATTGGACGAGCACGAATGACATATATCCATGCTCGAGAAACTATTACCCTGAACCTGACTGATAAAATTAAGCAAGATTTATACCAATACGAAAGTAAACTGGCTGCCCCAATACCTCGCCTGCCTGAGGACCTGAGGTATATAAAAGACCCCCTGCTGGCAAGCATAAAACGATACCACATTATCGAACAGGAGCTATGTATATTGGACAAAGATATTGCAAAAGGCCTTCAATATACACCTTGGTATGAGAAGGCGTGGAACTGGGGACTGAATGTTAATATACACCCATGGATGTGAATAATCTCACACACGTTAGTGGCTGTACAATTGGTTCTGGCATTGGGATACTTGTTTATGTGTTGCACTTCTTATAAACGCCGCAGGGCAAAGAAGCGAGCGCGGACTACCGCATTGGAGGTAAAGAAATTATTGATTACAGGAATCTAATTCGGAAATTTCTGGATCTCAGTTCTCCCCAACCTAGCGGCTGATCACCGCAGCAGGGGTGGGGAAATGAGAACCGGAGTGACAAAGGTGATCAATTGGGCTAGCCAAGGATCAAAAGGAGGGATATTGTAGTCGGATTTTTTGGCTATTCCTGCTATGAACCTAATGTAAGGCCTTATGGGGAAGGAAAAATGGTCAAGCATAATTCATCTGCCTGGCAGAGAGAAAAAAAATATTTAGACTCCAACATTCGCTGACCCTGAGTCAGATAAGAAACGGATGGAGGGGGTACGCAGCTATACATTTGTTCTTACTGATATCTGCTTGTTTTTTCTGCTGATAAAGGGGAACTAAATGTTTAAACAATGGCCTCAGGGTCTCATGTACTTTGTTGCGGAATGTGCCTATGCTTCTGCTGTAATCTTGATGACGCATGCATTTGTACTTTGCAAGCTTAAATATGGGTCACTTGGGGCCAGTCGGGGAGTATTTGGGGTTATGGGTTGCGGAACCTAAGCACAGATCTCTGACGTGGCCACGTCTACAAATACGTATATTAAACTTGTGTGTTTTCCCACTTAAAGCAGACGGGTGTCTCGGGTCTTGTTCTTTGACATAGATTTGTACCCCAGCACATAGCAAGCGCTCTATGCAGAGTTTCGACTTGGCAAGTGAGCCCCAGTTGGGCAGACGAAACGCTTCAAGGACACCCTCAAAGCCTCCTTGAAATAGTGCAACATCCCCACTGACTCCTGGGATTCCCTGGCCCACGACCGCCCAAACTGCAGGAAGAGCATCCGGGAGGGTGCTGAGCACCTTGAGTCCCATCGTCGAGAACTCTTTACCGAGAGCAAGTTGAAACCAAGCATAGACAGTGGAAGGAGCGTGCGTCAACCCAGGCTCCCCACCCACCCTTTCCTTCAACCACTATCTGCCCCACCTGTGACAGAGACTGTAGGTCCCGCATTGGACTCTTCAGTCACCTGAGAACTCACTTTTCGAATGGAAGCAAGTCATCCTCAATTCCGAGGGACTGCCTTTGATGATGAGTATTGTGTCAGTATATACATCCTCATTAATTATCTTTAAAATTTTGAAGGCAGGGTTCTAATGTTTTATAATACTCTATGATATCGATTGGTAATTTTGCTGTTCATTGGTCTGGTATTTATATGAAAAATCATTAATGATTACTCAGACTCCAAACAACATTGATCAATGTTATAATGATGTTATACCTAATGTTATAGAGTTGAGACTTATTATAGCATCTATACCACAAAGCAATGGCGTGAATTCCCAACCTCAGTAATACTACATTAAGATCAAAAATCAGAGGCAACATTTAGAATATTATTACTCGTGTCCTGTTGGCCATCTCAACAACCTAGTTCTCCATCAGTTCCCTCTCATCCCCCACCCCTGACCCGAGAGGGCAGACTTATCCTCCTGGAAGAACAAGATGAAACAAAGGCCCAGATATTCCACATTATTGAAATTGGAGCATCTCTCCTGAAGCAAGCCATCTGACCACCACACTGCTCTGAGCCAAACTTCCAAATTCAGGGTTATTTCAATATTTTTGATATACTTCCTGGCCTCTGCCAGGGAATCCCAACAAGAGAGAGGGCCAAAAATTGCTGTGGCCTCTGAACAGCCAGAAAAATGCTGATTGAAAAAAAAATGAATTTGGTGCTTCATAGAAACATAGAAACATAGAAAATAGGTGCAGGAGTAGGCCATTCAGCCCTTCGAGCCTGCACTACCATTCAATAAGATCATGGCTGATCATTCACCTCAGTACCCCTTTCCTGCTTTCTCTCCAATGCCCTTGATTCTTTAGCTGTAAGGGCCATATCTAACTCTCTCTTGAATATATCCAATGAACTGGCATCAACAACTCTCTGCGGTAGGGAATTCCACAGGATAACAACTCTCTGAGTGAAGACGTTTCTCCTCATCTCACTCCTAAATGGTTTACCTCTTATCCTTAGACTATGTCCCCTGGTTCTGGACTTCCCCAACATCGGGAATCTTCTTCCTGCATCTAACCTGTCCAGTCCCGTCATTTCCCTATCCACGTCAATACAGTACCCCCAATACCATGTGCTTTAATTTTGCACACCAATCTCTTACATGGGACCTTGTCAAAAACCTTTTGAAAGTCCAAATACACCACATCCACTGGTTCGCCCTTGTCCACTCTACTAGTTACATCCTCAAAACATTGTAGAAGGTTTGTCAAGCATGATTTCTCTTTCATAAATCCATGCTGACTTGGACCGATCCTGTCACTACTTTCCAAATGCACTGCTATTTCATCTTTAATAATTGATTCCAACATTTTCCCCATTACTGATGTCAGGTTATAATTCCCCGTTTTCTCTCTCCCTCCTTTCTTAAACAGTGGTGTTACATGAGCTACCCTCCATTGCATAGGAACTGATCCAGAGTCGATAGACTGTTGGAAAATGATCACCAATGCATCCACTATTTCTAGGGCCACTTCCTGAAGTATTCTGGGATGCAGACGATCAGGTCCTGGGGATTTATCGGCCTTCAATCCCATCAAATTTCCCGAATACAATTTCCTGACTAATAAGGATTTCCTTTAGTTCCTCCTTCTCGCTCGACCCTTGGTCCTCTAATATTTCCGGAAGGTTATTTGTGTCTTCTATCGTGAAGACAGAACCAAAGTATTTGTTCAATTGGTCTGCCATTTCTTTGTTCCCCATTATAAATTCACCTGATTCTGACTGCAAGGGACCTACGTTTGTCTTCACTAATCTTTTTCTCTTCACATATCTATAGAAGCTTTTGCAGTCAGATTTTATGTTCCCAGCAAGCTTCCTCTCATACTCTATTTTCCCCCTCCTACACAGAAACATAGAAAATAGGTGCAGAGTAGGCCATTCGGCCCTTCGAGTCTGCACTGCCATTCAATGAGTTCATGGCTGAACATGCAACTTCAGTACCCCATTCCTGCTTTCTCGCCATACCCCTTGATCCCCCTAGTAGCAAGGACTTCATCTAACTCCTTTTTGAATATATTTAGTGAATTGGCCTCAACAACTTTCTGTGGTAGAAAATTCCACAGGTTCACCACTCTCTGGGTGAAGAAGTTTCTCCTCATCTCGGTCCTAAATAGCTTACTGCTTATCCTTAGACTGTGACCCCTGGTTCTGGACTTCCCCAACATTGGGAACATTCTTCCTGCATCTAACCTGTCCAAACCCATCAGAATTTTAAACAATTCTATGAGATCCCCTCTCATTCTTCTGACTCCAGTGAATACAAGCCCAGTTGATCCAGTCTTTCTTGATAGGTCAGTCCCGCCATCCCGGGAATCAGTCTGGTGAACCTTCACTGCACTCCCTCAATAGCAAGAATGTCCTTCCTCAAGTTAGGAGACCAAAACTGTACACAATATTCCAGGTGTGGCCTCACCAAGGCCCTGTACAACTGTAGCAACACCTCCCTGCCCCTGTACTCAAATCCCCTCGCTATGAAGGCCAACATGCCATTTGCTTTCTTAACCGCCTGCTGTACCTGCATGCCAACCTCAATGACTGATGCACCATGACACCCAGGTCTCATTGCACCTTCCCTTTTCCTAATCTGTCACCATTCAGATAATAGTCTGTCTCTCTGTTTTTACCACCAAAGTGGATAACCTCACATTTATCCACATTATACTTCATCTGCCATGCATTTGCCCACTCACCTAACCTATCCAAGTCACTCTGCAGCCTCATAGCATCCTCCTCGCAGCTCACACTGCCACCCAACTTAGTGTCATCCGCAAATTTGGAGATACTACATTTAATCCCCTCGTCTAAATCATTAATGTACAATGTAAACAGCTGGGGCCCCAGCACAGAACCTTGCGGTACCCCACTAGTCACTGCCTGCCATTCTGAAAAGTAATTTACTCCTATTCTTTGCTTCCTGTCTGCCAACCAGTTCTCAATCCACGTCAGCACATTACCCCCAATCCCATGTGCTTTAACTTTGCACATTAATCTCTTGTGTAGGACCTTGTCGAAAGCCTTCTGAAAGTCCAAATACACCACATCAACTGGTTCTCCCTTGTCCACTCTACTGGAAACATCCTCAAAAAATTCCAGAAGATTTGTCACGCATGATTTCCCTTTCACAAATCCATGCTGACTTGGACCTATCATGTCACCTCTTTCCAAATGCGCTGCTATGACATCCTTAATAATTGATTCCATCATTTTACCCACCACCGATGTCAGGCTGACCGGTCTATAATTCCCTGTTTTCTCTCTCCCTCCTTTTTTTAAAAGTGGGGTTACATTGGCTACCCTCCACTCGATAGGAACTAATCCAGAGTCTACGGAATGTTGGAAAATGACTGTCAATGCATCCGCTATTTCCAAGGCCACCTCCATAAGTACTCTGGGATGCAGACCATCAGGCCCTGGGGATTTATCGGCCTTCAATCCCATCAATTTCCCCAACACAATTTCCCAACTAATAAGGATTTCCCTCAGTTCCTCCTTCTTACTAGACCCTCTGACCCCTTTTATATCCGGAAGGTTGTTTGTGTGTGGCTCAGCAGTCCGGGGAGCGTCGAGAGAGGCGGGAGTCGAGAGAGGCAGCGGCCTATAAAAGGCTCAGCAGTCCGGGGAGCGTCGAGAGAGGCAGGAGTCGAGAGAGGCAGCGGCCTATAAAAGGCTCAGCAGTCCGGAGAGCGTCGAGAGAGGCAGCGGCCTATAAAAGGCTCAGCAGTCCGGGGAGCGTCGAGAGAGGCGGGAGTCGAGAGAGGCGTACCGGTGCAGCTCCAGCTGGGAAAGAAGGCAAAAAAGGCAAAAAAGAAGTAGAAAGAAATCAAAAGGTGACGTCACAGCCAATGTGGTAAGTGATTGGCTGCTGATTGGTGAGTAGTTTTTCTTTTTCTCAAAGCACTGTATCTGTTTTGCAGTGGGATGACCACAGGGGACCCCTGCACTACCTTCCTTGCACTACTCTTCCTGCTGGTCTTCCATTCCCTCGCTGGCTGTGGACCCTTCTCCTGCGGTAAGACCAACTCGCTACACGTGATACTCACGTCATTCTCAGCATCGTGGATGCTCCAGAGTGAATCCACCTTCAGCTCCAACTCCGCAACGCGGACCGTCAGTAGCCGGAGGTGGACACACTTCCCGCACATGTAGTCGTCAGGGACACTGGTGTTGTCCCCGTGTTCCCACATGGTACAGGAGGAGCATATCACGTGACCGAGCTGTCCTGCCATGACTTAACCCTTAGATACACTTAAATTGCCGACAACAATGTTAAAAGTTACTGACTAATAAAGAAAAAGAAAAACTACTCACCAATCAGCAGCCAATCACTTACCACGTTGGCTGTGACGTCACCTTTTGATTTCTTTCTACTTCTTTTTTGACTTCTCTCAGCTGGAGCTGCACAAGTAAGCCTCTCTCGACTCCCGCCTCTCTCGACGTTCCCCGGACTGCTGAGCCTTTTATAGGCCGCTGCCTCTCTCGACTCCCGCCTCTCTCGACGCTCCCCGGACTGCTGAGCCTTTTATAGGCCGCTGCCTCTCTCGACTCCCGCCTCTCTCGACGCTCCCCGGACTGCTGAGCCTTTTATAGGCCGCTGCCTCTCTCGACTCCCGCCTCTCTCGACTCTCCCCGGACTGCTGAGCCTTTTATAGGCCGCTGCCTCTCTCGACGCTCCCCGGACTGCTGAGCCTTTTATAGGCTGCTGCCTCTCTCGACTCCCGCCTCTCTCGACTCCCCGGACTGCTGAGCCTTTTATAGGCCACTGCCTCTCTCGACTCCCACGTCTCTCACAGAAAGTGGTGAGAATGTGGACCTTGCTACCACAGGGAGTAGTTGAGACGAATAGTATAGATGAATTTAAGGGGAAGCTAGATAAACATATGATGGAAAAGGGAATAGAGGGTTATGCTGATAGAATTAGATGAGGAAAGATGGGAGGAGGTTCGAGTGAAGCATAAATGCCGCCATGGACTAGTTGGGCCAAATAGCCCGTTTCTGTGCTGTAAATTCCATGTAATATAAACACTGATGCACTTTCCAGGGAACCAGGATACACAAAGGTGTCATATAAATGAGATATACATTATGCAAATATAGATATTAACTACATGGGAGCGGTAGCATAGTGGTAACATCACTAGACTATTAATCCAAAGGCTTGATCTAATGATCTAGAGTTATGAGTTCAAATCCCACCATAGCAGCTGGGGAATTTAATAAGAACATAAGAAATGGGAACAGAAGTAGACCATATGGCCCCTTGACCCTGCTTTGCCATTAAATATGATCATGGACTCAGGTCCACTTCCCTGCCTGCTCTCCATAACCCCTTATTGTTTAAGAAACTGTCTATTTCTGTCTTAAATTTATTCAATGTCCTAGCCTTCACAGCTCTCTGAGGCAGCGAATTCCACAGATCCACAATCCTCTGAGAGAAGAAATTTCTCCTCATCTCAGTTTTAAATGGACGGGCCCCTTATTCTAAGATTATACCCTCTCGTTCCAGTCTCCCCGATCAGTGGAAACATCCTCTCTGCATCCACCTTGTCAAGCTCCCTGATAATCTTATACTTTAAATTAGTTAAATTAATCTTATAATTTAAATTAGTTAAATTAATTTAAGTTAATTTTAAAAATCTGGAATAAAAGGCTAGTATCAGTAATGAAACTACCAGATTGTCGTAAAAAAACCATCTGATTCACTAATGTCCTTCAGAGAATGAAACCTGCATTCCTTGCCTGCTCTGGCGTATATGTGACTCCTCATCTTCATCATCATTATAGGCAGTCCCTCGAAATCGAGGAAGACTTGCTTCCACTCTAAAAGTGAGTTTTCAGGTGACTGAGGAGTCCAATACGGGAATTACAGTCTCTGTCACAGGTGGGACAGACAGTGGTTGAAGGAAAGGGTGGGTGGGGAGTCTGGTTTGCCGCATGCTTCTTCTGCTGCCTGCTTTCGGCGATGACACTCAAGGTGCTCAGCGCCTTCCCAGATGCTCTTGGGCAGGGTGGACTTGGGCCAGGGATTCCCAAGTGTCGGTGGGGATGTTGCACTTTATCAACGAGGCTTTGAGGGTGTCCTTGAAACATTTCCTCTGTCCACCTGGGGCTTGTTTGCTGTGTAGGAGTTCCGAATAGAGCGCTTGCTTTGGGAGTCTCATGTCGGTCATGCGGACGATGTGGCCTGCCCAATCGAGTGTGGTCAGTGTTTCAATGCTGGCCTGATCGAGAACACTGATGTTGATGTGCCTATCCTTCCAGTGGATTTGCAGGACCTTGCGGAGGCTGCGTTGGTGGTATTTTGAGGTGTCTACTGTATATGGTCCACGTCTCTGTTGTTGACTCTTAACTGCCTTGAAATGGCCTAGCAAGCCACTCAGATGTACACAATCGCTATGAAAAACAATAATAAGAATAAAACCAGACGGACTACAGACACGACTTCAGCTCAGTTGATTCTGCAAAGTTCTTCTCACCAACATCTGGGGAATTGTGCCAAAATTGGAAGAGCTGTCCCACAGCCTAGTCAAGCAACAGCCTGACATAGTCATACTCACAGAATCATACCTTTCAGCCAATGTCCCAGACTCCTCCATCATCATCCCTGGGTATGTCCTGTCCCAGTGGCAGGACAGACCCACCAGGGATGGCGGCACAGTGGATTAGTCGGGAGGGAGTGGCCTTGGGAGTCTTCAACATTGACTCCATCCCCATGAAGTCTCATGGCTTCATGTCAAGCATGGGTAAGGAAACCTCCTGCTGATTACCACCTATCACCCTCCCTCAGCTGATGAATCAGTACTCCTCCATGTTCAACACCACTTGGAAGAAGCACTGAGAGTAGCAAGGACACAGAATGTACTCTGGGTGGGGGACTTCAATGTCCATATCAAGAGTGGCTCGGTAGCACCACTACTGACTGAGCTGGCCATGTCCTGAAGGATATAGCTGCCAGACTGGGCCTGCAGCAGGTGGTGAGAGAACCAACACGAGGGAAATAGCTACTTGACCTCGTCCTCACCAGTATACCGGTTGCAGATGCAGCTGTCCATGACAGCATTGGCAGCAGCGACCACAGTCATTGTGGAGACGAAGTCCGTCTTCACACTGAGGATACCATCCATCGAGTTCTGTGGCACCACCACCGTGCTAAATGGGATAGGTTCAGAACAGATCTAGCAACTCAAACTGGGCAAGCATGAGGCGCTGTGGACCATCAGCAGCAGCAGCATTGTAGTCCACCACAATCTCTAACTTCATGGCCCGGCATATCCCTCACTCTACCATTATCATTAAGCCAGGGGACCACCCCTCGTTCAATGACGAGTGTAGAAGAGCATGCCAGGAGCAGCACCACGCTAGGACTGAGATAAGGAGAAACTTCTTCACTCAGAGAGTTGTTAACCTGTGGAATTTCCTGCCGCAGAGAGTTGTTGATGCCAGTTCACTGGATATATTCAAGAGGGAGTTAGATATGGCCTTTACGGTTAAAGGGATCAAGGGGTATGGAGAGAAAGCAGGAAAGGGGTACTGAAGGAATGATCAGCCATGATCTTATTGAATGGTGGTGCAGGCTCAAAGGGCTGAATGGCCTAGTCTTGCACGTATTTTCTATGTTTCTATGTTTATATGTTTACCTAAAAATGAGGTGTCACCCTGCAGAATCAGCAACACAGAACTACGTGCATGCAATAGACAAGGCGAAGCGATCCCACAATCAACGGATCAGATTAAAGCTCTGTAGTCATGTCACATCCAGTCATGAATGGTGGTGGAACATTAAACAACTAATGGGAGGAGGCTCCATGAATATCCCCATCGTCAATTATAACAGAGCCTAACACATGAGTGCAAAAGACAAGGCTGAAGTGTTTACAACCTTCTTGAGCCAGAAGTGCTGAGTGGATGATCCATATTGGCCACCTCCTGAAGCCAGTCTTTGGCCATTCGATTCACTCTATTTGATATCAAGAAACGGCTGAGCGCACTAGATAAGGTTATGGGCCCTGACAACATCCCGGCTGTTGTGCGGAAGACGTATGCACCAGAACTAGCCGCGCCTCTAGCCAAGCTGTTCCAGTGCAGCTACAATGCTGGCATCTATCCGACAATGTGGAAAACTGCCCAGGTATGACCTGTCCACAAAAAGCAGGACAAATCCAATCCAGCTAATTACCGTCCCGTCAGTCTACGCTCAATCATCAGCAAAGTGATGGAAGGTGTCGTCAACAGTGCTATCAAGCAGCACTTACTCACCAATAACCTGCTCACCAATGCCCATTTTGGGTTCTGCCAGGACCGCTCGGCTCCAGACATCATTACAGCCTTGGTCCAAAGATGGACAAATGAGCTGAATTCCAGAGATGAGATGCGAGTGACTGCCCTTGACATCAAGGCAGCATTTGACCAAATGTGGCATCAAGGAACCCGAGTAAAACTGACGTCAATGGGAATCGGGGGAAAACACTCCAATGGCTGAAGTCATACCTAACACAAAGGAAGATGGTTGTGATGGTTGGAGGTCAATCATTACAACCCCAGGACATCGCTGCAGGAGTTCCTCAGCGCATTGTCCCAGGCCCAACCATTTTCAGCTGCTTCGTCAATGACCTTCCCTCCATTATAAGGTCAGAAGTGGGGATGTTTGCTGATGACTGCACAGTGTTCAGTGCCATTCGCAACTCTTCAGATAATGAAGCAGTCCCTGCCCGCATGCAGAAAGACCTGAACGACATTCAGGCTTGGGTTGCGAAGTAGCAAGTAACATTCGCGCCACACAAGTGCCAGGCAATGACTATTTCCAACAAGCGAGAGTCTAACCACCGCCCCTTGACATTCAACGGCATTACCATCGCCGAATCTCTTACCATCAACATCCTGGGGGTCACCATTGACCAGAAACTTAACTGGACAAACCACATAAATACTATGGCAACAAGAACAGGTCAGAGGCAGTCAAGGCCACCTACGGTCCAAACTCCCAAGGCCCCACCCCACTCCTGGCCAAGAATGGGGAAACACTCATCAAGGACACTGAGGCTGTCAGGGCCCGATGGAAGGAGCACTTTGAAGATCTCCTCAATCAAGATTCTGCCTTTGACTCGAGTCCCTGCTCACTTGAGTGTTCTCGATTCCATCCCGCAGCATGCCACCCGGCACCAATTCAGTGAAACTCCAACGTTGCATGAGGTAGGCAAAGCCATAAAACAGCTTAAGAATAACAAGGCTACGGGTGCAGATGGAATCCCTGCTGAGGCGCTAAAATATGGCGGAGAGGCGCTGATGGCGCGGAGACATGATCTCATCTCTCTCATCTGGAGGGAGGAGAGCATGCCGGGAGATCTCAGAAATGCAGTGATTGTGACCATTTTTAAAAAGGGGAACAAATCTGACTGCGGCAACGACAGGGGAATCTCCCTGCTATCAGGCACTGGGAAAGTTATCGCTCGAGTTCTCCTCAATCGTCTTCTCCTTGTGGTCGAGGAGCTCCTCCCGAAATCACAATGCGGATTTCGTCCCCTATGGGGCACAACAGACATGATCTTTGCAGCGTGCCATTTGCAGGAAAAATGCAGGGAGCAGCGCCAGCCCTTATATATGGCCGCCTTCGATCTTACAAAGGCCTTTGACACTGTCAACAATGAGGGTCTATGGAGCATCCTCCTCCGTTTCGGATGCCCCCAAAAGTTTGTCAACATCCTTCGCCTGCTTCACGATGACATACAGTATGTGATCCTCACCAACGGATCCATTACAGACCCAATGCACATCCGGACCGGGGTAAAACAGGGCTGCGTTATCGCTCCAACCCTCTTCTCAATCTTCCTCGCTGCCGTGCTCCACCTCACAATCAACAAGCTCCCCGCTGGAGTGGAATTAATTAAACTACAGAACCAGTGGGAAGCTGTTTAACCTATGCCGCCTCCAGACCAGGTCCAAGATCACCCCAACCTCTGTCATTGAGCTGCAGTATACGGATGAAGCCTGCGTCTGTGCACATTCAAAGGCTGAACTCCAGGATATAGTCAATGTATTCACTGAGACATATGAAAGCATGGGCCTTACGCTTAACATCTGTAAGACAAAGGTCCTTCACCAGCCTGTCATCGCCTCACAGCACTGCCCTCCAATCATCAAGATCCACAGCGCGGCCCTGGACAACGTGGATCATTTCCCATATTTCGGGAGCCTCTTATCAACAAAGGCAGACATTGATGCGGAGATTCAGCATCGCCTCCAGTGTGACAGCGCAGCCCACAGCCGCCTGCGGAAAAGAGTGTTTGAAGACCAGGCCTGCAAATCTACCACCAAACTCATGGACTACACGGCTGCAGTAATACCCGCCCTCCTGTATGGGTCTGAGGCATGGACGATGTACAGAAGGCACCTTAAGTCGCTGGAGATATATCATCAACGATGTCTCCGTAAGATCCTGCAAATCCCCTGGGAGGACAGGCACACCAAAATCAGTGTCCTCATCCAGGCTAATATCCCCAGTATTGAAAAACTGACCACATTCGATCAGCTTCGCTGGGCAGGCCACATAGTACGCATGCCAGATACGAGACTCCCTAAGGAATTGCTTTATGCGGAGCTCCTTTATGGTAAACGAGCCAAAAGGGGACAGCGGAAACGTTATAAGGACACCTTCAAAGTGTCATGTATCTTACATTATTATATATAACTGTATCCTAACATGCTATACAAGACTGTAATAAGATATGACCTGTAACCACCAGCATACCTTACCACCAGGAGTGCACTTGCAAGAGACAGGAAAATAAGGACAGGTCTCAGGCAAGTGCAGCATTCCAGAGCTGTGAAATAAAGGTGCAGGTCCAGAGTGACCTTGACTTCATGACATGTCTCGTGTGAATCTGTACTGAGGGGACAGGACTTTACAGTGGCGACGAGGATGGGATTACAGAATCCACAGAATGGCAAACAACGGATCAGATGAAAAGTACAATGTGGGAGACAATTGGGAGGACTTTATAGAAAAGCTCCAGCAAAGCTTTGTAACCAAAGACTGGTTAGGCGACGATAAGGCAGACAAGAGAAGAGCCCATCTCTTGACCAGCTGTGGCTCGAAAACATACGCTTAAATGAAAGATCTATTGGCACCCGAGTAACCAGCAAGCAAGTCGTTTGAAGAATTTAGCACACTGGTAAAAGACCGCCTGAAGCCAGTGAGCAGCCTACACATGGCCAGACACAGGTTCTACAACTACAGACGCTGTGTGGGGCAGAACAGCCCCGACTTCATGGCGGAACTTCGGAGGTTGGCTAGTTTATGTGAGTTCTCCGATGAACTGAGGAGAGAAATGCTGAGAGACTTTTTCATTGAAGGAATAGGCCACGCAGGCATATTCCGAAAGCTCATAGAGACCAAGAACCTGACCTTAGAGGCAGCAGCACTGGTTGCACAGACATTCTTGGTAGCGGAAGAAGAAACGAGGTTGATTTACAATGCAGGTACGACAACTAACGAAATATCGGAACAAGAAGTTCACAGCACTAAACAAGCTGCTACCCCCACACACAGACCAAAGCAGGAGAACAGGCTCTCGATAGCAGGCAGAAGCCATCAAGGGCCACAGGAACAGCCGTTCACACCTCATCAACCCACAATGCGAGCAATCAATTACAAACTGAGAGAAGCTCACGAGAGATCAGCCAGACGCAGCTCATTCTTTGGGAACACTTTGAACAATGGAACAGGTCTGTGCTGGAGGTGTGGGGGTGGGCACTCGTCAAGGGGATGTCGATTTCAGCAGGCTGTTTGCAGAAATTGTGAATATACAGGGCATTTGGCCCGCATGTGCAAAAAAACGGCAGCTCGGCTGGTATACGAATCGGATAGGTCAGAAAGCGGACCAGAAGATGGTGGGGACAGTACCCGGGACACCGATGTACAGCGGGTCAACATGATCAATGGCCGCTGCTCCTACAACAGGACGCCTCCTATAATGATGAGGGTCCTACTCAACAGGACATCTGTCAACATGGAGCTGGATACGGGAGCGAGTCAATCTCTCATGAGCGCTCAACAATTTGACCAACTGTCGCCGCATAAAAGAGACAGACCAAAACTCACAAGGGTCGACACCAAACTAAGGACCTATACCAAAGAAGTTGTACCAGTCCTCGGCAGCGCCATGCTCTCTGTCACACACAAAGGGACAGTGAACCGACTTCCCCTGTGGATTGTCCCCGGAGACCCCCCAGCACTGCTGGGGAGAAGCTGGTTGGCAAAACTAAACTGGAAATGGGATGATGTCCATGCCATGTCATTAGAGGAATGGACCTCCTGCTCAACAGTTATAAAGCGATTTGAACATCTCTTTCAGCCAGGTGTGGGCACTTTCAAAGGGGCCAAAGTCAAAATCTACATCACACAGGATGCTAGACCGGTCCATCACAAGGCCAGAGCTGTACCCTATGTGATGAGGGAAAAGATTGAACACGAACTAGACAGGCTTCTGCGGGAAGGCATTATATCACCTGTGGAATTTAGCGACTGGGCAAGTCCCATCGTCCCAGTCATGAAGCCTGATGGATCCGTACGAATCTGTGGGGACTACAAATCTACCATAAACAGAGTCTCCCTACAGGACCAGTACCCGCTGCCCAGAGCGGAGGACTTATTTGCCACATTGGCTGGAGGTAAACTTTTCTCAAAATTAGACCTCACATCTGCATATATGACGCAAGAATTGACCGAGGAATCCAAGCTACTCACCACCATCAACACACATTGAGGCTTTTTCATGTACAATCGATGCCCATTCGGCATCAGGTTGGCAGCTGCCATAGTCCAGTGCAACATGGAGAGTCTGCTCAAGTCCATCCCGGGGATGGTTGTATTTCAAGACGACATACTTATCACGGGCAAGGACACCGACTCCCATCTCCGTAATTTGGAGGAAGTACTAAAGCGGTTGGATCGGGTAGGCCTAAGAGTCAAGAAATCCAAGTGCCTGTTTCTCGCACCTGAGGTTGAATTTTTGGGCAGAAGGATTGCCGCTGATGGAATCCGACCAACAGAGTCCAAAACAGAAGCAATTCGCCTGGCACCCAGGCCCCGGAATGTCTCAGAACTGCGCGCCTTTCTCGGGCTACTCAATTACTTTGGGAACTTTATGCAGAACTTAAGCACGCTGCTGGAGCCTCTCCATTTGCTTCTCCGGAAGGGTTGCGAATGGTTTTGGGGGGACGCCCAGAAACACGCCTACAATAAGGCACGCAACCTTCTGTGTTCCAACATTGTTTTGACTTTCTTTGACCCAGGTAAAAAGCTAGTTCTCACATGCAATGTGTCAGCGTATGGGGTCGGGTGCGTTTTGCAACATGTCAATAGTGCGGGCAAATTACAACCCATAGCTTATGCCTCCAGGTCACTTTCGTGGGCGGAGCGCGGGTACGGAATGGTAGAGAAGGAGGCGCTCGCGTGCGTATACGGTGTCAAAAAGATGCACCAATACTTTTTTCGGGCCAAGTTCGCGATAGAAACTGACCACAAGCCCCTCACGTCCCTCCTATCCGAGAGCAAGGCAATAAACGCCAACACCTCGGTGCGAATTCAATGGTGGGCACTCATGCTGGCGTCCTACGACTATACCATAAGGCACAGACCAGGCTCAGACAACTGTGCCGACGCGCTCAGCAGGCTACCCCTGGCGACCACGGAAGGGTCTGACAAACAGGACTGTGAGATAGTCATGGCAATCAATGCCTTTGAGTCCACAGGTTCGCCCATGACGGCTCGCCAAACCGGTGACTGGGCAGAGGCTCGCGATGCCTGCCCTGAAGAATTAAAACCCTTTCACATGCGCATGCATGAGCTATCACTACAAGCAGACTGCCTGATGTGGGGCAGCCGAGTAGTCATGCCTCTGCGAGGCAGAGAGGCATTTGTCCGGGAGCTCCACCGCGAGCACCCGGGGATCATTCTCATGAAGGCCAAAGCCAGATCCCATGTCTGATGGCCTGGTATTGACGCGGACTTGGAGCTCTGCCCAACTCAGCAATGCCCCCAGGGAGGCTCCACTGAGCCCCTGGCCCTGGCCTACCAAACCGTGGTCGCGGGTGCATGTAGATTATGCGGGCCCATTCATGGGCAAAATGTTCCTCGTAGTTGTAGATGCATTTTCAAAGTGGATCGAATGCACCATTTTAAACTCGAGCACAACCTCCACCACTGTGGAGAGCCTCGCAACCATGTTTGCAATGCACGGAATCCCTGACATATTGGTCAGTGACAATGGTCCGTGCTTCACCAGCGCAGAATTCTAAGACTTTATAATTAACCATGGTATAAATCATGTCAAGACGGCACCATTCAAGCCGGCCTCCAATGGCCAGGCGGAGAGAGTAGTGGAAATCATTAAACAAGGCATGCTTAAAATCCAAGGTCCCACGCTGCAGGGTCGCCTGTCGCGACTGCTGCTGGCATACAGATCTCGTCCGCACTCACTGACTGGGATCCCGCCCGAGCAACTGTTGATGAAAAGGACTTTAAAAACAAGGCTCTCATTAATCCTCCCAGACATGCACGAAATTGTTGAGGCAAAGCGGCGTAAGCTGACTGAGTACCATGACAGAAATTCGAGGGGGAGATGGAATGAGATAGGGAACAAAATGTTTGTACTAAACTATGGCAGGGGTCCCAAATGGCTTGCAGGGACAGTAACGGGCAAGGAAGGAAACAGGCTACTGGTAGTACAAATGGACAATGGCAAAACCTGCCGGAGGCATGTAGACCAAGTCAAAAGCAGATTTACCAACAACACTGCGGAACCAGAGGCAGACTACAATGTGGAACTTGCACCACACCTGGTGGACAGACAGAGGGAACAACCTGAGGAAAGGGAAATCCCAACAGACAGCCCAGGCGGTCAACAACAATCACACCAATAGAAACAGACAGCCCAGGCGAGACACCAGTAACCACACCCAAAGAAAAACAGACACTGTTGTAGGTATTAGGCACCCTAGGGCAACGGCACCTGTAGGATAAGGTTAGAATTAAATATGTAACTTGTACCATAAAATGGCTACCAGTGAAGCCTCAAGGGATATATGTTAGCTGAAATAGACCGCATTCCTGGAGATTGATATTTGTTGTTTCTCACACACAGGACCAGCAAGCAAGCTCTGCAGGTGTCTCTAATCAGCTAGGCCTCAAGACCAAATGTTCTAGTTACAATACGGCTCTGTAGCAGGATGGAGATAAGGAGGCTACCCAATGCCAGCATCCAAGGACAGTAAGATAAGAGAGGCCCAGGCCATGTTACAAGACACATGAGTCATCCCTAGCAACACACCCCTTAGCAACACATCTCTTGGCAACACATGAGCCACTTTACGTTTAGAGACTAACGCTATTGGTCTAATGTAACTGTAGTAAACTGTTGTATGTAAGTGTAGTAAACTGTTGTAAAACACATAAAGATCCATGAAACCCTTTGTTCAGCGGAGAGAAGCCTGGACTCAGTCCTGTGATATCCTCCCCGCTGTCGTAAATAAAGGCCGCACTGGCGTTGGAACCGACTCTGAGTGTTGAGTGATTCTTCTGATAAACACTAACACTAACAGACACCAAGACAAACAACTGAACCACAACTCAGATGCTCCACGCGAGAGCGTAGACCACCTGAGAGACTGAACCTATAAAGACAATAAGACCTTGGGGGAGGGTGATGTCATGTATCTTACATTATTATATATAACTGTTTCCTAACATGCTATACATGACTGTAATAAGACATGACCTGTAACCACCAGCATACCTTACCACCAGGGGTGCACTTGCAAGAGACAGGTATATAAGGACAGGTCTCAGGCAAGTGCAGCATTCCAGAGCTGTGAAATAAAGGTGCAGGTCCAGAGTGATCTTGACTTCACTACATGCCTCTTGTGAATCTGTACTGAGGGGACAGGACTTTACAATCCGAAGCTCGGGGGACACCTTGGCAGGGGAGACAGAGGGGCTGCGGAAGTCGGTCCGGCCGAAGAAGCCAAAGGAGAGGTGGTCTCCCCCCTACATTCCCCTGCATAAAAAGAAAACCAAGGAGCGTCCCAGTGATTAGCACAGCCACCCGGGAAGGGTGGCAAGCAGGTTAAAAAGGAGAGCAGTAGGTGTGTACATATATATATTTAAAGTTTTCTCTAATGTAGTGGGGCTCAGGTGGCTTCTGCAATATCGAGAGTATAACAGTGAGGCTTTTGAGCCGATAGGATAGGGGGCCTGGACTTCTTTTTTTTCTCTCACTTCCTTTTTTGTGTAAGGTTTGTTTGTTGTTATTAGTTGAAACCCCTTGACTTCCACAGTAACATTGCGGTTTGCGGTCAGACCGATAGGCACACACAGTTTAAACCCGTGCAGGGGTACTGTGAGGTGTAGACAGAGTGGAAAATGGGGGAGGGATGGGCCAGGGGGCTCAGGGTTTTTGAACCAAATGAGGTTTTGTCTTTCAGAAGAGGAACCAGCGATGAGGAAAATCCTGCTCCTGTGCACCTACATCAGAATGTGCATCGGCTACTGGGGAGAGACTGAAGAAGCCATTATTTTTGGATGCTCAGGGGGGCAGGCACCGACTGTCACCACAGGAGAAGGGACACCAGGGGTAGAGGGGACGGCAATATATCCCCACAGGGGAAGGTGGCCAGGGTGGTTGGGGTCCAATTCCACTGGACACTCCAGCCACCCCGGGTCACGTATGAGAAAGCATCAGTCTCCTGCCCCAGCATTGAGGTGACCGCATCCCGGGCTAGGGTAGAGGTTGGGAAGAGGGTTCACCTGACCTGTAAGGGGCACATCCCGGTGGGAAGGTGGTGGTGGCTCAGAAAGCTGAGCAAGGACACGGGAAACCCGACAGCAGATTGGGAGAGACTGGACAACAGCACCTACCAGACCATCACGGGCACCCAGGGAGGAGTGAGTGTGTGTTGGGATAAATGGTGGGAGGCGGAGTTAGGAGTGTATGTGTGCATGTGGGGATCAGAGAAGATATGCCTGGCAGGCATCTCCATAGTGTTCTCCCGACAGTGGCGGGATGAAGGGGAGGGGATGGAATGGGACTGGAGCATGGTCGCATGCATAGTAAGCCACCCCAACTCTTTCCACGCCACCGAGTTAAGCGCACACCCCAGACAGCCCCTGCCCACAGCCCCGACCGAACCAACTGACATGGACAGCCCTACCACCACCCAGGGACCAGAGAACGGTTTGGTTTTGGTTCCCACGGACAAGCTGCTATACCAGGGGATCCACTACGCCGTGGTCTCCGTCATCCTAAACCGTACCATACTGAGTGGTGCCCAAAAGAGACAGAACGCCTCTACCAGGCTCTCCTTCGAGAAATGTTCAGGACATTCTACGAGCTTGATTTTGGCTATTTGAATAAGACTTTGCTGTACCGTCTACAACCCAAAGACAACGTCAAACTGAAAAGGCACAGAAGAGGGATCTGGAATGATGTTTTTACTGGTTTCAACACCGGGGCATAAATGATTAATAGCATGGACAATTATGTAGCACATTTCGGATACCACATTCCATTTTTACCAGAGCACCTGACAGATCTGTTCAAAGCAGCACAAAAATCCCAGAAACATTATTTCACCCTACAACAAAAAAACAGTAAAATTGGGAGCCCAGATAGCTGACTTAAATTCAAGGCCCTGGTGGTATTGGGGGTTGCACGTAGAGGTCCCGGCCTGGGACCGCATCCTCTCTCACGCCCTGGTAGTGGCACAGCTGATCATCGTAGCCGATTTGCTGGCGATCCGCTGCCAGCTTAGGAGAAAGGGCCGTCGTTTAAAAATTGAGAAAGCTATGCGGGAGGTTAAGTCAAAGGCCAAACGAAAAAGGAGGGCTAGCAAAGTCTATGCAGTATGACGGGACTGATTGGACGAGCCGAATGTATTGCACTGTAAAGAAAAGTCTGTACCTTGTAAAAGGTCCGTACCTCCCTATCTGTAATACTATGATGCGTGATACTATGTACTATTATGATTTTGGTGAAGGGTATTGGTTGAGAAGCATTTTTACATTTTCAGTATTGTATTGATTCCAAATGTATGAATACCATTGGTGTATTTTAATGTTTTATCGTGGGTTTAGGTAAGATTTGGGGAAGATTGGCTCTGTGAGAGGGAAAAGGTTTTGCTTCACATTTTGAAAACACCCTGAGACAGAGTGTTTTAATGAAGGGGGGGCTGTAAGGTTCTGCAAAACCAACCATGGGGACATGTGGCAGGGAGAATGGGAAGATATCATGTTTAAAATGACCAATTGCAGCCAACAGCCTGTAAACTGCGGAGGATGATAAAACTCTGACTGCTCTGTACAGGCAAAATCTCCCCAGTATTACACAAGGCAACATAAAGGGTATCAGTTTGAATAATTAAACAAAGGCCCACAGGTCTGATGCAATCAGTTTGGCCAGCCCAGACAGAGTGTCACCTCTGTCGAGATAGTGAACAATCATCTTCATTCCAGACAGATGGATACACATCTCACTGCCATTCACACCCCATGAACGGACTATAAGAAAAGCTGCAAAAACACACAAGGAAGTTGGAGAGGTTGGAGGTTTTGGAAGGTGGGGGAGGTTTTGGAGAGGGGGGAGGTTTTGGAAGTTGGAGAGCTTGGATCTTGCAGCTTGCAGCTTGTATCTAGAGAGAGCTCTCTCTCCCTCTCGCTCTCGCTCCACCGGAGGAAGAAGCAGCAGTTCCGCAGACGAAGCCACCGAGACTGAAAACCAGCAGGCAGTGGCAGTGACTTCCCACAGATGAGCTGAGCAAGGAAACCAACCAGAGGTTGGAGGTTGGAGTCAGCTTTTGGGAGTTGAGTCAGTTTTTCACAGGGCCCTCGCTCTGGGGAAGGTGTGCTTAACTCCAGCAGCTTTTTGTTTAGGAGCCAACCGAAAGGCAAAGAAACCGACGCAACATCGAGGAGGAAAACCGAAACGACCGACAACGTAAAACCCATCCCAGAGGGACCCCGAGCTGAAATAAGTGCCCCCAGAACCCCGGAGTTGATAGGATTGTGAGTAGAGCCCAAACCCCCTCACAGACTCAATTTAAGATAGGAATTGGTAAGAAGGGTGGAAGTGGGAGGTGTGGTTGTGTGTGAGTGGAATGTTTTAACCTCTTATTTTCCCCTTCCCTGTTGCGAGATTTTTCGTGTTGTTGAGTGAGATTGTGCCATTACTGCTATTTATAAATAAACAACATTAGCCATTTTGCACTCTTACCCACTGTGTCTGGTGCCTTGTTACTCACCCATACTCATAAATCGCACGTACAGAACCCCAGAGGAGTGTGGATTCGAACCCATGCCCCAAGCTCCCCTTACACGCGGGTCTCCTTTAAACTGCTCCAGATCCCGCTCTTTTTAATTGTAATTGTAAAAAACAACAAAAGACCCAACCTTACGGCAGTTTTCACACAACACAAAGCAAAATCAATAATGATGAAGGAGAGAACAAGGAGATCTGTCCCATGGCAATGGCTTCAAAAAGCAACAACCTCCCACCAAAATGAGACACCATATGCAAGTGAAGGCTTGTTTCAGGTCTAGGAGCCAGGAGAGCAGTGCTCAAGTGAGGGTGAGTGAACCTCAAACATCAGCAATTGGAACTATTTCACATTGAGCAAGATTAAAAAGATGAACCAGGGCTAAGGGAGAATTCTGCAGTGCTGTATCAGGGATCCTTCCTGGATCTGGGGGCCTTGCTACTGTAGGTACTTTAAGGTGGTCCTACTTTACAACATGTGATTGAAAAGAGCAGGAACCTTGAGCAGCAACAGTTTAAAAGGGAGCAGTGGCGCTGAGCAGCAGCAGTTAAAAAGGGCACGAGGCAATGTCTGCGAGTCTGTGAGCAGCACGAGAGAAAACCATGGCAAAGTGATGTCACAGCACAAGGAAGAGCGGCGGGAGTAAGTTCCTGATAAATATTTAAGTTAATCTACCAATAACTTAAACTAGATCAAGTAATTAGTTAAAAACTAAAAAATAGAAGCTAAATTGAGTAAATATATTAACTTTAATTAATTAATTAAAACAAGGTTATATAGGGATGGCAGTGCAGATGGTGTGCCGTAATTGCTGCATGTGGGAGTTTGTGGAAAACATTGCGATCCTGGACAATCACATGTGCAATAAGTGCCTGCAACCTGAGGAGGTTCAGCTCAGAGTTGCTGAGCTGGATTTTGAGGTACAGAGAAGGCTTATAATATTACCAAAAAGTGTAGTAAGCCCGAGAATTGGGAGCATATTAGAGTTTAACAAAGGATGACCAAGAAATTGATAAAGAGAGAAAAAATTGAATATGAGACATAAAACAGATTGTAGAAGCTTATATATATATGAAAAAAGAAGAGATTAGCTAAAGTAAAGATGGGTCCCTTACGGGCAGAGGCAAGATCAATTATAATGGAGAATAAGGAAATGGCAGAGATATTAAATAAATACTTTGTAACTGTCTTGACCTGTCATCATCATAGGCAGTCCCTCGAAATCAGGGAAGGTTTGCTTCCACTCTAAAAGTGAGTTCTCAGGTGACTGAACAGTCCAATACGGGATTTACAGTCTCTGTCGCAGGTGGGGCAGACAGTGGTTGAAGGAAAGGGTGAGTGGGGAGTCTGGTTTGCCGCATGCTCCTTCCGCTGCCTGCGCTTGATTTCTGCATGCTCTCGGTGATGAGACTCGAGGTGCTCAGCGTCCTCCCGGATGCTCTTCCTCCACTTAGAGTGGTCTTGGGCTAGGGATTCCCAGGTGTCGGTGGGCATGTTGCACTTTATCAAGGAGGCTTTGAGGGTGTCTTTGAAATGTTTCCTCTGCCCACTTGGGACTCATTTGCCATGTAGGAGTTCCAAATAGAGTGCTTGCTTTGGGAGTCTCGTGTCGGGCATGTGGACGATGTGGCCCGCCCAACGGAGCTGGTCGAGTGTGGTCAGTGCTTCGATGCTGGGGATGTTGGCCTGATCAAGAACATTGATGTTGGTGTGTCTATCCTCCCAGTGGATTTGCAGGATCTTGCGGAGGCAGCGCTGGTGGTACTTCTCCAGCGCTTTGACGTGTCTGCTGTATGTAGTCCACATCTCTGAGCCATATAGGAGGGCGGATATCACAACTACCCTGTAGACTATAAGCTAGTTGCAAGATTTGAGGTCCTGGTCTTCAAACACTCTCTTCCTCAGGCGATCGAAGGCTGCGTTGGTACACTGGAGGCGGTGTTGGACCTCATCGATGATGTCTGCCCTTGCTGATAATAGGCTCCTGAGGTATGGAAAATGGTTCAAGTTGTCCAAGGCCACGCCGTGGATTTTGATGACCGCTGCAATGCTCCATCTCGTTCTCAACAAGCTCCCCGCTGGAGTGGAATTAAACTATAGAACCAATGGGAACCTGTTCAATATTCGTTGCATCCAAGCTAGATCCAAGGTTGTCCCATCATCTGTCATCGAACTACAATACGCGGACGATGCTTGCATCTGTGCATATTCAGAGGCCGAACTCCAAACCCTCGTCCACATCTTCACCGAGACGTACGAAAGCATTGGCCTTACACTAAACATCCATAAGACAAAGGTCCTCCACCAACCTGACCCCGCCTCACAGCACTGCCCCCCTGTCATCTTCACCTGTAGATAAGCAGTGGCAAACATTTAAACAAATCTTCCAAAATTCTCAACAAATATAAATTCCATTGAGAAATAAAAACTCTACGGGAAAAGTGATCCATCCGTGGCTAACTAAAGAAGTTAAGGTTAGTATTAGATTAAAAGAAGAGGCTTATACTCTTGTGAAGAATAGTAGTAAGCCTAAGGATTGGGAGAGCTTTAGCAACCAGCAAAGGATGACCAAAAAATTGATAAATGGAGCAAATTTAACCCTTTGTAATTTGCATTACACCTGATCACTAGAGGCCCACCTGTTGGAGTCCCAAGGGATCCCAGCATCCCTTGGGAGCACAGTATATAAGCAGGTCACCCACGAGGTACCTGCACTCTGGAACCTTAATAAAGGAGCTAAGGTCACACTTGCTCATTACACACAGTACTCAGTCTGACCATTTATTATGAGTGTAACAATTGGCGACGAGGTAATGAACAATCGCGTGAAAATGCAAAGAACAGTCAACATCCTGGAGAAGTTCTTAGAAGGGGAGAGACTCGACCAATACTTCGTGGCCAACGAGCTGGAAGGGGACGAGAATGCCACCAAATGAAAGGTGATCCTCCGAACTGTCTGTGGGGCAACAACCTATGGCCTCATGAAGAATCTCCTGGCCCTGGCAAAACCAACAGAGAAATCCCATGAAGAATTGTGAACGCTGGTCTGGGAGCACCTAAATCCGAAGGAAAGCATTTTGTTGGAGAGATATTGGTTTTACACGTGTCAATGATCGGATGGCCAGGAAGTGGCGAGCTACGTCACCGAATTAAGGCGTCTCGCAGGACACTGTGAGTTTGAGGGATTCCTAGAACAAATGCTCAGAGACTTTTTTGTACTTGGACATGAGATAATCCTTCGCAACTTGTTGACTGTAGAAACTCTGAATCTGAGTAAACCCATAACGATAGCCCAGGCATTTATGTCCACGAGCGACAACACCAAGCAGTTTTCGTAGAACAAAGAACTTTCGGCCAGTACTGTGCATAAGGTAACATTTTAAGCAGAAATGTGCATGGCAGAACGTACACGCCGGCTTCTGTGGCCCAACCTCAATTGACCCAGAATCCGCCATCATCTGCTCATGCAAGGCAGTTAACACCCTGTTGGCACCGCGGAGGTGATCATCGGCCCCATCAATGCCGCTTTAAGCACTATGCGCGCAATGGTTGCAGGACAATGGGATATCGCCAACGGATGTGCAGGCGAGCTGCAAACCCTGCAAACCCTGCAAACCACCACGTTGCAGAGGAAGATCGATCCACAGTGGATCAGACTGAGTTGGAAACTCGTACTGTGGAGGCAGAAGTGTACGGGGTACAGACGTTCATGACGAAATGCCCACCAATAATGTTGAAAGTTGAACTGAATGGCATTCCAGTATCTATGGAGCTGGACACGTGGGCAAGTCAGTCCATATTGAGGAAAAAGGCCTTCGACAGGCCGTGAGGAAAGAAGGCACACAGGCCCAAGCTCAGCCCCATTCACACTAAACTAAGGACTCACACCAAGGAACTAATCCCTGTAATTGGCAGTGCAGAAGTCAAAGTCTCCTATGATGGAGCAGTACACGAACTCCCACTGTGGATTGTACCAGGGGATGGCCCCACGTTGTTTGGCAGAAGCTGGCTAGGTAAAATCTGCTCGAACTGGAACAAATCCGCTGGAACTGGGACGATATCCGATCGCTTTCGTCCGTAAACGACGCCTCATGTACCCAGGTTATAAGCAAGTTCCCATCGCTATTCGAGCCAGGCATTGGAAGCTTCTCGGGGGTGAAAGTGCAAATCCATTTGATTCCCGGTACGTGACCCATCTCCTACAAGGCTCGGGTGGTACCGTACATGATGCGTGAAAAAGTGAAAATTGAGCTGGACAGGCTGCAACGTGAAGGCATCGTCGTGCCGGTGGAATTTGATGACTCGGCCAGTCCGGTTGACCCGGTACTCAAGGAGGACGGTACGGTTAGAATTTGCGGGGACTATAAAGTAACGATTAACCGTTTTTCACTGCAGTAACATAGAAACATAGAAAATAGGTGCAGGAGTAGGCTATTCAGCCTTTCGAGCCTGCACCACCATTCAATAAGATCATGGCTGATCATTCACCTTTGTACCCTTTTCCTGCTTTCTCTCCATACCCCTTGATCCCTTTAGCTGTAACGGCCATATCTAACTCCCTCTTGAATATATCCAATGAACTGGCATCAACAACTCTCTGCGGTAGGGAATTCCACAGGTTAACAACTCTCTGAGTGAAGAAGTTTCTCCTCATCTCAGTCCGAAATGGCTTACCCCTTATCCTTAGACTGTGTCCCTTGGTTCTGGACTTCCCCAACATTGGGAACATTCTTCCTGCATCTAGCCTATCTAGTCCCGTCAGAATTTTATCTGTTTCTATGAGATCCCCTCTCATCCTTCTAAACTCCAGTGAATACAGGCCCAGTCGGTCCAGTCTCTCCTCATATGTCAGTCCTGCCATCTCGGGAATCAGTCTGGTGAACCTTCGCTGCACTCTCTCAATAGCAAGAATGTCCTTCCTCAGATTAGGAGACCAAAACTAAACACAATATTCCAAGTGAGGCCTCACCAAGGCCCTGTACAACTGCAGTAAGACGTCCCTGCTCCTATACTCAAATCCCCTAGCTATGAAGGCCAGCATACCATTTGCCTTCTTCACCGCCTGCTGTACCTGCATGCCAACTTTCAATGACTGATGTACCATGACACCCAAGTCTCGTTGCACCTCCCCTTTTCTTAATCAGCTGCCATTCAGATAATAGTCTGCCTTCGTGTTTTTGCCCCCAAAGTGGATAACCTCACATTTATCCACATTATACTTCATCTGCCATGCATTTGCCCACTCACCTAACCTGTCCAAGTCACCCTGCAGCCTCTTAGCGTCCTCCTCACACCTCACACCGCCACCCAGCTTAGTGTCATCTGCAAACTCAATTACACTCAATTCCTTCATCTAAATCATTAATGTATATTGTAAAGAGCTGGGGTCCCAGCACTGAGCCCTGCGGCACTCCACTAGTCACTGTCTGCCATTCTGAAAAGGACCAGTTTATCCCGACACTCTGCTTCCTGCTTGCCAACCAGTTCTCTATCCACGTCAGTACATTACCCCCAATACCATGTGCTTTAATTTTGCACACCAATCTCTTGTGTGGGACCTGTCAAAAGCCTTTTGAAAGTCCAAATACACCAAATCCACTGGTTCTCCCTTGTCCACTCTACCAGTTACATCCTCAAAAAACTCTCGAAGATTTGTCAAGCATGATTTCCCTTTCATAAATCCATGCTGACTTGGACCGATCCTGTCACTGCTTTCCAAATGCGCTGCTATTTCATCTTTAATAATTGATTCCAACATTTTCCCCACTACTGACGTCAGGCTAACCGGTCTATAATTACCCGTTTTCTCTCTCCCTACTTTTTAAAAAAGTGGTGTTACATTAGCAACCCTCCAGTCCATAGGAACTGATCCAGAGTCACTAGACTGTTGGAAAATGATCACCAATGCATCCACTATTTCTAGGACCACTTCCTTAAGTACTCTGGGATGTAGACTATCAAGCCCCGGGGATTTATCGGCCTTCAATTCCATCAATTTCCCTTGCACAATTTCCCACCTAATAAGGATTTCCTTCAGTTCCTCCTTCTCACTAGACCCTCGGTCCCCTAGTATTCCCAGAAGGTTATTTGTGTCTTCATTCGTGAAGACAGAACCAAACTATTCGTTCAACTTGTCTGCCATTTGTTTGTTCCCCATTATAAATTCATCTCGATCTGACTGCAAGGAACCTACGTTTCTGTTCACTAATCTTGTTCTCTTCACATATCTATGAAAGCTTTTGTGATCAGTTTTTATGTTCCCTGCAAGCTTCCTCTCATACTTTATTTTCCCCCTCCTAATTAAACCCTTTGTCCTCTGCTGAATTCTAAATTTCTCCCAGTCCTCAGGCTTGCTGCTTTTTCTGGCCAATTTATATGCCTCTTCCTTGGATTTAACGCTATCCTTAATTTCCATTGTTAGCCACAGTTGAGCCACCTTCCCCGTTTTACTCCAGATAGGAATGTACAATTGTTGAAGTTCATCCATTTGATTTTTAATTATTTGCCATTGCCTATCCACCGTCAACCCTTTAAGTATCATTTGTCAGTTTATTCTAGCCAATTCACGTCTCATACCATCGAAGTTACCTTTCCTTAAGTTCAGGACCCTAGTCTCTGAATTAAATGTGTCACTCTCCATTTTAATAAAGAATTCTACCATATTATGGTCACTCTTCCCCCAAGGGGTCTCGCACAACAAGATTGCTAATTAGTCCTTCCTCATTACACATCACCCAGTCTAGGAAGGCCAGTCCTTTAGTTGGTTCCTCGACATATTGGTCTAGAAAACCATCCCGAATACACTCCAGGAAATCCTCTTCCACCGTATTGCTACCAGTTAGGTTAGTCCAATCAATATGTAGATTAAAGTCGCCAATGATTACTGCTGTACCTTTATTGCACACCTCCCTTATTTCTTGTTTGATGCTGTCCCCAACCTCACTACTACTATTTGGTGGCCTGTACACAACTCCCATTAGCGTTTTCTGCCCTTTGGTATTCCGCAGCTCCACCCATACAGATTCCACATCATCCAAGCTAACTCCTTCCTTACTATTGTGTTAATTTCCTCTTTAACCAGCAACGCTACCCCACCTCCTTTTCCTTTCTGTCTATCCTTCCTGAATGTTGAATATCCTTGGATTTTGAGTTCCCAGCCTTGGTCACCCTGGAGCCATATCTCCGTAATGCCAATTATATCATATTCATTAATTACTGCCTGTGCAGTTAATTCTTCCACCTTATTGTGAATACCCCTTGCATTTAGGCACAGAGCCTTCAGGATTGTCTTTTTAACACACTTTGCCTCTTTAGAATTCTGCTGTAATGTGGCCCCTTTTGATTTTTGCCTTGGGTTTCTCCGCCCTCCACTTTTAATTTTCTTCTTTCTATCTTTTGCTTCTGCCCCCATTCTACTTCCCTCTGTCTCCCTGCAGAGGTTCCCATCCCCCTGCCACGTTAGTTTAACCCCTCCCCAACAGCACTAGCAAACACTCCTCCTAGGACATTGGTTCCGGTCCTGCCCAGGTGCAGACCGTCCGGTTTGTTCTGACCGCACCTCGCCAGAACCGGTTCCAATGTCCCAGGAATTTGAATCCCTCCCTTCTACACCACTCCTCAAGCATGTATTCATCTGAGCTATCCTGCGATTCCTACTCTGACTAGCACGTGGCACTGGTAGCAATCTTGAGATTACTACCTTTGAGGTCCTACTTTTTAATTTAACTCCAAGCTCCCTAAATTCAGCTTGTAGGAACTCATCCTGTTTTTACCTGTATCGTTGGTACCTATACGCACTACAACACCTGGCTGTTCACCCTTCCCCTCCAAAATGTCATGCAGCCACTCTGAGACATCCTTGACCCTTGCACCAGGGTGGCAATTTACCACCCTGGAGTCTCGATTGCGGCCGCAGAAACGTCTATCTATTTCCCTTACAATAGAATCCCCTACCACTATAGATCTCCCACTCTTATTCCTGCCCTACTGTGCAGCAGAGCCACCCATGGTGCCATGGACTTGGCTGCTGCTGCCCTTCCCTGATGAGTCATCCCCTCCCCAACAGTACCCAAAATCTGTTTTGGAGGGAGATGACTGCAAGGGACCTCTGCACTACCTTCCTTCCACTGCTTTTCCTGTTGGTCACCCATTCCCTATCTGTCTGTGTAACCTTTACCTGCGGTACGACCAACTAACTAATCATGCTATTCACGGCATCCTCAGCATCGCGGATGCTCCAGAGTGAAGCCACCCGCTGCTCCAGTGCCACAATGTGGTCTGTCAGGAGCTGCAGCAGGATACACTTCCTGCACATATAGTTGTCAGGGACACTGGAAGCGTCCCTAAGTTCCCACATAGCACAGGAGGAGCATGACAAGTGTCCGAGCTCTCCTGCCATGACTTAACCCCTAGATTAACTTAATTTGGCAACAACAATGATAAAGGTTATCTACTGATAAAGGAAAGAAAATGAATAACTGCTCACCAATCACGAGCCAATCACTTACCCCCTTGTCTGTGACGTCACCATTCGATTTCTTTCTACTTCTTTTTTTCCTTCTCTCCCTGCTGCAGCTGCACCAGCTGGCCTCCTCCTCTGATCTCCCATGCCTCCTCGAACTCCCGCTCCCCGACTGTGACTGATGGGCCTTTTATAGGCCTCCTCCTCTGAGTACCCACTACTCAAGGCAGACGATCTATTTGCGACCCTGGCTGGAGGGAAGACGTTCACTAATCTGGACCTGACCTCGGCTTACATGACGCAGTGTAAGGGGTGATCCCGGGGGTCAGGTTCACCTCTGACCTACTTGAGCAGTTTGAATCGCTCCCACTCCCTTGGGTTCCAGACTCTAGATTTATTTGGGGATGTGATAAAATGCAAACGACCAATGGTTTGGTGCAAAAGAACTTTGATTTTTATTAAGGTTAAGAAAATACAATGTCACTCTTATAATTACACTAATAAAGAACAGTACATCACACATTCAAGTGAAAATTACACCTCCCACCTCCCAAATACCTAATAGTGGCTAGGTTAGACTCCAGTGCAGACAGGGACTATGCATACCATTCCTTTCTGGTCAGTTAGCGGTAGTTCGCGATTTTGGGGTTCGCTGTATTCTGTTGGTTCTGCTTGCAGTGCCCCGAACATCGTAGTCTTCAGTTGGGTGGTGTCTGCTGATGCGGTAGGGCGCGTTTTGGATTTGTGGGGTAAGTACCCGTTTTCTTTCATTAGAAATAGGTTTCAAAGTCCTTTTAGATAACGTTTTCACCTGTTGGTAGTCAGGGCTAGATTGTAGAGTGGAAACTTTCGATTCTTCGGTTTCTTGCTTGTGAAGTTTTGTTTCGAGGTTGGTCGATCGCGGTGGTTTTAGTGCTACCATGTTGGTTGTGGTTGATTGCTGCCGCGATGGTGATGTTCTTCCTTCCTTTTCGATTTCAGGACGTCGAGGCTGGAGAAGTTAGTTTACAACTGTCGCGTTGGTTTCTCTCCCTTCTTGATGGCATAGGCGTAGTATGGCACACCCTTTGTTAAAACAGGGGCCAGTTATACTGTAGGAGCTGTCCTAATCTTCGCGCCAAATCAGACCAAAATTCTTTGTTTAATTTTGGCGGGCTTGACATTTCTTTGTAATTTTTTGGCAGGCTCGTTAAAAGTTAATATGTCTCGGGTGGGTTTATCTTCTAAATTTGTTTCTTGATGGAAATATTAGCTTGGTAATCGCAATGTTCTTTGAGAGTTCACATGGGTAGCTATTGGTCTAAAAACCCGCTGTTTAACCAAAGAACCCAAGGCTGTTTCCAGGTCTGCCTCTGCCTCCCTGGGAAAGTTATACTGTTTCTGTGATCGGGTCATGGGATTGTTGTGTATCTGTAAAACATGCACTCCCATGTTCCACCACCAGGGAGCTCAACCCCTGAAGTCCCAAGGGATCCCAGCATCCCTTGGGAGCACTGTATATAAGTCGGCCCCGAAGGCCTATTCCTCACTCTGGAGTGTCTTATTAAAGACTGAGGTCACTGTTACTTTAACCTCCCTGTGTGCAGCCTCATCTGTGTTAGGAACACAATAACTGGCGACGAGAATACGAATCCAATGCAAAGATGCAGCAAACTGTGGGCATCCTGGAGAATTTCTCAGAGAGTGAGAACTGGGAAGCCTATGTCGAACGGCTAGACCAGTACTTTGTAGTTAATGAGCTGGACGGAGAAGGAAGCGCTGCAAAAAGGAGCGCGTTCCTCCTCACAGTCTGCGGGGCACCGACCTACATCCTCATTAAGAATCGTCTGGCTCCGGTGAAAACCATAGATATGTCATATGAGGAGCTGTGTACACTGGTTCGGAAGCATCTTAACCCGGGGGAGAGCGTGCTGATGGCGAGGTATCGGTTCTACACGTGTCAGTGATCTGAAGGTCAGGAAGTGGCGAGCTATGTCGCCGAGCTAAGGCGACTTGCAGGATAATGTGAGTTTGATGGCTACCTGGAGCAAATGCTCAGAGACTTTTTTGTACTGGGCATTGGCCACGAGACCATCCTACGAAAACTTTTGACTGTAGAGACACCGACCCTCAGTAAGGCCATTGCGATAGCACAGGTGTTTATGCCCACCAGTGATAACACTAAACAAATCTCTCAGCGCACAAGTGCTAGCAATGTTCATAAATTAACTGGAACAGTGTTTGTGAGCAGAAATGTACAGGACAGAAACCACGAGTCTGCAACTGCCAGCAGGCCTCAAGTGACCCAGATGACTCAGAGTTCCCAACAAAGGATGACTGAAAGGCAATTCACACCTTGTTGGCATCCCTTGGAGGCTTCCATTCAGCCCATTCATGTTGCTTCAAAGAGTATGTTTGCAAGAGCTGTGGAACAATGGGGCACCTCCAACAAGCTTGCAAACGAGCTACAAGCTCTGCAAAACCTGCTAACCACCACGTGGCAGAGGAAGATCGGTCCATGGTGGATCAAAGCAATTTCGAGTCTCAGAGAGAGGACGCAGATGCTGAAGTACACAGGGTGCGCACATTTTTGACGAAATGTCCACCTATAATGCTAAACGTAAAATTGAATGGCTTACCCATAGCCATGGAACAAGACACTGGCG